>NC_059480.1:22846104-23212979 GCF_018139145.2 Gymnogyps californianus
CATATAAAAGTGTTGTCACATCATACCTGACAAACTTGCCCTACAAAACCAGAAGAAATCTCCTCTGAGCCTAAAATGCCAGACTGCCAGTCCTTACCAATATTATTCAGGCCACATAGGAAATGGCCATCAAAGAAACGCATTCATTGCTTTCAGCACCGCTTACCGGTGCTTTACTATTTAAGCAGATTATTCATCTCGCAGCATAATACCTCCTAGTCTCTGTCTCTCAAATACAGATAAATGCATAAAATCCACACGGAGAACCGAGCGCATAAGCTCTAGCATGCAGAACTCTATACACTTCTGCCATGTCCACTAGAAATGGATCAAAAATGACAGTAAAGGAGAAAAAGTCCAGTATTTTTTGTTCCCTGAATACTCTGTTGCACACGGTAGAGAAACAAGATACTCAGGTAGCTTGTTATAGCTTTTCAGAGTCTCAGGAAGAATTTCTACTGCCTTGAGTACTGCCGTAAGGTTAATTTAGTAAGGATCAACTGAAAAATAGGAATGATTAACAGAAAACTGCCATAGTTAAATTCTTACCCGTCATATTTCATGTCTATAAATACAGTTCTACAAACCTGCACTAAATAATAAAGGAACATCATCAGGAAAAAAATAATTTCTGCCATCACTATGCATTTTTCTTTTCAGTAACTTCTTGAACTGAAGGCCCAGATATAATCTCCGCTTTCATCTCTCCTTGTCTAGTTTGTGCTGCAACAGTAGTGCTGTTTCAAGACTCTTAAGGCTTTTTATTTAACTAGCAAAGGATGTAGAAAAGCAGCACATCATAGAATGTAGAACAAGAAAAAGAGCTTTGAAATTGTTATTCCTTTAAGAAGGCTGCCGAGTAATAATGCTGGTTAGATTATGCAAGGAACACTGCATTCTCCCACAGACACGCATTTAATATCTCCTGAGATTTGGTGTATTACATAGTCGAATGGAAAATGTGAACATTCTTTTATAAGATTTCTTTGTAAAAATGCTCCTGGAGATAGTAACAGTTCCATAGAGAAGAATTTAGTGGCAGATAATTTTTCATATATATAGCATCAATATTAAAATGGAAATTAAGTTCATAATTTTTTTTTTTTTAACCAAAAAACTATGATTTGGAATGTATAGTTCCTTTCAAAGTCCCAACTCCCAGCCCCAAAAGGAGCTGTCCTTGTTTGTGCAGTACTTTTCAGACAAGGTGCTGCATGTCTTCATTCTGCACCGATGCAATTTTTTGCTTTTTCATCCGTGGCTCTTCTACTGTGATGTGAAGCATTTTTGCTGAAGCATTTCGTATAGGCGTTCAGTACACAAAACTCCCTCTCATCCAAACAGAAATGCTGAGCTACGATGGCAGCTTGAAGCAGAATTTCTATTTAGTTGTTTATTTTTCCTCCGTGACAGCATATATTTTGTTTTGGTGTGTCTTCTTCCATCTCCACAAGACATGCAACACACACATCTTAGATCTTAATAGAAGAATATTCACTGAACAGTGACGTAGACAGGAGTCAAAAAAGAAAGCTGTGTAAATCTGAACTAAAAGACTATGAAGCTTTCCTGAAGGTCCAGATAAGAATCTTTTCTCTGCATGTGAGCTGAGGCCTTTTTGCCTCTTCAAAGGACCCCGCACAAACTTTAGCAGTATTTCACAGAGTTCCAAATGACTTTTAAAGATACTTAGTTGTGGATATTCTCATCTTTCTTTTCTTAAGAGAAGCATTTCTTAAATGCCCTACACATTCCCAGAGGCATACAACATAAAGCAGCATACTGATCAGTGAAAACTCTGGTCTTGCAAAATTTAATGGCAAGATAGAAACAAGCCATGGGTATTCTGATATGAACAGCAACACAGCGCAGGAAAGCTTACAGCAGCTTTTGGAGAAGAGAACAGCAAAATGTAAGGAAGGAGAAGAAAGAGGAAGCGAGGGTTTCCAGGGACCATGCTGGGGTTGAATCACACTGATAATTTATTTGAAAAGAAAGGGGGCGGGAAGGGGAACAGCAAAGGAAATCACAGCTCCGCAGAAGAAAATGGCAAACTTCCATTGACTTTAACAGACAAGCATTCAACCCAAGCAAGCTGAACAAACCCTTTAAACTGAATTTACATCCCTGCTGCAGCAGTTACTCAAAAAAAGAGAAGATCTTGTTTTTCATGAGAAGGAAACCCAAATTAAATATAATTCCATTTTGCTCATATTTATTAAACACTAGCAACATGATTCACGACACAGTTGAAAAGTCACTAATAAAAGCTGGAAAACTCCCACACAGAGCAGGACTCAGGTAATCATTATTAGCAGTAAATATTGAGAAAAATGTGAAGTGTAATGCTATTAGTAGAATAGGACTGATGCAAACAGAAAATATGGGAAGCTGTGAAGTGTTAGTTGGGTAATATTGATGCGAGTAAAGAGACACTGTACAAATTGAAAAGATGGGCAAGGAGGGTCCCTTTGTAAGAAAAAAAAGATGCTAGCACGTATAAATGAGTATCTGATACAGTATTCCTTGAAATCAATAGATGTTTTGAGCATGCTATGAATCCAGTACTAGATACTAAGAGCAGCAAGGCAAAAAAAAAAAGAAAGAAGAAAAATGTGATATTAAGGGGAGAATCTGTTTTCATTTTTAATGCAACTGGAGAAGGTGAAGTTTGCATTTTACAGGACTGAATGCCAAGATCCCAAGGAAGAACACAAGGCAAGCTAAGTTTCTCTGATCCGCATAAAAAACTGAAATTAACTGACAAGTAATTGTTCCTTCTTAAAACCAAATTATTCATTACTAAACACTAAAAGTTAAACCACCATGTATGCCAAGGCTGTCATTATCCTGAAATTATGCTCATGCATGTGCACATTAAAAAAATGAAGTGGTATGTAGAAAGAGACATGGGGAAAGGGTTAGGACAAGACTATTTTGATTGAACAGAACATTTTAACATAAGAAATATTGAAGAGCTGGGAAAATTTTACTTCCTTTCATGTAATGTAGTCAGTCCTTTTGCTTTCTTTCCAATATCGCAAAATGAGTAAGGCATACAGCTGATACAGGTAGAAAATATCTTGTTTTATTTAAAAGAAATTAAAAAATTCATTCGATTTTAATTAGCCCAATTATTTCTGTAGAAAATCTGGCTCATCCATGTGTGCATTAAGAAAAGGGGTTTATATTAATGTACATCTGCCAAACAGTACAAGTCTAAATTGTAGAATATATTTGCATCTTTTTCAGGACTGCTGTAAAAAGAGAAGAAAAAGGGAATTATTGATGCATTCAAACAGTGTGCATCTTGCTTTGTAATGTAATCTGTTTTTCTTTTCCTTAACACCTACACAGCTTATGTTCCTAGCTAGTACAGTTTAAAGAATAAATACAGACCCAGGGTATCAACTTCCAAAGAAAAACTTGTAAGGAGCTGTTTGCAGATTTGCATTTTGTTATTTCAGAACATGATAGTCAAGTTCAAGTTTTTGCTTCTTGAGACACTTAAACCAGCTGAAAAGATTTTTGTTGTTGTTTCTAGAGTTCATATCTAAAGGTCCGATACAGCTACTGTATCTGTTAATGTAAATTCTTTCCCTGCAGACTTTTCATAAAGGAGTCAGGAGCTATTAAAACACATACAGAATAGAAGACAACATTTTCTTCTGGAAATGAAAATGCCTGTTGCACTGACTATATCCATGATGATCCTACAAATATGCAAACCAAGAAGAATCAGAGAGAGTGTTGGCATGCAAGCTGATGAACCTTTATATTCCAGGGAATTGCCATGTGGGAATATGCTTAACTTGGAAAGAACAGTGAGTTTTTCAAACCATTCTTGAGTTCACTCTCTTAGAACTGCACATAATCACAAAACATTTCTCAGATGCAAAGGGAGACCATAGTCAGCAAAGAAACGAAACCACATCTATGATTTCACATTCGCAAATGGCACAACATAGATGAGCGTGTGCAGTATGACTAATGCATTGCCTCAGTATCAGCCACAAGAAATGTTAAGCCATACCTTGAATGCTGTTGAACAGAACTTACCCTTGGGGGGGCCACATATCAGGGGAGGGCTGGGAGTGGAAGGAGAGGACAAAATTTCATGGAAGGAAAGAAAGAAGGAAGGAAGAAATGGCCAGGTGGTCAACTTCAGTCAAGTATTTGCTCAATGAAGAAGAGTATTGTCTGCTGTGCTATTCTGAGAGAACTGGAAGGCTGAGTTGCCCGAATTCAACTCCTGCAACTACGGGCTCTCTTATAAGTGAGATGCATTTCTCCCAAGTAAATGGAGCGTAGTGAGTACTTATGGTCCTCTTCATTTAACTTTGTTTTGCGACAACTTTGAGCAGTGTGCTTATGAATTAAGCACCAGTCTTTCCCCAAATGGGAAAAGTGATTTTTAAATGAAGTGACTTATTAGAGGTGGCTTATACAGGCAAGTCACACAGTGAGGTAATAGCACAGCCAGAAAAAGAATTATATGGGTCTTCTGGGACCAGGCTGGTAGGGATGCGTTTGTACAGGAACAGCAGCTGACTAAAACTGAACCCAAGGGGGACGGACCCCATCCTGACTAGTGAAACACTAGCCTACAGTCATCATTACTTGTTTAAGTATGGGCCTGAAAGACAGTCAATTTATTCTGCACTTCCGAGTGCTCCAGGATTCCTCCCTGATGCTCAGTTTGGCATATTTTCTCAGTTTACAGGAACATTTTCTACCATCTCCAGTTGAGGACAGTCCTTCTCATTCTGAAGGGCAATAACCTGCTCATAGCTAGGTGTGCTTTTGTCACCTCCCAATTGTTTAACAGCCCAGAGTATCTAAATCATCACTGGGAAGTCTGAGACCAAGAAGTCCATTCCAGAATACACCTGTATGGAGGACAAACTGTTCCTCCAGGCTGGCATGGATATTCCCGGTACCTAAGCAATACTTCAGATCTCACTACCGGATTTCTTCTGACATTCATTTGAATGTACATTCAAAAATACACAAAGCGTAGCAAAAGAAAAACAAATAACAACAAAATTACCTTAATACTTTAAAATCTCAACAAGTTTCTTTACAAAGAGAATCATGCCTCACACCAGCTGGTCACGCTGCTCACTGCTTTTCAGGAAAACATGGAAAGTCTGCAATGATGAAGACAGTATAAAAATGCCCAAACTGAAGAGAATGGAATTGGGTCATATAATCTTGAACCCCACTAGTTCTCTTTTCTAACTCACATTATGCCTGCTAACGTCACACAATTGTTCTTTATAAGTGCATATTCCCAATAATTATGTAGAAAACACCTATTCTAAAAGTGCCTATATGTTTTCATATAGAACTACCGCAGTACCTATATCCCTATCTATATTAAAAAAAATAAAATACAGGAAAAAAATGGGGTTTTTTATTTTAAAAAACCTTCCAAGTTTCACTTGAACATTTAGAAAATTTCTGTTTTCTTCTGGAAAGAAGCAAAGAGGAGGAAGTCTGATCTATGCAATAAATCTTATTTCCTGTCTTCTGCTATTGTACATTAGATGCTATTCCTCTAAACTTTCCTTGCATCTCGTAGGCAATACAAGGCCAATAAAACTGCTTTTATGCAACGTGTAGTTCTAATATTCTTCTTCTCCTAATCAATAAAAAAGTATTCTTACTGCAAGCTCCCTCTCAATTTTTCAGTAAATACAAGTTACATACATTTTTAGAATGATGATGGTGCTTTGACTCTAGTAGGTTTCTTTTTCTAAACTGGTTAGAAAGCAAGGAGTAAAGTGTAATATGTATGGACAAAGCCTGTACGAACTCTAAAATCACGCTTTAGAAATATTTATGTAAATGGTACTTGAATAAAAAGTGACCCCTTGATGAAGATAAATATCTACCAACATATTATTGCTAATATGTTCATTTGACTAAAGCCAAGTTTTAAAATACATAAACTGTTAAAAGCTATGTTATTGGATTTGCTTGCAAAGCTAGTATGTTAAATTGCTGAAGTTCACTGCTTTTCTTTTCTGGGGCTGTGCTACAGGTAAAAAAGGTGTTCAGAAAGAAAAAAAACCTTTACACCTATAGCACAAGGTTATTCAGAGAAAAGGCATTTCTCCCAGGTGGAATTAGATTGTATGCCCAAGAAAGCAAAAATGAACGAGCAACATATATTATAATTAGTCTTAAAATTTATGCAACATCAATAGAGCTGTACGACAAGGAGCCTGTCCTGTCTGTGGCAGCACACAGAGCTTGAAGTACACTCTCGTAGTTCAATATTTTTATCTCTTCCTCACTGTATGATGCTTCTTGGCAACTCCTCAGTTCAGTGCGTTTCACACACTGCAGAAGAATGGAGGAAAAAAGATACATCACACAAAAGAAAAGTCAGATGGCAGCTATGCCAACTTAGGGCAAAAAAAAGAAAATTATATAAAAATCTGAGGCAGGCAAATTCACAGGGAAGGAAGAAACATGGAGGATAGGAGTAGAATATGAACTAAATGCAAAGAGGCAATGGAGAGAATAAATGCATCTCTGTTGATGGGTGCAAGAAACAAAGAAGAACTTGTGATCGGAGAGGCAAAAGGTGGAAGGCGACAGACAAAGTGCAGCTGTAGGAATAAAGGAGCAGGTAGGAATGGGTAGGAGCAACAACAAGTGCAACACAGGAGGATTCTGTGACATTTCTTTGATATCAGTTCATGATTATGCAAAGCAGGAAATGATGAAACAAAACACTTCTGTTCTCACACCAACCACAGCAGAAACCTCTATATTTCTCTAGCCCGGTGCTGCTTTCCTTGTATAGACCACTGCAAAAGACAGGCAGCTTTCCTAGTATTGGAAAGAGAGGACAACCAGTCACAGAAGAACTCTAACTGGTTGCTCCAACAAACTTGCTACCACTTGCTTTTTTTAACTTAGTATAGGGGTGACAAGTCTTCTACACCTACTGTCTCAGTGCCCAGGTGTGATTCTGGACCCCATATACTACCTACTGCTGGCTCAGAAATTTGTTCTTCTCAATTGATTGCGTTCCCCAGTATTACTACTTCACACAAGTGATAATCCTGTCTCTTGCAAAGACCGTATATTTTGTCTGTGAGATTATTCATTTCTTATCAGTTCCATGTAGAGAGTGCTTTTATCAGTCACCTTGCACTGGGATAAAAAATATCTTGTTGGCAGTTGATCTAGTGAAAGAATTAGAAGAACCACCTCAAAGTGGCAGGTTACTCTGAAGTTTGATCAGCTAACCTAATAATACAGACCCAACGGACTATTTCTGCAAGCTTGTAGCTCCATGAAACATATGAGGCAAAAGATACAATTCCTTTGAGAGGGAAGGCAGGGGAGAGAATGTTGGAGATTATAAAACTGTGCACCTCAGTCCTGGAAAAAGACTTTCATTACCTTTTTTGTTGCTAGTGATATTTTTCACTTTTCTAGAAAACTTTTCTAGGTCCATACAAGGATAAAATTAACACTTCAGAGTAGATTACATCAAGTTCAGCTAATAATGAAGGTACTTGGTAACTAAGAGTTACTCTGGCATCACAAAATAAAACTCTGTTGCTTAAATTTACTTCTGTCAGGGTAGGTTTTGTTTAATCTACAGTCCACAATGGTGCGGTGAAGGGACGGGACTGAGAAGAGGTTAAAGTCATCTGCTCATCTGAAGTCATTTAATAATAACTAAATTGTGATTGTAGCTGGAGGGAAAATCAAATACAAGAAATGAATTCAGGCCCTGTGATCAAAGCTGCAGTTCCACTGATTAACGTCTGCTAAAATAAACTGCTGGACTGTAGACTCTCATTTATTGTCTTCCCATGTTTTGGTTGCTATGATATCCTTCTAAAGATACGTGGCAATTACTCATCTGAGAGTTACAGGCAGGGAAAGGACAGAACAAGCAAAAAATCCTAATTAAAAAGGGTGATTAACAAATAACCCGAATTGAATTATTCTTATGCCTTTACTGAAAAGCTCTCAGAAAACCTTTGCACCCATTGACAGTAAAATTCTTATTCTGCCCCATTAACATAACAATTTCCCTGTCCCCTGATTAGACAGGGCAGATACAGTGTCTGGGAAGTATTAAATAAGTGGAGGTGGAGTCACATTTTGCACAGATGGGCTCAGAAGCGATGAAAAGCTCAGGGCTGTTATTGTAGAATATTAGAGCACAGGCATCCCTACAAATTTATGAAAACGGGCATAAATTTCCCCTTCTCCTGCTCTCCATTCAGTGCCATCCCTACTGCCATTAAACATCACTCCAACCAGCTCTGACCAGTACTCACTGAACCCTCAACAGATCCACCAACCTGTCCAGAAGCAGCACGCTCTCATCCGCCCTGCAAACAGGCTGCCAGCTAGCCAGCTCCGGGGAAGCCGGGCTGCATGACGCTGAGCTCCCAGCTCCAGTTAGTGCTGGCAACAGGTAGAGGCAAACCAGGCTCCCTTGTGCAAATCCACATATTTGTGCCCTAACCTCCAGTCAGCTACGCCTGCATTAGTGGGCACCAGCTGGGCCAAATGGCTGTCGGCTGAGGGCACAGGCTGAAGATAACAGTGATGCTCAGGCAGAAGTCATGGCACCATTTAGGCTCTAGGAAGTTTATTCCTGTTGAGGACGTGAGAGGAGAAGACCTAGTTTACTTCAAATCCCTCGTTAGCTTTGCAGTGTCTTTAGGTGAAAAAAAAAACACCATTTTTACTTGTAAACAGAGCACTGGAAATCACTGAAAAATTCAAACCTTATAAAGCTATTATTTCAGCAACGCTTTTCCAAGAAAACACTCTTTTAAATTAAAGCCAGTGAATGACTTTAGAGAGATCCTTAAGTAATTTCGGAAGTTTCCCACCCATATGCAACAAGTTCTCCCAAGCAGAATGTGGATCTCTTAAACAATCTCCTGAGATTGTTTAAAAAAAAATGGAATGTTTTGGAGGCTAAATTTTAGCTCTGATTTGATAAATACCTAGTTTCATTTAAGCAGTATTTACTTCCTTGGGTTCAAAGAAGGTCCTATAGTCTCCAGTGAGCCATGTTACCGTTATCTTTTGCATAACCGTATCAGGCTTTGCTCTTAAGAAACAATAAGTAGTTATGTTTTTAAATAAATATGATTAAAAAGTTTGCTGTGTTCAGGCATCTGAATATTCCAAGGGGATTTTTATCCTATTAATTCTAAAAAATTTTCAGAAAAAATTTCCTATGAAAGCTCATTATTTAACACTATAAATTATTGAGTATATTTCCCTTACATTTTAACAATTTGCATTTAGCTGTTGTGTTGGAAAAGTCAGCAGATTGTTGTGGAACCAACCCTTATTTGAAAGAGTTACCAACATCATTTTGGAAATTAAAAACTCTAAAATATAGCTGCTGAGTCACAGCACAGATGCCCCGAGGTTTTCAGTTAGCAGCTGTAGCATTTGGAGAAGAGCAATGCCTTCACTACCCAAAAACACACAGCGTCAGCAATTTGCTGGGCACTCTTTTCCCGTATCTGAACAAAAAAATGTTTTCACTAACGCAGTTGAAAATGACTTGTATTTGTCCACATGCCATACCACTGCATGAAAGCAAAACTAGAACTGTTCAGATGTGAGATCTAGACCTACAGAAACATCTGCATTTCCATTTGGCCACTGAACATATGTATCTAAATGCGCATATATATATGCATATATATGTATGCGTGCATATGTGTTTGCACAGCAAGGTGCCATAAGAAGTGAAAATGGCTCACTGTTCTCTTCCCCAGGATGTAATATTATTGTTGCTTTAGTTTGGACCATCTGAGGATAGAAGTGAAGTAAGGTCTGCAAGGAAAGTTTTATTAGAACAGGTAGTGTGGTTGTGAGAAAAAAATGAGACTCATATAAAAGCTTGTCTTCAGTTTTGGTACAGGAGCAGTAACCTTCAAGCGAAACACCGTTAAGACAAATTGTTCACGTTCAACTAAGTTGTTTAAAGAATTCAGAAAAAGAGATGTTCTGTATTCACAGAATGGACTAAAACAAGATGATCAGGAATTTAGTCCAACAGGACAGGGGAAAGAGACAGGAAACTGTTGCCTCTGGAATACAAGAAATTAATGGAAATCAAAATTATAATGTGCAATAAAACCTCTGTTGAGTCCCTGGCTTTAGTGTCCAATAGGTGTGAATTATTCTCCTAACATAGCCTCTTGAAGGTATTTTGTAGACCTTCCCTAAGGATTTGTAAGAGAGGCTGGAAATGGAGTCGTTGTCTTGGGAAAAAATATGATTTTCATATTTTTTCACCAATTGTCTGTGCGAATTCATTTTAATGTGCAGGGTTTCTTTTCACCCACACTTTCCCTGAGGACATTTGGTGCACTGGATGAAATATGTTGCAGTCTGAGATAGACGGGGAGAGCGAGAGAGAATCCATGAATTTTGATAGTTGAGTTGTGAGAACTATTTCTTACAGTGGTGGTGGAAACACATTTGCAAATTTTACGCTTGTTGCTCTGCATGAGCTGCCTTCTTTTGGTATGTGGTGGTCCTCAGCAAGTTTGCTTCCAGTGATGAGTTTAGCAAGCCTATAATGTCAATAACCTGTGGGACCCTTGAGAAGATCGAATATATTAATCTATGGACTTTGTACAACTATTTGAACTGCAACATTTTCATGTTTTCACAATCTTAGGAGATTAATTCAGTACCCTTGATAACTGAAGATTCATGTGAAAATAATCCAAAATAGCACTGCCTGCTAGATTCTCAGTGTGTTCAGACAGATTTTAACTGCAGTAACGATACTTTCCAAACCAAGACCTCAGTCCTGCTGTCATCCATGGGTCATATGGATGTGAATACTTACTCACTGAACGACTCAGTGGGAGACTGCAAAAGAGAGTACGGTGCTTATATCTGCAGGATTAGACCCCCTTTAGAGAGAACGACAATGAACTTGAGTGACTGTAAGACAAAGGATGGAGACAGAATAGCAGAAAATATTGTCCACCATCACTCCCGTTGATGGAGGAGCAATAAGAAAGGAAGATCAAAAGCCTGTAGGGACTTCAGAGACTCATAAAGGATGCGTCCTCATAGGAGATTATTTCATAGGCAGGAAGAGGGCTTGAAGGAACACAACCAAGACTTGAACTTCCACTGAAAACTTAAACAAGTAAGTTCTTCCTTCCTGAGAGTGGCTTGGGAGTAGCAATGAAGAAGTGACTTTAATATACATTAACCACAATATTATTGTTCAATCTATAAACCTTTTTTTAGAGTGAAATCAAGACACCCATACCAATTTACAACACTGAAATTCGAATCTTACTTTTGAACATGGTGATGACAGTGGAAATTTCACCACTGGTTTTAATGGAGCTGGCATTTCACAAAGGGGATATGGTTTTATTCCCCATACTATTCATTAGGAAAAAACCCTACTTTATTCAGTGTTACACTGATGTGAGAAATGATATAAGAAAACAGTGACACTGAATAACAGTGAAATGATATATATTGCTTCAGTTATATCTACACATTATAATGTGTTTTATAACAATTTGTTAGAGCAGCATCTGTTACGAATTTACTAAAACAATTTGAACATGCTTTTCAATGAGCTGAAGAACCGAGCTCCACCTATTAATCATGGAATATATATCAATGAATAATTTATAAATGGTACCTTTATTCAAAGTGCTGCCAATTAACTAAACAGTCACTGCATTCGTAATTGTATCAGTCACCTCTAAACTTTCAACCTTTACCAAGATTTCAAATACAGAGGCAGAGAAATTGAATGAAAAGTAAGTTTTTAGCATCACAGCTTCGCACTGACTTTGATATTCTCTGGCATCACTGACAGTTTCCTCAGGAAAAACAATTCTGAACCCTTTAATGTAAAAAATATATATATTCCTATTTCACACCCCACAACATTTTAAAGACAATCATAAAGGCACACTGTAAATACAGTAAAATAAAAATAGGTACTGTGTACCTCTACAAAAGAAGTAAAGTGAGGTTAACTTAATAATTCTGCTCCAAAAAAAACTATGTCCTGTAGTTCGATATTTCTACAAATTTCTTCTTCTGCAACACAGGTAGAAAGCTGTAATTTTTTTGCAGGGCCGTGCCCTCTCCTAGTCTTCCAACTGCATAACAAACTGTGCAATTACATGCACTGTTTTGTCTTCCAGTCCCACTCACCATAGTGAGATGTTTAGTTTGAAACCAGTGTAGAAACATTTGTACAGCAAGTAACAAATTCAGGAAACCCCTCTTTCCTACTTTATTTCAATTAAAAAGACAAATAATTGCAATCAGCCACATTAATTCAAGATTAAAACTGCAACTGTAAATCATAAAGGGTCACATTTAATGGTGACATAAACAGAAGTCAAAATTATCTGCATACATTTTTAATGTAAATTGGTGTTATTTGCATGTCCAGAAAGAAGGAAAAATGGCAGCAAACAAAAAAGGCAATCAACTGTCTCGCCTTCAAGCTTCATATTGGTTTCCTTTCCCTTCTACAGAAAAGCCCTCTGGCCTCTCGGCATGGAAGCTGAGCTAACACTGACTTCCTGATGTGTAAGATGCAGCTGTGATATTTAGCTAATTGAAAAACGTGCTTGAAAGTGCATTAGTAAATTTTGAAAAGATCGGGCTATAACAAGGTGTTATTCACACAATCCCTGAATTTAGCCCCCAACATTTTCGTTTTTTATAGGCAACAGCAGTTTGGCAACACTGCAAATTTAATGTGCATTTTATCCTCCAATTTTTGTAATCAGTTCATTTGGCTTAATATGGAACTCCTGTTATTACAAAATATTCACCAAATACGTGCAGCTCAATAGCACTAATTTTGAAAGTGTATCTGTTGCAATTTCTTCAGCTTCTTCAGCTTACATTAGTGTACTGTGGAGGGTGTTGTCATGTGTTTCTACTCTTGTAAAATGTACAAGGTTATAGTTTTGTGTAGACATGAAACCATAATGCATATGTATATCTGTGAGTATGTGTTGATGAATACACACACAGATAAAAATACATATCCATATCCAAAATAAAAAGAAACATTCATATCACGCACATACTTGGTGAAATGCAGTGGTTAGGCTTGGGATAAGGGGAATGCAATTGTGGCATGTATTATTGTTCTCACAGTATGGAACAATTTAAAAAAAAAAAAATAGCAGAGAGCCAACAGCAAAAGCACCCAAAGGAACAACAAATTCTTGAGAACATGAAGAGAAGCCAAAACAGAAGATGCATCTACTTCATCTTGTAATACGACTCCTTTTTAAAAGAAAGATATAAATGAAAAGTCAGTGAATGTGTAGATTGGTAATTGAAAATCTCTGTAATTACCCTAGTTACCAAGGGATTTTTCATCTATTTGTACTCAAAGACATTGTTTTTTAAAACCAAGGCAAAATTATAAGAAACTATTAGGGAGCACTTTAAGATAATATTTTTAAGTATGTAATAAGAGTAAGGAACATCTCTGATTTTATGTCCTATAACACCACCCGAACTGCTTCAATTAAATTTCCTGTAGTGCCTACAAACTACAGAGGTAGTGCATTTTCATGGAGACTTTAACTGCCTGTGTAGCATCCATGACATACAACAATTTTAAGCAGCCGTCGGGGTTTTGTCTAACAGGAAGAATGATACCTCACAGGCATTTCCGAGCTCACCACTGAACGTTCCCACCAGCGGAGCACATTACTGTATGATAGGAGTTATGATAATTGTAGACTCAAAATCATTTTCTAATGGCTGCTTTGTAACTTGGAATTTTAAAATAATTTCAATCATTTTCAATATAGACATAAGCAGTGAGTGGAGGAAACCCTTAAAGGAAGTGGTTTAAAAATCCTCTGATTCATTTGTACTTTAAATAGCTTAAATTAACAGATGCTGGGACTCTAAGCATTTTTCCCTTAGATATTTAGTCATGCAACAGAGGCAAGCCAAATAAGTGAACTAGATTGAACCTCTGCCAAACTAAAGTTAGTAACAGGCTGGAGGCTAAAATCATGTCCACTGTCCCTATCAGCACACATCTGATGTATGTGCTAAACTGATGGCATATAAAAATAGAAAAATCTGATTTTCATTCTTAAAATCCATTTACCAAACAAACTAGGTATTCCGTTCACATCAGTAAGATCCTCACTAGCAGCAGTAAGGCTACATGGAGTTCACCCAGAAGAAGGTAGATCTTGATGGAGATACCCTTAGGCAATAGGCTGACCTTCCAGTGTTGATGCAGGATGCAATGGGCAGATAATAGCACTATTTTAAAGAAAGACCTGATGCATACCACCAGAAAATACGATAAGAAGTAGCCTTGATGGAAGGAAGCTGTAAAGACACAAACAGTGATGGCAATTCAAGCTGACTTTATAATTTTTCTCTAATTTCTAAAAGGTCTGAGTATGTTACCAAGGGGTTAAGTACTGCTAACACTTCTGACATGGCTAAACTACTAACATCACCAGGACTACTGTCCTTTTTGCATGTACCCTGCTTCTTATCTTGTCCATTCCTCTCTCTTACCTTTTATACTCTTCAATTTCTTAGTCTCCTCATTTTAATTCCTCTTTTTTTTTCTCCCTACCTTGTCCGTTCAGCTCTATCATACAAAGTGCAACAATGTGGAAAACTATGAGCCACTCCCTTTCATCAGTTTCCTTTCCCTCAACCTATTTGTATTCCTTTGGACATCTTTACTACCTTGAATTGCAGAAATGGATAAAATTAATGAAAAGTATGGAATTAACAAAAAAGAGAAATACCAACACTTTTTTATTCATTAAAATATTTCAGTGACTATTTTCCCTGGGATCCATCAAGAGTGCCTCTTTGCAAATTCCTGTCATTGAAGGATTAAGACAGTGTGATCCAGAGGATGCTGAATATGATGCTGAAAACAAAATGTGCAGAGTAAAATGACATTTCTAGTTCTGACAGATGGCACATTTTTTTCCTTTTCAGGATTATTTTTTCTAAAAAATATGAATTTTTAGACTTCAGAAAATTAATAAACTAAAGAAGAATATATTTTTAAAGTTATGTTTTTATGTAAAGGAAAAAAATGTAAAGTAATTAGCTTTTGCTTTTGTGATTGATATATTTTGTACAGCTACCTAGACCTCTCTTGGGCTGTCTGTTTACTCTTAGTCAGTAAGGACAATGACATCCTGAAGTTATAATTTCTCATTCATTTCACTAAATGTCATTCTTAGGTAGAAGGGAAATTAAGTGATTAAACAGGAAGAAGACTGAGCTGTCACTGGAAAATTAATATTTTCAAATTAACTTTAGACAAAGGATGCATAAAATCTGAGTTACGTTGATGAAAACAAGCAGTTTCTCCATAATAAATATGTGAATCAAGCCGTTGATCTATCAGTTATTATGACAGTCTAATGTCTCAGAAAAACTTTCTGTGATTCCCAGCAACATCCATGCAGTGATGAATACATATGGTAGCAGATCAAGAAGGTAATGCATAACTGAGTACTTAGAATGCTTAAAAAACCCCTTTTTATCAGGTAATTTTTAATATAAACAGCTTCTAAATGCAAGAGCTTTATCTGTCACTGTTAATTAAACTTGTACTTTGTCAACATACAATAATCCATTTATTATAGTAAAAGCCACTACATTTCAAACCACTCACAAATTGCAAACCATAATTGCTAGGATTATTTTATTTCCAAGTGCAGGCAGCAAAGCCACCTTAAGATTCAACAATGGTGAGATAATTTTGGAGTGTAACCATAGCTCTATCTCACAGTCCATTGGCTTTAGTATTGGCAGCAGACAAGCTGTAATTTTTCATTTCCTAATTAGATTTAGCCATTAATTTAACTGTTCTATCATATTGGTGGGATAGAACAACCCTATTTGTTTGGTCCTTTTTTTTCCTCATTGGTTTTACTAAATACTGTATGATAAATGCAGTAAATGAGAGAAAAAACCAGAAGGATCTGAATACGCAAAGAGACCTAGGCACTTCCACACTGGTCATGTCACTACCTAACTTTTAAGCACCTGACTTCCAAATTGCAACCCGTGGCATTTTAAGAGGTATTTTCTAGTAGCACGCATGGGGAAATTAGGCATTCTGGGAGGGATTCACAATATCTAACACACTCAAATAGCTAATGGGGAACGCTGAAGCGAGGAGAGTGCCGTAAATCCCATCTCCCTGTAAGGCTCAGGTGCCTCACTCTGGGCTTTTGAGAGTACCGACATCCTCTGGGATTTAGGGAGCTGGCAGACGGGCTCCGGGCACCTAGCTGAAACCATGCAAGAAGTTAATGCTCCACGCTGTCTCTACTTCTCTTTTAGATGCTGCCATTCACAAAGCAGAGCCCCATTGTCGGGTTGGGTGAATGTTTCAAGACCAGTTCAATAACAAGTCAAACAGATTAGTTTAAATCATCTTTAATGCTGGTTCAGGCTAACCTGGCTGACTCTGGATCGACAGGGAGTAAGAAAGTCTGCTTTGGAGGCGGTAGTCGCTTACAGGGAAAAGGTAGCAACACAAAAAGGCAGCGTAGTGGTTACTTCTTAAATTGCTACTACTACATCTATGCACCTAAATCATTCTTTTCAAAAAAGTGAGCGAGGGTCATTCCTATAAAAAAAAGCATAATGGAAGGAAGCAATATGAGTCACTTTTCTTTTATACACTATTGAGAAAAGAGGTAAACGTTCCACATCGTTCTCAGCATGAAAGGGTTCAAACTCACATCTTTTACCCATTTCTGTAACGCTCCAGCCACCTGCTCTTGGCCAGAAGCACTCTCTACACTCCACAACTGTGTGGAAAACATCTCTATGTTAAAATTAGCTGGAACCAAAGAGAAGCAGAATAATCTGTAATCTGGGGGTTAGGACACCTATTTACAACAAGCAAGAAAGAGGGGGTTGGGTACCGATCCCTCTTCTGGGGACTGCTCAGAATTTTTACATGGAGGATTTTGCCCAATGGCAGTTTAAACCATACTTGGATTAATAACTGGACCGCGATCTTTGCTGACCCAGGTGACTGCCTCAGTGACTGAACCATAGACATACTGTGTCTGTTCAGTCCAAAAACCTGGAGGGGTTTTTTTGCAGAATGACAGAGATGTAACTGGAATGGACAATGCCCTCCGTGCTGGATACCTAGGGGACTTTAATGGGAAATGAAAGGTATGAATTTGAACTCCCTGAGGCTACAAAAAGCCCAGAGTTTCAGTCTTGCAAGCCTGGATGAGTGCTCTATCTACTGAAATATTGTATAAATTTCAGAAGTCCCGATTTGGCCATTATATTCTGTGCGGGCATCACATCAACCACGCTTTAGCTGAACAGGACTGCCAAGCAGATGTAGACAAAACATCACTTTTCTTGAGGATCCCAAAGAGCCTTGGGTTTGAAATGAATCTGTGTCATGGAGAAAGCAGCACTTTAGGAACACAGGGACTTTACTGGAAGAATAAATATGAGTCCGTTCATGCTGGGCAAGGGATTTCAAAGTCCACTCCTATGAACTTAGAGTCCTGCGTTTCATAAGAATCTCCACTTCAGATGATTGAACCCAATATTTTTTAACAAACAGCTCTAGTTGTGATGTTTTAATGTTCCCCATTTTCCTGGGAAAGTTGTAACTTAATGAAAGTATTTATAAATAGATGTCAATGTCTGAGTTACAGTACAGTCATTAAAATAGGGAAAATCTTTCCTCAAGTCTAGCGACTGAACAACCCCCTTTGGAGTTGTTTCTTGAATAACTCCCACACGTATTTGTAGTGTTCTGTCTTTAGGATGAAAATACATCTAAATGAAAATTTACCCAAGAATCGGTAAACAGATTTCGGGTATTGTTAAATCAATGTCAGGACCTACTAATACAGGGTGAACAATTAAAAATTCTTGAAGAATTTGCCTTGGTACAAGAAAGAAAAAAATATTAAGTATTTTCCTGGGTTTTTTTAGAACTATCCTAGCAAGAGGGCACTGGCAGTGGAGGGTACACACAATGCAGCGCCGACAGACACCCTTGGAAATCCGTGGGGGACACGTTTGGAAACGCGAAATGCAGACTGAACAAAAGATATATAATCTTCCATCCTGTACACAGAGAAATGCATCTCATAGTGACTTCTCAGTCATATTGTTATTTTTCCCTACTGCGCATTCGGGACAAGAATCTCATTCTAAAATCATTCTGAAATGTGTTAGTCAACAAGAGACTTTGTACTTTTGCCAAAAAAGCAAAGATCCCACCTCTGAAGCTACAAGCAACAGATCTGTTAAATGTCCCTGACACACAGTCCCTTGGTTTCATATAAAACCTCAGCTTATATTAATTCTGAGATCTGCTAAAACTGAAAAACATGCGAGGGGTTTCTCCAGAGACTTCAAGACAGAGTGAATGACCCTTGCTACAGATAAGCAAATCTTTCTTCTACGTGAGCAAGCACCAGAAGGCTAATTAATCCTTAAGCATAATCATAACTCACCCAACCAAAAAAGCAAGGTCAAACAATGAGTTTGGAAATCACTGAAAATTGTATATGATTATGTAATACACCGTCATTGCCTTGAGGCTTTACATTTTCTGATTGCAAAGGCACAGGTGAGGTGTCCTACAAATCATTAAAGCATGTGCCAACAGAAGAAGCTATATTCTTAAATCTGCATATTGCAAACCCAAGTGGTTTTTGTCTGTTAATTATTGACATTTTCCCATTACAAGTTAGAGATATTACATGTATTATTGTCACAAGAAAAGAAAAAAGAATATAAAGGAAAAAGGAGGAAAAATAACAATACTTTGTGATTTAAAATGAAACATCATCACTACCACTAATTGCTCTCTGAATCTGAATTGGTAAAACCATAAGATTATCAACAAGACTCGATACAGGTAGAACAATAAAACTTAATTATTTCTCACAAAGTAGACCATTCCATTTAAAACAGAGGAAAGCTAAGAGCAATAAAGCTTATGCTGTTAACAATTAGTGTTCTGCACACATGATTAGACTCACAGAGATAAAGAAGCCACTGAATTTAATGATGAATCCCATATTTCTGGCTGGACTCAATATTTTCTACTAATTATGTTGAAAGACCTTATGGTACTTAAAAGTACTTAGACTACAAAATACAATGCTGTCTCCATAGATTCACTATTAGCACTTAACATTTAATATCGGGCGCTAAACTACACTGTGAATTAATGTTGGCATTTAGGGTTATTTCTTTTGTTTAATTTTTAAAAAAAGTAATTCTGAAGAGCTTGAAGACAGTGTTTTATGAGCTGTTTGCTATTTAGAAACCCTTAAATATGAGCTGTATATATATGCCAACCTAAATTAAAATTCAGCAGAACACGTTACCAAACAAACTTGGGGCAAGAGAATCAAGTGCTTCAGGAGGATGAATTGAGTACCTGACCTGAGCTAGCTCTTAGCAAAACCACAAACAAGTAGGATTACACTTGATATACAAGATGATCAGAAAACAGAAAAAAATCATTTAATCTTTAAGTAAATAACATTCTAATGGCAACAAAAATGTTAAATATTGCCTTTATATATAGTACTTGGAACCCCCCACAGAAAAGTTATTTACTGAACCTGCTATGGATACATATCTGCCGTTCTATCGTTTGGTTTGCAATACGTATTTCTTCCTTTTAGTCTTGGAAAAGATACAAAACAAGTCCTTTCTCTTAAAACAAAACAAAAAACCTCCATAACGGAATTACTAAGCTAATGAGAACTACAGGAGAGAAAAAAAGTTTTAGTCTGTGAAAAAAATATTTTTAATATCTAATTTGCAATAATGAAAATGCTTATCACATGCACTGCGCCTTAAGACTTTTCAATAAAAACAGTCATATATATTCTACAGATTATTACGCAGTTGCTAATATAGATTCGTTTCCTGGCATAAAAAGTATATCCCCGTACAGTGCTCTGTGTCTGGTATTTCAAGTCTCTTGAGAAGTATGCAAACACCTACTTAGAACAATGTTCTTAGCTTGATGTATGCATATACTACACACACATATAAACACCCACATATACATAGCCCAATAAACTCTCTCTTTATGTCTTCCCTGTTAAAGATGTTCAGAAATCTCTCTGTCATTTGTGGATGGCTGGATCTGGTTTCTAATTTGCAAAAGCCGATAATTTTGCTCACAACTAACAGATCGTTTCACAGAATGCCGCGTGGGAGAGAAAACATGCACAGCACTGTTAAAACAGCACATACAGGGGCAGAATTATTTTTACCAACTTCACAAAATTTGACGCTCTCCAACTGCAAGTAAAACCAGAAACATGAACAATTTAATCAAAATGAATCACTGTGTTTTGGGAATATATGTGTCTCTGTACTCCCCATACAAAATTGTTGCAGAGAAAAAAAAACCAGATTTTGATAATTCCGATCAGAAAAAACCTAATTTCAATGGCTAGATAAATTGCGGTGGCTCCTTGTTATCACAAATTAAGGTGTAAAGTTTGTCATGTGTGAACAATAAATTTGATTGACCCATCAGTGATAGTACAATCCAACTATAAAAAGCTGTGCTATTCCATGAAGCATCTGGTACTGACCACAGCAAGAGACAGTACGTTCTCTTCCGTAGGTCTTTTGGGCCCGCTCCTTAAGCACCATGGATGCACCTTTGAAAATCTGTCTATAAATATAATCATTGGAGCTACTAGGTACTACCAGCGTAAGGTGCATATGCTGATATGCCCAATATGCATAAGCAATAGTATCTCTGTATTTTCCAAGAACATCTTCTATTCAGCCGCTTTGGAGTTCATTCAAGGTTGCAATCTACTTTATATTTCCATTGAGACAAGTATTTAAGTTTGTACTTTTTCTCAGAAATGCAATTAAAATCTGTATATTACTGCAGCATATGCAGCCAATAGTGTATTTCAATCTGTAGGTTTTACTGAATTTCACATGACAGAGACACTGTAAGAAGTATTGTAATCTATATCAAAGCACCAAATTAATAGGTAATAGTAGGTGGCCTGGATTGATGCTGACAGAGTCTCCAAAACAGGATTCCTGTCATCAAACTCAATAGCCCCAGTAAGACTGGCAGGTCAAATCCGGGTGTAAACCCAGCATTACTAGGGACAGTTTCCTGCCAATATGCGCAGGCAAACGAAGGCAGGAACGATGAAAGCATTCCAATCTGACTTTCAACGGAGGAATTCTACAGGCTTGCTAATGGTCATTGCTGATTTCTACCAATGCAAGGCAGAAATCTCAAGTCTATTAATTAAACTCGGCTTTAGTTCTTCCAAATCGCAAAGCTAGATCTGCTGTCACCTAAATGCTTTACTGGAATTTTCTTCTGAACAGGTGTCAGCATAAAGCTCAAATGACATTCTTTGGGCGTTACCTGAAAAATTTGTATTATTCTAGGGATTAATTTCAGCATACTATTGGAAAATGCATCAAATAAAGTGTAAAACATCTTCATCCCCTGCTTTCCACTGCCTTTTCCAATAGTATTGACCGATTGCCAGTGGGTGTAAGATTGCCTGGCTTCACAAAGGCAGTGATGCTTCCACGTCTGTCATCCAAATGGTAGCGGGGAAAGCACACTCTTCCCATAAATGCCCTCCTCTGATGCAGAACCCTTTGACTCGCAGACCTTAGTGCAGACTGCTGCCAGATTGCCATACTATCTGCTCGATGTTTTTCCAAACATTTGCATGACAAGATGAGACAGACAAACGGATCCTCATTCTGATGATATGAATCATTATTCATTGCCAGCAGCATATCCACTCAGCTCACATTCTTAAAGGCACATTAAACAGAATTTATGTTTTGTTACTGTACAGGCAAAATGGTAATCCTAGTTTATTGGCAATAATTCACTACCTTCGTCTCACTTACAAATCAGAAGTACCTCACAAAAGAAGCTGACGTACAATGATTTAAAATTGACAGAAGTAAAAGAAGAATCAAGTCAAATTTCTTTATTGTCAAAGTTGGAGGACATGAATGACAAATAACCCTCAAGTCATTTACTAGATTTCTTCCTCTTTCCTCTGGGTGTATTTAAATACTTTTCCACATCAACAGCGTCTTTCATTGTTGCATTTAATATACAGGAAATTCTTTATCACTATATAAAGTAAAATTAGCTTTAACAAAATCTTTCCATTGATCATCTGGCATGCATTCGACTGAGAATTTGTTTTGCAACCCAAGCATGCGATTGCTTGATTACAACTGTGAATTAAAACCTGGGCACATACATCACCCATTTCTATTCTGCGTAAATATTATTCAGTAAAACACAAATTGAAAATATGAATACATAAATTTTCCAATATGAGTCAAAATCATAATGAGTCATTATCAGCTACAAGAAACTCACTGACTCAGCTCACTCACATACATGTGTGCACCCCCTTCGGAGCAAGGAATCTGAAGGGGGACAACCCAAAGAAGAACTCACGATCACTGATTTACACCAAGTTGTGCATCAAAACACTTTGAATAAAATCTAAAAGAAAATGTCATTGCTCTCAACCTTCTCGGCACCTTTCATAGCCCCTGGTGTCCAAATTGTTTTCAGTCAGTTCAGCACATCTCTAGTGTATAATTTGTTTTATTCAGTGGAATTTCCTGTCATGTCTTGTCACATCAGTCCCAGAATGGCTCACTGCCTTTAAGAGATACAGAACAGTCTACGGTAAGGGGAAAATGTCAGAGAACACCACAGTCATAGCTCACTCAATGCAAAGGGAAACATTCGTATGGAAAAACTATCTCTGAACTCCACAAAAATGCAAAATTCAAGAGATGGAGAGATTATTTTGTATTGCAATGAAAAACGAAATGTATAGCAAGAGTTCTTTACGTCAAAATAGAAAGCAAAAGGCATTTTATGTATATCCCATTTGGGAGAAATGGAGAAACATACAGTCTAAGTTTCTCAGACTCATAGTTAATGCAGAAATCATAGTGCATGCAGAGATTTCAGCTTGCTTTCAGCTCAGTGTAAGTGAAAAAGGTAAATTCCTAGTCAAGTTGTACTACTGTCATCTGCATTCCACCTTAACCCACTTCTGGGATATCTCACATTTCAAGCTCATGGCATGTTCAATTTGTTGAACAATTTAACAATCAACTAGCGAAATATTTTCTATTTCCTCAGAAATTATAGAATCATTTCCTAGAACAGAAAAAAAAAGCAGTCTTCAGTCTGGAACAGCAACACAGCCTAATAACTTGAGTTTATCTAGGTTAGAAACAGCAGCTTTATACCACAAAATTGATTGGGTGAAGGCCTGTGGACAGAAAATCAAATTGGATTATGATGTTTCCTTCTGATCTTTTACAGTATGAATCTGTGATTCAACACTCAGCTTTGGTTCGCACACGATGTTTGGCTGAAAACCATTTATATTTTTATTAACACTACTGGTCTGTGTCTTCCCTTGTTGGTAAAGCTCCTTTAGCAGCACTGTAATTTCACCAAGGAAACGTAGTGCACAGTTTTTCAGAAGTTACCTTAGTACTGAAGAAATACTTTTGAGGAGCCTATGCAACGCTGAGTTAAATACATCTGCGCTGCTAATTCATGCTCAGTTTGGTAAGAGAGCATTCAGTCAATAATTCAGTGATACAAAATCTGATTAAATGTATGACTTCAGACACAGGCAGCCAGTTTGTGATAAACCTTACAAGAAACTTCAACTATTATTTAGGGGACAGAAAAAGGCATTAGCCCCATGATACTTTGCATTCACACATGTCCTGGTTTCAGCTGGGACAGAGTTAACTCTCTTTTTAGTAGCTGGTACAGTGCTGTGTTTTGGATTTAGTGTGAGAATGATGTTGATAACACTCTGATGTTTTAGTTGTTGGTAAGGAGCGCTTATCTTAAGCCAAGGACTTTTCAGTTTCCCATGCTCTGCCAGCAAGCAGGGGTGCAAGAAGCTGGGAGGGAGCATGGCCGGGGCAGCTGACCTGAGCTAGCCAAAGGGGTATTCCATACCATGGAACGTCATGCCCAGTATATAAACAGGGGGGAGTTGGCCGGGTGGCGTGGATCGCAGTTCGGGAACTAACTGGGCATCGGTCAGCGGGTGGTGAGCAATTGCATTGTGCATCACTGTTTTTTTTCCTTCCCCCCCCCCTTCTTTTTGTTGCATTCCTTTTCATTACTATTATTATTATATTTCATTATTACTATTGTTAGTATTATATTTTACTTTAGTTATTAAACTGTTCTTATCTCAACCCACGAGTTTTACTTTTTTTTTTTCCTTTCTTCCTCCTCACCCCACTGGGAGGGGGAGGGGGAAGCGGCTGCGTGGTGCTGAGTTGCTGACTGGGGTTAAACCACGACAACACAGCACGGTGGAATAGGATACAATACCAAAAAAAAATTACAAGCTTCGGAGTTCAGACAGCAGATGATAGAGAGAAATCAAACATTCAGACAAGGGAGGGGTGTGCATGGTCTGCATGTGCGCACTGCGGGGTCCCCCTCCGTTCTGGGGAGACCTGGGTGCAATGGTACACAAAGAAACCAGAAAGAATCTTACAGCAGACAAGGTGAGGCTAAGGTCAAGGTAATGAATAAACAGGGGTTTATGACACTGCGAGAGACATTAAGTGCCCAGAAGAGGAAAGTGAGGCACGGTCAGATTCCAGAGAGGTTGTAAAGGAAAAAACACATGTGATTTGGCAAGTCTGACCACAGGAAAGAAGATAAAGATTTGAGCACAACCTGAGGTTGAAAACAGTGTGATAAACATGCTAGAAAGTGCTGACCTCAGTGCTGTGTCAGGTTCTTCCATTAGCTGAAATACAGCACTGGCATTAAAGAAGTCCCAATTTTCCCAATTACAAGTCCAAGGCTGTAAAAAGTGCTTGCTAAGAAAATGTAGGGAAATTTCGTGATGTGGTAAAGGATAACAAGTTCAGACTCATAAAATCTTAGAGTTATTTTTAAAAATATTCACAAATGTTCTGGCAAACCAGAAGATACGACACCCTGGGATTCTCATACAGGATTCAGTTTCAAAACAGTCACGCAGCTGGGTTAGGTTTTTATCAGGATCCATCTTACAAGGCACCAGTTAACCTCCTGTGGGCATACACATTTCCGAAGGAAACCTACACTGAATCACCCAGAACATGACAAGATCATTTGGCACTTTTCATAAGACATCAACAGAGGAGGAAAAAAACCCAACAAAATAAAGCTCCCTGCCTCCACCCCAGGCATCTGAACGCGGCTGTTCTTGGACACTGTCCCAAAGAAGGGCATATGCCGAGGGAGCTCGAAGCTCTGCGAGTGAGATACAGCAGGGCAGAATTATCCCAGATTTACATTTCTTTAATTTCTTCTCTAAAGCAAGGTGACGTAGAAAATCCACTGGGCACTACAAGGAGTGAGGGAGTGGGACAAAATTTGGCATCCATTTGCTTTAAAGAACAGGAGCGTTTTCTTGGTGGCATCCCCAGGTTAAAAAGCGTCTAGTTAGAGGTTGCTTTTGAACTCAGGCAGCAACACAGACAAGTGCAAGCTTCCCCTGCTGGGACAGCTTGCTCATTCCATTTTGCTAGGATAATTAGTTTTGTGCTACTCTAATTGTAAAAAAAAATCATATTCTCTGCTTCATTTTCATAAAGTGTCAGTAACTCACACCTGTCAGGTTCACTAGACCTGGGAATATGCTCTGCCTGCATATTAAAAAATATTGAGCAAGTGTGTCAACACAGTCTACTAATTTAGCCATTTCTGTCCTCGTATCTCAACAGAGCTCTTTTGGCTGCCTGCTGTAATTAGTAACTGTCAAGTGTGTCTCACTTTGTCTATATCTAGTGTCACATTAACAGCAACTTATTTTAATTGATTCTCGATCAAGAAGATCACCGGAGATCCCACACATCATCTTTTATTATGTGCCTACTGTAAGCTATTAGACTACCCTGCTCAGATAGAAAGCTGACCCTTTAGATGCTCTAATAATGATGGCTGACACGTTTGTTAAATCTGCTGGCACTGAACTGCATGATAAACTATTCAAATGGCAACGCAATTTGGTATGTGACATTAATTCTTCATCATTATGTATCATTCTATAGATTCTTGGCTTTTCATCCAAAACTTACCTTCAGAACATTAAAAAAAAATCTATCTATAAAATAGCAGGGTGTTCAACCTAATGAGAAAAAGCTGTCTTCGTAACATTGTTTATATATTGCTTCATTATTCATTTTTTATAGGTACCTTATTAAAATTGGAAAACAGAGGCAGAAAGACTATAAAAAAGCTTCATAACGATAGTTAGCATTTCATTTTTCTGTGCCAATTTCTTTAAAACACTGAAACACTAGAGAATACTGTTTGTCAAAACTGACTACAACAAATCATTTTTGTATTTAAAATTTCATCTCCCCTCTTTGCTTAAGGAATGAAACACTCAAAATATTTAGTGCAAAATAAGAAGACCTATTATTCAGAGTTATGACTTTCCGAGGTCTACTCTTCATTGCACATCATATGACCAACAGGACAGCTGTAGGAAATTGCATTAAGAAAATGAAGGATTGCAGTATAATATGGGTATCTGAAGAGTATGTTCCTTGCACATAGGTCTTTAAAGTCTAGCATCTACAGAGAGCTAATGGTCTGTGAGTAAATTAGTGCCATGAACATCTTTTACATCATATTACCCCAGGGAGACCTTAGACCTACTAACTTCAGCACATGAAAGATGTATTAAATGTGTTCTGACCACTGACTGTCAGGTTTATACTTGTCAAAACTGCCTTAGACACCAAGAAATTATAGACGATGTTTTGATCCTGATGATGCTCACGCAGAAATTGCCTTTACTTAATCTTCTTGTCTTTGAGAAATACAAGTCATAGCAAGAGCATCCACTGTCATCACTGAGAGAAGGAAAAGTATTTTTTGTCTTTTGTGTGTTACTAATTATTCAACATTTTTTTCCACACAGGGATAAAAACTCTTTGCTATCAGTGTATTGACTACTACATGCCAAGTACTTTATCACATGTTTATTCCTTTTTGTGGACTGTGCTCTGTTTTCCAATGTGTGGTAGCTTGTGAAGAATTGCTGAGATTTTCCATTAAATATTCTGGTTAAAATAATTTTATAGTATATGTATTGTATCTTCTGTTTCTGAACCATCCACTTGTCAGCTAGTGGGAAAGTAAATGGCAATGCATGACTGGGAGAACAAAATAAGAAGAGGCTGTGAGGAGTGAAGAAAGGAGACAGGTAGCACATTGTCAGGAGAGAAAGAATAATGTCAGGTTTCTTTTATTTTGAGCAAGCAATGGGAAGCAACACACGTGCATGCAGTAGAAAAGCTAAACACATTTAAATGTAATTTTATAACGTTGAGCACTAAACCGCTGCTGAAAGTGAAGTATTCTGTAATAAAATGTATGCCTTTTATCTCCTTTGCATCATGTTGAGAAAAAGCAACAAACAAACAAACAAAACCCCCATCTACAGCAGTACAAATACTATAAAATACTTTACGGACCCGGTAGCTGTGAGCACAGCACACTTAATCTGCCTGAGAAACCTGGGCTTGAAAGTAACCCCAGGTTTCAATCTCACCCTGCATGTCACAACCAGGAAGATCACAGCGGCGATGCCTCAGCTGGTGGGCGATGGCAGATGCTGCGCGGCGCATCGCTTACACCCAGCCCTTCGGGAATGAGTGCTGAGCCCTTGGTGCTCAGCCTCGCGCTCCGTCTCTGCAGTACAGTGACAGCTTGTGAGAGGTGATGGAGGTGAGACTCGAGGGAGAAAAAAAACGGCCACTGACAACAAGAAAAGAAGCAGAAGGATCTGATTTCTGAAAGGAATGGTGAAAGCTAACTGGAAGCATCTCTGACTTGAAGTCACCGAAAGTACCTCCTTTTTAGGGTCAAATGGGATAGGCTTAAAACATACCTGAAAATCCCCTTGCAGAAATGCACCTGCTTCCTCTGGATAAAATAAACACAAGCGCATTGCCTGATAAAAATATCAGGTTGCTGCTTTGGGTTACCAGAGTTTTTGGCTTATTGAATAAGTTCAGAAAGAAATACTTGATGTGTCTGAACTTAACACTGATATTCAGGGACTGCATCCTGGGATTGTTCATTTTCCCTTCACTGGAGCTGTCAATAAAGTCATTAATTAACAACAATTTCAGCTGCAGAGGTCCATAAATGTAGAGCAGAAACCAAAGAAAACAGGACAAAGATGACCTTCCACTTACTTCACACCATCAGAAACTCCCGGATTAGTAATCAGAGTGAATTTAACTTGTGAACTCAGATGCTGAATCTGTAGCTTGCTCCCTGTCCCAAGAGTAATTTTTCTGTTTATGAAACCACCCAGCCTGCTAGAAATATTGATAAAAGATTGAGACTCAAATGTTCTTTACAATGGTACCAAGGTAACAGCCCTGAAGTTCATTACTGGTTTTAGGAAATAGAAATTTTTTGTAGAAAAGTTGTGGAAAGGTAAGTGTCAATTAATATTCATCAAGACATCAGTCTTCTTCCATTCTCTTTTTAAAGCTGGAACACCAACCACAAAGTCTCTATGTTACCTTGCCAAAAGCAAAAAATCTTGTCTTTTCGTCTACTTCCCAGAATATAAAATGATATTCAGTATACAAAACACTTTCTCTGAACTCTGTCATCTTTAAAAATGAAAAATTTATATGACTTTGTATAACTTTATCTGGTGATAGCTAGGTTCGTACCGTTGATCAAGTTTGGTAGGAAAAAACCACAGCCCTAACTAAAATAGCTAAACCAACATAACAATTATGTTTAGACAAAATGCCTAAATGCTTTCTGAACAGGGTGTTACAGTCTTGTTATTCAATAGTTATGGATCATTTTGTATCTGTAATGTGTTATCAAACACCATCCTTCAGGTGTCCCAGTGCAGCAGGTTGTCCAAGTGAACAAAGCAGAGTAATTCACATATGACTTGCTTAATTTTACCAGGATGAGCAGCATTAACCTGTCAGAGTGGAAACTATATGCTTAAACTCAAATAATTTAAGGCTTCGGCTACCTGAGCACATTTTGCAGCCTTTTATGAAAAGGAAATAAGAAAAACCAAACCAAAAAAATCGTAGATGGGTTTTCTTCTTTACCCCTTTTTAGAGTCTTCCAGCCACTAAGACCACTCTCACTAAGTAGTTTGAAAGCACTGGCTGTGGAAGTAAAATAATTCTGCAGCTTTGCTTACCTAGTATCTTAGAAAGCATTAAGCAGAGGTAGTCGAAATCCTTGCCAAGAAACTCGCTGTGAAAGAAAATTTCCCTTGTTTTTCCAGAGCCTCATCCAAAGCCGAAGAAAAGGAGACAAGTAGCAGGTGAGGATGGAAGTGATAAATTAAGGTTCCCTTATTCCAGCCGAGCTTCCCTGCCAATGCCATTGGGTGCAATGGTCCCAGGTACTGCTATGGCAGAGTACAGGAGCTACAACAGGAATATAAGAAAAGGGAACTGTACCAAAGAGCAAGGAACAGCTAAGCCATCCGTTTCTCCACCTCACACCTCCCCACTCTGCTAGTTCGTGTGCTTTTGGGATGCCGCTTCAGCTATTACAGTGCCGCTGAATTAAAAAAGAAAAGAGAGAGAAAAAGAACAGATGCCGATCTTCCTTCTTTTCTGTGAGGAAACATGACACAGCAGAGTCTCATATTAAATCCTTTATCTTCATGCTAAGGTCTTCTGACATTTTAAATATCAGCCATAATGATTAACATCTCTCCTTAAAGCCAGAAGCTAAAATCCACCAGTCTGCCACACACAGTGACACCTTTAAACACTCACACACTTCAGCAGTTACTAATTTTCCAATCCAGTACCTGGATATGACATTTTGACAAGTTTGCAAAGGATTTGCTAAACTACTTATTACTTCAATGTATAAAAAAGTATGGTTTTTTGCAATACCTTTCAAAAATAACTTCTGAATACATTTTATATGTGATTTTCTAAAGTAGCTTTCCCATTGCTCTGCTTTCATGTGCCAAAAGAGCCTAATGGTACTTGCAGCATTCAGGGAACTTAGAACATCTAATTACTTCAGCATTATTTTGAGTAAAAGCAAACTATTTGCTATCCAAGTTCTCTTGGTCATTAGGCAAATGGGCGGATCAAGAATTTGCAATGACATTTGCAGTGATTTAAAGTGGATACCGCTGGAGCTATCCAATGCTTCGTGCAAAACAGGAATATGGCCTGAAGCCGCTTTGTATTTAACAGAAGTCTCCATCACAAACACCACCATAAAAAAAGTAATGCTGTGGGTGTTTTAATAAAAAGGTAAAGACACGATAATGGAAAAAATCCTTGGAGGTGAATGTAGTCAGGGATAGAGTGAAGGCTGTGTGAGGAAGCTGCCACTGCTTTTTTGCATGCAGGTTCATAGGGAAAGCGAGAAGCGCAGTCCGATACTATTGGCAACTACTAAATTAGTTATAGAAAACAGATCCTAATGCGATTACCTCAGAGCTCCTATGTAGTGCCTATATTATTCTTTCTCCCTGCAGTTCTCCTAGGTCAAGTGATTGTTTTCCCATTATCGGAATAGCAATAGGTTATTCTATGGATCTGATACGTTCCTCTGAAGAATCTAAGAAGCTTTTTATTATCTTGAAGGTAAACTGGGTCATGTGTTAGCTCTGGTACAAACTACAGGCTGATTTAATAAGACAACAATGAAAACTAGAATCACTCACAGTGGGGTAGCATTCAGCACGTATTGTTAGCTAAATTGTTGGCTGTATAATTATTATGCCACTCTAAGATAGAATCAACACTGCACAAACATCACATTTCCCCAGCAGATTTTACGAAGTATTTGAACTTGCAAAGAGGTAGGAGAGATGGAGGTTCAAAACGACCTTCCAAAAGTCATAAAGTGGATCAAAAGCAATGGGAAACGGGAATGCTACTCAGATTTAAGCTCAACTCAGAGGCCCACTTGTTGGCTGAGTGTCCTTATTTGAACCACAGGTCTGGTCCATGTGTATTACTGTTCACCTCGCAACAATACAATGTTCCACAGGCAAAACGTTGTCTCAGATGCATTCAAATGCATCTTAAAGCACTCCAAAGTGATCCCAGAAGATTTCAGCCCTTACATTTTTAGGAAGGGAGCATCATTCTAGTCCAGCTCCACATGGCTCTCCCCTTCGCCTAGGAGCCATAGGTCATGCTTTTTGGAATACAATAGTACTCCTCATGAACTGCCAGAAATCAAAGATGACACATATTACAAGCTTTCTTCCCCGGAAAAAGAAAAACTGTCCTCATACGATGGACATTATAGTATATAGGTCTTGGAAAACTGGTTGCAATGAAAAGATGCTGGTCACAGAGGACATTTCTAGCAGATATATGGCCTACTGTTTTGAACTTTATGAAAAGATGTTCATTCATATATACCAGTATACGATTTATATATATTATCTGTTATCAGTGATGTCTTTTGAATTATAGATATTTTTAGTTCGAGAAATGGATGAAGCTGGGGTGGGGGGGTAGGAGTTTGGAGCCAGGTCCCATTTTCTGTCAACACTCAGAATCTGTGCAAGAGCAGGATCTGAACTGGCATCGGATGTATTATGGTGGGTTTGATTTCTTCTCAAATGTGTACCAAAACACATTCAGCTATTACAGTTCATATCTGTAATTCAAGATCCTAAATGAATTTAAAAATTTCCTCCTCTCTCTTCCTGTCTGTCAAACAAATGAGTTTGGTTATTCCAGTAAAATATACCAATGTGTTAAATGAGACAAATGTGATAATCGTGATATAAAGTGCAAGGCATACAAAAATTGCATTATGATGTGGAAATAATGCATTTATAAATTATACGGTGACAATTTGGTTTTATAGTTTACTTTTTACAAGGGCTTTTGATTAAAAATCTTTTATTGAAACAATACATCACATTTTTTAAACTGTATTTTTCCTTTATAGAGTTTAGCTTGTTTCAATGCACTGCAGAGGGATGGCAGGTTTAGCCCATACAGTAGCTATGAAGCAGCTACACAATCAAGAGGGAAAGGTATTAGATTTAGAAAACACAAAGATATCATTACAGAGTTATTTTTATGACATGACCGATCTATCAATCACATCCCCACAGCTGGACAGGATATTTGTAATAGACAGAGACGATCCAAGTGTCGTTGAATGAAGGGTCCCAGCCTTGTCCTGATGCAAGTTGTTTTCAAAAGAAATAATCCATGTAGTGCCAAGGAAGTTACTGGATCTGTGCCCGCACTCTTTCACTTTGTATCTTGGCATTTTTAATAGAAGTTTATTGATTTTTGTATAGTTATGAGATCAGACACATATGGGCTTTTTATAATACTGAGTACAATTATTTTGAAAAGTATCCAAGACTCTTCCAGAAGACTTCAAGGATTGCAAGAAACAAGTAAAATAAGAGATATTTTGGGTCTAAACGTGCTCACCATTAGCAAGAAGAGGAGATTGTTGCTTTATTTGTTTTAAACCAATTGCAACACCATTTTCACCGCAGGCTGGGATTGTATCCCTCTCAGTAATGCTCCCGGGTGCCATCTGGTGTTTTATTTTTACATTGCAATTCTTGTTAGGGGAATATTCTCTGCACATATATTTTATCGTTGTGTTCAGCTAAATGCGGGGGGAAAAAATCACAGAACAACAGTTGTAAACTGTTGCTTTAGTTTAGGCAAAATGAAACTTGGAGCCTTTCCAGTACCGATTCTTGGACATTGCCAATCCATGTAACAGTACAAGCCGTACCTTCCGTAATATAAAAAAATTACAGATGACCTTATTCATTTTGGGCCAAGCTTTAACTCTGTCCTATCTGTATCTTTTAAATATAGCTTAAAAGACAAATAAAGAGTCTGAAATCCTTAAACGTAATTCCAGTCCCCGACATTCTCCTGCTATACTTCAAACAAGGCTTTTGTTGTGTGTCTCGTTCATTTAAGGCTTTGCTGTCTAGCTTGAAGGCCAAGCTACCCATAGGGTTTGGCAGGCACATTGTAATGCTCCAGCACCCAGACAGAAAAACAGAAGTGATTTCACTTTTCCCCTATATAAATAGATAAATGCTTCTGTATTTCTGTACTTTCCTTTAAAAGTGAAATTGTTCTAAAAATAAAGGTCAGACCTGTCAGGTAGAATTACATTTAGACAGACAGCATTAGGCCTGATATCCCTGTTTCCTTTTACACTGAAGTCAATGGGAATTTTGTGCATTTAAAGAAGACAAAATTTATGGCCTTTTATTATGGCCATATTATGAGCTTCTTTCTCAACCCGCTGAATAAGTTACTCAATGGAATAGTTCCATTGACTGTAATGAAGCTATTCCAATACAGTGCTAAAAGAGCAGCTGAGTCAACCTGAAATGCCTCCGAAGGATCCTGATTGCTGCACAGGAGGGGACCGGGATACGGAAGAAAAAATTCTCCCCGTTTCACATCGCTACTTTCCCTATGTCACTGCTTTGAGGGCAGAATGAATGAAAGGTTCAGTGCCGGGTCCCACAGCTCAAGAAACACAGGGATCCTGTGACGGATCAGCTGCTGAAATAGGAATGTCTTGCACCTTGTTAGACACTGCAGGATATCCAGGACATTTGCAGAGACTGGCAGACGACACAGGACCTCGGGGAGATCTGTGTCCCTCTGGAGAGCAGCCGGGGGTAGGCAGAACAGCCCACATCTCCGGGGGGTGACAGTAGGTACCCCGAGCATCTGTTCCACTTCCCTAACGAACATTCATGCACAGTTTTCATATTGTATAGCACACACGGTAATAGGCCATTAAATGGGCACAGATTTACACACTAGAGTAAGTGACATACAACAGTTTGTGTACGCATGTATATTTTTCCCAGCTAATGCCATCTTGATCTTTGTTTTCTTTGTGAATGCATATGATGTGATTTATCACAATCTGGCCTCGGGATCACAGAAAATTTATATCTTAAGTAAAAGGAAAAAAAAAAAAAAAGAAACTAAACTGTTCTGTGACAGATGATAACCAAAGCATGGACAAGAGAAATCATTGCTGGGTACACTACGTTTAAATCCCGAGGGCAGAAAGAAAGTGCAAGACCTCACTTGGCTACTGACACACACAATAATTTCTAATTATCAGAACCTGCTCATATGTGATTAGCACAGACCTAACAAATGATCGTATGCTTATACCATTAATTTTGTTTTTTCTCCCAAAGTGTCTGCATAGGAGGGGAGTGATAGAGTGGCTTTGGTGGGCACCTGGCGTCCAGCCAGGGTCAACCCACCGCAGTACCTACTTTTGAAATACATGAAATTTTCAGGGAAAAAAAAGAATGGAAATTGAAGGCAAGTATAACCTGTAAATAATACCTTCCCATTGCGCTAAGGCGTAAGAGTGACTGTTGCTGCTCACGGACCATTCCGAGAGCTTATACAGGGCAATATAAAATACAGCTTACGTGACTGATCATGGGAGTAGCGAAAGCAGGGATAATAGCTAGATTACAGTATTTCACCACACTACGGCGGCCACAGCAACAACACCTAGAACTCTTCCACATTGTAAACCCAGCGAGGAGACTATTTTTAGGTCCGTACCATTTAAACTATCTGTTTTGCTTCGCGAAACTTCCCAAATTCCCACTTACGTACCTAAATACCAACACAGCTCCCTCTGTAGCAGAAGTTACGCATGCAAGGAAAAGTCCATTTCACCAAGTATGTTACAACTGTGATAGGTTTCCTGGCTGGGGAGAGACAATTCTCCGGTTTCCTGGTATTCCTTTCCTTTGTTCTGCCAAGCCTCTGAATTAAATATCCCTCTCTCTCATGAAGTTTGTGCCATCTACCCAAATGGCTACCACACTGCTTTCAGAGTACATCCTACCACGTCAGGTCCCAACATAACATCTTTCTAACACTCCAGTAATTCCATTTGCAGAGCTTTATGGGTTTAAAAGCAATGCTATTCCTGCAGAGAATTACCCCAACTATTTCCTACAGCGCAGGAACTGTAAGGTCATGAAGCGAATGAGCCTACCCTTGTTTCATAAGCAGCTTCCTTCAACAGCTGTAATATCTGGGACGAGTGTTCGGAGAGTGTCATTTGGCCTCACTGAGTGATTCATTGTATACTGGAAAACTGCTCTGCATTCTTCTGGATGCCTTTGCCGCGTAGACAGGACAAAGCCCCATTTAGCTGGAAGCCCGGCATAGTGGCTCATTATTCACCTGCCATGGCAGTCACAATATTGTGAGGGCTTCTAGACAATGGCTAAAATTTCTACCTACTTTTTATAGGAACGCACTCCATTTTCTACCTTTGTATCCTGAGAAACAGAAGCTGTGTACAGACAGAGCGTAGGGAAATGGGAGTCCTTTTTTTGGGTAATAAAAGAAAAATAAATTGCCGTAGCGCTCTACGAACTGCCACGGGATGCTCAAGGCTCTATGATCCTGCCTCAGCACCAATAATATATACTACAGAGGGAGAGAGAGAGAACAGGGAGGGAGGGAGAGGAGGAGAGGGAGGGAGAGGAGGAGAGGGAGAGGAGGAGGTAAGGAAGAGACGGAAACCAGCTACTCAGCCATCTCTAACCTGTGATTTAGCCGGTGCCTGGTGCTCCTGCAGTGCTCTGCCGGCCCTGGGGAGCTCAGCCTGCCCCCGCTGACACCCGCAGCGGCTGCGCAGGGGGGACAGGTCCTGCCACAGAGACCCCCCTGCCTTCCCCCTCAGTCTAACCGCTCACAGGGCTGGCCGTAGCCGCTCTCTCCGTGCTGAAGAAAGTGCCCTCAAAGCCAGCTCTCGCAGGAGAAGTAACCCAGATCTGCAAATCTGTTTCTTACATCCAGTGCTGTAGCTTTTGCTGTTTGATTTTGGGATAAATACGTTTTAAATGCCACGCTGAAGTAAACACGCTCGCTCCAAAAGCACTACATTTAACAGCTGGGTTTTTCCTAAAGTATACTTTTTCTCAGAGCAGTAATAATTCAATAAAACTAAGAGGTGGCTTTAACAGTTTTCCTCTCAAATATGTGTCCTGTAATACACTGCTGCACAGGGATATCCTCAGCGGTCTTGTGAAGGCTTTTAGCGGAGAAAGATTTCTACCTCAGCAGGGAAGTAAACAGTATCAGCAGGCTCTACAGCAATACCCTAAATGGCACCTCCATTTAATTTCTACATAGTCCTTACAGCACTTTTTGTCTTTGTTTTGGTTGCCACCTCCTCTTTCGTCAAACTCATCACTGTCACATTTACAGAAGGCGCATATTACACCACAGCATATATTCTAGTTACATTCACTTAGTGCATGTCTGTGCTGGAAAAATCACAAAAAGGTATTTGGGAAACAAATGCTTCAAAAAACCATGCTGCATCCCTGTGGAGATTGCCACCTACTTCCTATTAAGTCAAAGCATGCCATATGTTTTAAGGGCTTTTAACCTCCTTTCTCTCTTGTACAGTTCTGTACTTGAAATCGCGCTGCTGGTTCTGCTGCCGTGGGATGTGCTTTTTGCTGGGGGGAAGGGAAGAAAGGGAGCGAGAGGAGGAAGGGATGGAGATTTCGCAGCCAAAGGGGGATGCTTCTCTAATATAACCCCCAATAGGAGCAACTATTTCTCTGGCTAAGGTGAGAGAGAAGGATTCACTGCAATAAACCTGTCCATGCAGGGACTCAGGCAGTCACGCTGGGGAGGTACCCGCTGCCTCCCTGTAACAGGGGGGTTCCCCACTCCAGGCCAGAGACTCATGAAAATGTAACGATCCATTTAAAAATCCCCTGGGAGAAAAGTGTATGCACCTTTCCTTCTGTGTCATCCCAAAAAGCTGGATGAAACCCAAGGGCCATCATGGGTCCAGGAAAAGTGCAGGCTGTACCCTTGCAGTGACAGGTTATCACTGTCACACTAATGCGCACACGTATTTCTTTGTAAATCACAAACCTCACTATATTTCATGTCATTCTTTAAGCCTTCTGAAGCCAAAGCTACATGAAAATTTCAGCTAATGTATTTCTAAGCTTTGCAATTGCTGAAAATGCCTTGAAAAGGTAAAGCCAAAAATTTGGGAAAAAGGAGGCAAATTAAAGTAGCTCAAGGTTTTTTCTTCTGTAATCTCAAATAGGGGCAAGGTGAGGGCAGCAAGTCATTTCTGCCTTTCTATTCTTACAACGGAGGAAAAAATCAATTTATTAGTGTATTTTGCTTTAATTAATAAGAACAACATCTACATAACTCTTTTGTCATCCTGAGTTATAATTAATATCACAATAAACCCCACAAGCCTTAAAATAATACATATATTATGCTCTTTGGCATGTTTATTTCACATGAACACCAATATATGTATTAGCTACGATGCTAATTAGAACTTGCACTGCTGTACTGTCTGATACTTTAAAGCTTTAAACCAGACTAATGCTTAATTGTGGAACATCAAGTAGATAATTCTTATTGTGGCTTTCTTAATCCAATGTTAATATAATCTGTAAGGAAATGTAACTACCTCTCCTCCGGTACGTCACCCCAGAATTTCAGTGAACACGCAGTACTATTCAGGCAACAACTAACATTGGAAAATGATTTTTTTTTTTTTTCAAAAGAAACAGTCTGAATTTTATCTTTGGATTATAAATAATGCAAATAAGCATACTTAAAAAGTGAATTTTCTGCTGTGAGAAGCATGATGGGATCCTACAGAATATTACTATAGAAATCTACAGAATTTAATAGTTCACTTAGTTCACTATGTCACTTTAAAGGCTTCTTAAAAAAATCCTTCTGCCTCTACTGCAGCAGATATCTTTTCTGTGCTAATCACATAAACTCTCAAGTAAATCCCTTTGATTTCAAAGGGATGAAGATTTCACCCTCTTTTTGTGGTAGTTTACAGGAGTTTTTCTGAAAGCCACCATAAAGAGACATTTTCTCATTTCCGTATGAACATGCATTTTCCTGTTCTTTCTCAGAAACGTCTCCTGTCACATTTTCCATGTGGTTATCAGATTTATAGCGCCTATGGGGACTCTTTGTCTGTATTAATCTCAAGGAACTATATTAAAATAACATTAAGGTTGCTGAGTCAAAGACTGGGAGGTTAGAAAACACCAGAATTAAGTTAAACTAATCTAATTTGGCTTCTTATGCAAATGCATTATGAAACAGTCTACAGTCTTATAATTACATGCTCACATCTACCCCATGCCTGCTTCAGAGCAAGGGGGAACATAGGCCCTCCATCAAATACCTGCAACAACTCTCTTTGCAATACAAAATATTGGCAAATCTTTTGGCAAGCAGCTACGAGGTCTTCACTGAGCTTTTCCCACAAAATTCAGCCTGAAGCTGATACCGGCATAGATGATTTTAATTGCTCAAACTTAATTTAAGAAAAACTAAGAAAAACAAGCAAATGGGTAAAGCAACTCTATCTGTAGGAATCCCTACCGTCAGTACCTGCAATAAATCTGGGAAAAAGCCGTATGCCATGACAGGAAGGCAAACAGGAGCCACGGACACTACACGGTACCAGCTGGCACCCATGGCCCAGCCGCAGCGGGACGCGATGGTAGTGAGTCTGCCATGAGTGAAAACTACTTCACAAAGCACCCTGGGATTAAAGGTGTTGCTTTTTTAAAAAATTAAAAAAAAAACCACAAACAAACAGCTGTACGGCATCGACACAGTATGTTCCATGACTGGTTTTATGTCATGAATTATTAATTGTTTTGGAAGTGTAAATATTTATAGTTATTGTTCAAAGAAGGAGGCTGTCTTCTGCTCTAGTCTTTAACTTCACATTACAGTTTGCTGCTACCTACACTTAAGCTTCAGTCGGATTTTCCACTTTAAATGACACCTTTTTTTGCAGCGTTTCTGCCGTAACGTTCATTGTGATTTATGACCGAAATTTTCATTCTAAAAAGAAATATGAAGAGGCAGAGTCAGTTTAAAGATGATCTGCAGAGGGGAAGAAAAGAAACCAATAGGGTGTGCCCATTTTCCCTTCTGTTATATATGAAAAAAAGTTTGCTTTGGTTTTCAAAACAGTTTCAAAATACACAAGCTCCTCTTGTTTTTCACATTAGAAACATGGGCCAGGAAAAGCCTACAGCAGCCAAGAAAATGAGAAATTTTATCAACTCAGAGGCAGTCAGAGAGTCAAATTTAACTTCTGAAAGGGAGAATACTAAGAACAAAAAAGTATTTTAGACAACTGAAATCCTATTCTCTTACTTAAAGGTAGGACCCCAATGTAGATAACTGAGGTATTTTTTCCTGACCCCTAAAAAGACCCCTAAAAGCTCTGGGATTAGCTAAATCAAATGTTCCCCTCTGCCCAAGGTAAGCAAAACTAAATTTAAGAAGATTAAATTTCCAAACTTTTCAATGGTTTTTACACACATGAAGAAAATCATTGTCAATTTTTTCTCTTTCTTCCAAATCATATGTATAATTGCTTTTTAATATTTATATTAGGCACTTCAGCCAACACACCTCAAATTACCATAATAAAACCACTAAAAGATACGTGTATACTAATATATAAATCTAACTAAATAAATACAGAATGCATTTGTGTTGATATAAAATACCTGCTTGCCCCGCCGGTGGTAAAACACCACTACAGCTGGTGGGGAAATTCTGCCTTCCCCACAATTGCTATGCAGAAGCGAGCATTTTTTGCTTTCCCTGAAAAATCTAGTGTACCATAAACTATGGTCCAGAACAGTACAGAGGATGTGGACAAGAAGACTGATACAACATGGCAGAAGCACTTCTGAAGGCTGGATTGTAATCCTCAATGTTGCATTGCTATTAAATTTTTATAGAAATACAGGATTAAATAGGGGTTTTCTCTTTTTTTTTTTAAGAACTTTGCACATCTTTATTCCTAAAATTATTCATGATGTATAAAGTAGCGAGGACTTTTCAAATCTAATTATTATGTTTTTCTGACTTTTCGACTTTATGCATTTCTGTCAGTCTGAGGAATGAAAACGAAGAAATCTGTTCACTTTGATTTCAGCTGGGTCCAAGTCAATTTTTGTCTCAGACAACCCTGTGTTATTGCGTGACAGAGTATTTGAGATATAGAAATCTAAAGAATTGTAGTTTAATAAATATTAATAGGATTGAAAATCCATAAAATGTACTCTTAGCTTTTATTTTTATATTACTTTGATTTACAAAACCTAAAAATTCATTTTAATTTCATCTAGCAATGGTTCTTTAATAAACAACATGTACTTTCTGTATCACCATTTTACTAATGGTTTCAGCTACTACAAGTGTAACTCCCAAGCACAAAGTAATCAGTAGGTTACTCTGTCTGTCTTATAATTATTTAATCTGAATACCATTTCGTTAAAAATATATAACACAGTTTCTTTCTTCCTGCTTAAAAAAAAAAATGGGGGAGAGAAAGAAAATCTACATCTGCCTCCTGAAACTGTTAGCTACCAGAGTTTTTAGCTGCTATACTGCACTTGGAGCAGAATTTTACTGCTGTAGGCACCACCATATGCACAAAGACACAGATGTATCCAAGAATGCAGGGTCATATCAGCAACATATTCAATTTAAAAATTGCAAGCAATTTTAATTGTGGAAACGAATAAAACATATTCCCAAAGTGAAAAATGCCTGAAAGATATTCCTTTTCTTTTTTTTACCCTTTTTTTTTTTTTAAGAAAACTAAGTTTTTTAATCAATAAGAGTGAGTGTTCTTTCACTATTCACAAGAAAGGGGGGCAAGATCACGTCAGAATCTGGATTACATCAGGCTGGCAGCAAGATAAGGACAATTAGGGATCAGATTTTTGCTAATTCAGGTCTCTGTTTTATTACTGTGAGGAATTACTCTGATTCACTAAAAGAGAGCAAAACAATAAAGCAGTTCAACCCTGCCTACCACAGACCATAAAATGAGTATGGATATTGAAAAGCCATGCTCATCGAAACAGCGGCATTAATGCAGTTGTCACTGTATTCCACACAATCTAAACCTCCTTTAAAAAATTTCTGGGCCATTAAGATAACATAGAAAACTTAAAATAAGTACAATAATTTTGCCGCATCTGCTGCCAGAACAAATGACATGATGACTCCAAGGAAGGCATAAAAGTCATTTTAATTATCTCTTCTTTGAAGGAGGCATTGGCTCAAGCCAGACAGTCTGGATCCAAATCTGAATTTTTGCAAAGCTCAAGGTGAACCCCAGATGTGTTGTTAAGGCCCTCTCTACTTTCAGTAAAGTCAGTTATCAGGGACATCAGCTCTTCCTATAAAACTGCTGAGCACTTAACATCTGCTTGAGCAGTCAGCATTTGGGGCGTGTTGCTGGATCTGTGAAGTCTCGCACCAAAAGCAGCTAACAAATAATAAGCACTTGCTCTGTGGAACAGCATTTCATCGATGCCAGGTGCAAACCCCGAAGATCAAGAGGAGGTGTGGGCAGTGTTCACAGTCAGCGAAACACTGCATTTTTCCCACTTTTCCAAACTGAAAGCATGATAGGTACAATACAGTTTGTTCTGTGGCTTCAGCGTGAGTAATGTTACAATTGAAATGTGAATCCAAGTTTTGTAGGACTGTTTCCTAATTTTTTCAGCGTTGCATGAATGCCTTTCTAAATACATGCAAATATAAAGCTGTACAGGTGACACACTAAAAATATAATTGAAGCTGGTGCTTTCATAAAAGCAATTAGCAATCGCTCAAGTTGCAACAGATGACAGCCCCAAGAGGATTGCTGCCCTGGCAGGGAAGTAACTGCAACTTACATTACAGTCAAATGTTCTGTTCTTTAATGCTATTTTGTTATAACAGGCAAGTACAAGGTTACTGATTATGTATTCATTCCCATGTACAGCTTTTGGCTGATCTTTTTGTCCACAGGCTTAGATGCATATACTCCATGCCTGTACCTTAAAATATTCCGTCTTAAAGTTAGTGAAAAGAAAGTTACAGTGAATAAGCAAATAAATGCAACTGCAAGTAGAGAAGGCCAACAGCAATGTCTTTTTAGCTCAGGGTGAAATCACACAACCATACAAATATTTGTCTTGCTCAGAATTCATACAGTGACTACAATTATGCCTATTTTATATTAACGTTATAACTAGACTTACAGACGTTTTACAACCACTTTAAACTGCCAAAGCAACATCCAGGGGCTTTATGGTCCCTAGGATTCATCCTTCCAGTTTCAGCAAACTATGGGACAAATCCCGCTCCTATAACAGTAAATGGCAATGTTGCCACCAGGCAAGTCTTTAAATGACTGACTACCTTGAACTACCCCTGGATAAGCCCCAGGTTCCACAACTGCTCTCCTTAGGAGCATGCTTACGTGAGGGCCTTAAGTACGTGCAGACTGAGTCTCTGAATATACTCCGCAGCTCTTCAGTACAATGAACAGCATTTGATCAGAAAAGTAGTGATGCCCAAGTAACATGGTCAGAAGTGATTTAGAGCAGCCCTTTGCACTGAGGAGAACAAGGTGAGACAGTATCGCACCCAGACACATTGTGTTTTCTAGGCAACAATTTGGACGGTTTTAACATGTATTTTTTTATGCTATGGCTGATTACTGCATCATAGATTATGCCATTTAATATTCTATTGTTTCAACTGATCTCCATAGCAGCAGTTGTACTACATGGGACAGTTGCACACTACCGTACAACGTACACTGCCACACAACGCATCACACTGTAACAAAGTCACAGGGAAATAATGTCAGCATCTGTGGATTTCTGTAAGCTAAGTCTAGCCTATTCACCTCTGGTTACTCTGTGTTGTTTATATATACTTTTATTCCTTGTGCTCATCCTTTCATGCATCTAAAAATAAAATCGTATTAGAAAAAAAAGGAAAAAATTATAATGGTTCTGCATGAGGTTAGGGACTGAGTTCGAAAAACAGCTTCAGTGCGCATCTGATGCAGGACTTTGCCATCACACTGCTGCCTCTGGGAAGGACAGAAATACAGCGGCTACTCTCAGCGGCCCAAAGAAAGCCCTGTGCTAGGGGCTGAATGTGTCATTAATTCCTCTGAAGGGGCCGTTTGCCATTGTTTCGTACGACTTTTGGAAACAGTCACTAACTGGCGCACACATGAACTAGCCATGGTGGAGAGAGAGACCTGCTCGATCATGTGTCTCCATTTGAAACACGCACGTGCCTCTGCCACCCATTGAGTTAAATGATTATATTCAGGAGCTGAAAGAGCACCACTAAGACGCTGAGTGGTAAACACACAAATCAGGTCAATCCTTTTGCTTTCCTTGTAATCCCTGTACGTTATTTGTTACTGGCTTTTACTGCTGCCTCTTTCTCCTCTTCGGGCACTCTGCACGCATCCAAGCACTCTTGCTCTCCTTCTCCTTCACACCAGGTATTATGGCAATCCCTTCTTATCAAAACTCCTGTATTCTGCACTACTTTACTACATCCACCGGCTTTATATCTTCACCTCTGTTGTCTTTTCTTCACTGTAAATTCTCTAGAGCAGGGAACTTGTTTTCTCCAAGTTTATACTAAAGCCTGTAAATTTACAGCACTCTAGGAATGTTTGATAACAGCACGTAAATAATTAATAAAAGCTGCAGCAACCCTTTCTTTTTCCTTTTTTGGAGGCTATAAGGCAGCAAGACAAGTGGGAGGCAGAAAATATTTCATGGGCTAAGACAAGACATGATTCTCACCCCTATGGGGGGGGGGGTAACTGACTGACAAATACTTGCACTTAGGAAAGATCAGGATTAAGTTGTGCAGAAATTAAAGACCAGAAGCGTTGCTTCAGCTACATGAGCCATAAAAGCAACCCAGGAGCATCATAAACATCCCGGCCCCAAAAAATAAACATGCAATAAAAAAATGGGATGTTTTAATTTCAGCTCCACGACGATATGCAGTCTCTTTCCCTCTCTGTGTGTGACTTTGCAGAAGTCCACTCTTTTGTCCTAGTTTCTCCATCTTCAATGGAAAGGAAAAAATTAAAGGAAATAGTGGCAAATGAATAGCTCATGATTTCGTAGCCTTAAAGAGGTAGTAAATGTTTCTAAAATGAAAAAAAATGGAGGTGGAAACATGAAGTAAAGACAAATCACACACAATAAGACTATGAGAGCAGCAAACAGAAAAAAAGTGCACAAAAAGGTAAAAGAGATTTGTTATTATAGGAGAGGCTATGATACAAGACAGGTATGAAATTATTTCAAGAAAATCAGAATGGAGAAAAAAAGAACAGAGAAAGGGAAAAGATATTCATGTATCTCAGGCAAAATTTTCAAAATCTACCAAACATTCAAATCCCCTGTATCTGTCTCTAAGCTTATGTCTGTTCATCTTTTAGAGATGGAAATTTGGGCCTGGTCTTGTAAAACTTGATTTGAATTTCATGATTGACTTTTATGTGGCCACAAATTTACCCCCTGAGTGCAAATGGGTACAGGTGCTTTCCACTGGAGCACAATGGAAAGGACTTTTTATGGATTTTTGTGCCTTCAAAATAATCAATAATGTAATCCTGACGCTTATGTCAGTTTTGCCGCTAAATACCCTAGTTTATGAAGGCAATCAAATACTTTGGCACCAAAGAATAGTAGCTGCACTCAAAGAAATTTGAACCTGAAAAGTGCAGAGACAAAACCAGAAGCCACTATGTCTAGCACTGAATGTTTAATCAGGCAAAACATCATAAAAACACAGCAAAAAAGGGCAGTAAATTACTTGATTTTAGTGCAGTGAAGTCTTCAAAATTAGTTCTCTTTTAGAACAGAGACATAATGACTAGCTTCTGAATAGATATTGGCACAGCAGGGCACACAAAAGCCCTGATTAGCTGCTCTATGATGGAATATTTAGTTAATATTTGTTCTATTTTGGTGTTGATTTCTGACCTTTCCTCTTTGACTCTAATTGGTCAAAATCCAAACTTTTTGAATTTATTTAATACCAGATAATTGTTTCTAAATTGCCAGAACGTCAGGTCACATGCTCCCAATAAAGACGGGGAAAAGGCACTTTGCAGTTTTTTCTGTCACTTTTTCAACTTCAGCTAATTCTGAAGTAGCAAGCAACATTCATAACAGTTGCAACGTCACTTGCGATGCAACCGTTCTTGAACTAGTTTTAGGGAAAGAAAAAAAAGCCACCGTAAACTATGTTATGTCAAGCCTGATTCAGATGTCCTTCACCTTCATTGAAAAAAGAGCAGGTATACTGCAATTGCAAACCTGTACTTCTGTGCCAGTATTCAGTAAGAAAAGAATGTGATACAATCTTGCTTTAGATTTTAATATTAGACAAAACCATCAGAAGCTTCTTTGTTAACTCCTAAGCCAGTGATCATCCTCAGTTTTTTCACCTCTTTGCATTTACAGTTAATAATATGGGAAAATATATCATGATCTTTCAGAGCTCTGGTTGCTGTTGTAATACTGTATGAGAGCCTCATCACTGATTGATTTACGTCCACAACTCCTCTTCCAAGAGCTTCCTTCCCAAATTAAACATGCTAATGATTTTCTATGCAAAATTTAACAACCTAATAGGCTGAACAAGTCAAATGAAAATACGCTAATTGTTGCCTTTGATGTATACTATTCTGCCAATTCTCTCTTGAAAACAGTATATTAGCATTAGCTGGAGTACTTACTAAAATATATATTAATAAAGAAAAGCTCATTATATATATATGTATATACACGTTAAGAAAACGACACTGCAGGCTGTAGAAAACACAATTTTGAGGCTTAGGACTGACACGAATGCCTGTTATACACTGGAAAACCATTTTCACAGGAGCCCTGAAAACAAACTACTAAAGAATGAATCACTAACCTTTATCTGAGTTAGCTAGCGTTGGTTCATAACACTGGGTTTATGCAATAAAAGTAGTCAAAATAAGATTCCACAGTCAAATAATAAATACAGAATGAGATAAGAGAGATAATAAAAGGCTGGCAAGAGAGCAGAAGGCTTCCTGCCTAACCCCAGAGATCTGAAATGAGCTCCCCCAAGAAACCGCCCAATTGCTTTATAAAGTAAGATTTCCACGTGCATGTATTTTTTCACCTAGAGTACAAGCAATAATGTGTTTTAGCCTACGAGCAGCATCACAGAGAGAGCTTTACTGTAAAAATTGGTTTATTCTGTCCTCCAGCCCAGTTCTGAGTGTGAGGCTTAGTGCCACTGCAGTCTTAACGCATGTAAATAAAAGAGGCAAACAAATAGTAAGAGAGTATGAATATTCTCTAAAGAAATACAGTGACACAAGATTACTTTCTATTGCTTTGTCTTTAAGAGTTTGCTTATAATGATTTGACAATCTAATCTAATTGATCTCTCCAAGTACTTCTATGGCTCTAATCACTGTAGTATCTGATTAGTGGAACAGATCTATACTTTATCTCCAGATTTAATAACTAAATCTATACTTGAAATAGAGTCACACAAGTTCACAAGAGGGAGAGGGCCAGATGCTGTTTAGCCAGGGGAGGAGGGAGGGAACAGGAAAAGGCTAGTGAGGTCCAGAATGACTGGAAAGGGACATTTGGCTTTGTGTCAAATCATCCCTCTGCAACCAAGCTCCGTTTGAACAGCACATTTCTGGGGTTACAGAATTAAGGCAGGAATGTGACATAACTAATGGGGGCAGAACCAAAAATGAGCTACTGTCTATGGCCCGCTCTCCTTCAAACTGTCTTCTTTGCAAGCATAAAGTAAATGTAATTATTATTATCGTTTCTTTGTTCTCTTCCAGGCTAGCACTTCATCAGCCTGAAAATTATGACATTTCCTGAATGTGTTTCAATGGCTTCTTAACCTTTCTAGTTCCTGAGTGCCGGTACAATGTCATGCTGCACTTAGAGATTTCAGGAGTGAAGAGGTTAACACCCCAAATTGCTAATAATAACAACAGTATTCACTGAGCCAGATAATCACTTACACAGAATTTCAATCCAAAGTCACTTAAAATTCAAAAGAAACCGCTGTATTTCTTTAAGGAAGTGACAGCATTTAGAAGAATATTCATAATTCAAACAACAGGCCAAAATCCGACTTACTGCTGAGTTTATCTATTTGTAGTCGAGCAATATTAAGGGCTAGCTTTTGCTCTACCTTAGGTCAACCTATTTTGTGACACGTCCTCTAACACATGCCCAGGTGCTGGACAGAGAGGGGTGACAGCCAGACCACTTGCACAGTGCAAATATCAAGCGTGGAAGGCATACGGAGCGTTTCTGGTAAATTATTTGTTTCTTCCTCTCTCGTTTGACTGCTGCTTGTTTGTTGTGCTGCTACTCAGCCAAACTAGCTTGTAGTTGAGTATGTCAAAGCTCTGGGCAGAAAAGCAGCAACTAATATATGGTAGCAAACTCTGGAGAGAAAAACAGTTTCTGCCACTTAAAACTGCAGGGTGGAATTGTGCACTGCCTTCTTCTTGGTCTTATTTTGCCTAAAGGGAAAGAGTCTTTTAATCCTCCTTCTATGCTTGGTTTGCACAGTGCCTGGCAGCGTACACCTTCTTCAACGTGTGTGTCAGGAGCCTTCTTTGCTGTCAAATCCCCTTCCTGCTTCTTTCAGTTCATCTTCTGTCTTCCAGCTCCCCTCTGCAAGCGGACGCCCCTCTCATGCCTAACCACATTTCGGCAGCCATCTTTCAAAGACGTCCGGAAAAGAAACAAAATCAGCCTGTCAAAACCACACGACTATTTCACAGTTCAGGGGGCAATGTTCTCGTTCACATGTGAACGACACAGAATATAATGCCCGCAGAAGGGGATGCGAGGGATTTCTGCTAACAGGCCCAGATTCAGGATGGGGGGACTTCTACTGTGACCTCTTCAGCAATCATCCGTGTCTCTATAAAACTCAAGCACCCATTTCCCGTGATCCGGTATCATAATGTGCTTTTGGCCAGGTAATACCTTCAATACTTGAACTGCAACACTGCAAGAATTGCCAGTTAATCAAGGGTTTCATGGCACTTTAAAGAAAAGACAATCGATGCATCTTTTGTTTCTTCCTTTAGGTGAGACTTCATCTGTGGAGACTTCATATAAAAGAGACCGCAGGTGCTTTGGCACTTAAGTGTAGCGATTATTTTTTGTTTCAAAAGTTATTGTTTCCAGCAAAAGTAATCCATTTGTCAGTAACGAACGGCTCAGTTAACGACTGAAAAGTGTAGAAAACAAACTTAATTCTCTTTCCTGTTCCACATAGCACAGCTGTTAGTTGATTCATATGGAGAGCTGCTTTGCCTGAGTTTAGCATCATAGAGAAACAGGGAAAGGACTAAGATTTTTAGATCTAGGTTTACAGCCTGATGATTTCTTGTGAAATTTCCCCAAATAAACCTGCCTCTATAACAGCCATATACAGCAATATTTCATGGATCCAAAGTGCTGTATAGATCATGGGGCACTATCATTAACGAAAGCAGTCTCGGAGTAGGTAAATGTGCAAAATCTTCTGTTTGGCTCACGTAAGTACCTTAGATCTGGCCTTCAGCAACTAAGTTCAGACTTTAAAAAAGAGTCCAAATTCTTTCTGGCACTTTAAAATAAATATGAAAGCATATGAATCAATATCAATTTGCCATCAAGACAACTTGTACTAGCTTTCCTTTGAGCTTTCAAATCTGTTTATGACTGTATACATATACACATATACATAGATAAATGCACGTTTCATATTCCCTTACCACTTGGTCCATCTTGTTAAAACTATTGCTTTGGGAATGAGGATTCTCAGAGACTAAATTCTCTTTAGTTCAGCTAGATCCAGCAGGTGAAAGGTATGTTCTGTTTGCCTGTTCGCTACGTTAATACTAACGTATTAAATACTGAAAAGCAAAAAAGGAGTGTTGGCAGAAACTAAAAAAATCCCTGCCAGGGCACTGGAAGGCAGCTTGACAACAGTGGTGGTGCTCAGCTTCTGGTTAAAGGGCAGCAAGTCCTTAGAAAAGCACCGCAACAGTATGATCAAATCGGCTCTTGCGTTGGCTGCCTCAGCAAGGAACCTTGACACGAGATGCTTCAAACAGGGAGCTCTTCTCCAGCCCATGGATGGATGGTCTTTCTTCAGCTTGGGGCACGGTCAGACATTATTGCTACCTCCAGGATGTCCTGCCACTTGGAGCTTTGTTTCCATCCTTTTGTGGGACATTAAAATTCTGCATTAGAGTAGACCCTGCAAACCCTCCTTAATCAGACTTGAGCAAAAATGAGCTGACGTGAATTAAGTGAATTAAACAGAAGGTTTGTCTAACCTGCCTGGATGCATCTGAAGTAACTGGGAAGAATGTGCATGAGTCATTCCCCTAACAAAACTGGGAGCAAAGACTGGAGGAGGAGCCCCAGCTGGTAGGTGGGAGGTAAGCAGCCGGGCGCAAGAGAGATGGGAGGCCCCTCCAGCTGGTTTATACATAGCTCCAGTCTGCCCAGAGCCTCAGCCCGACAGCGGGGTGCTGGCTTTAGAAGCAAAACCGAGGCGGATGTCATGGTAAGGGTGGCTGCATAGTTGCCAGTCATGCCATAGGTATACTGTTATACACCCATCACTTAAGAACACACTATATTAGATGTAAAAAACCGGAATGATAAAATAAGCCTACAAATTATAGATGCCTTACTGCCATTTTCAATGACTTTTAAAATTAATTGAAGGGAGAGAAGAGAGATCATCTGTGCACTACAGAAGGTTGACATGAAAGAGGATGATAAATCTGTGATCCTGAGGTTTTGGTAGATTCTGGCAGATGTTACCCTTGCCCTTCATTCCCCACCCACTCTGGAGGAGAGAAAGGGACACGCTCCATAGGATTCCTCTGTATCCATGCTGCTTAGTCGACCTCCTGTGCTTGGAGCATCACACGGATGTGTGCTACAAGAGGAATTTTTTTCCTCTTTCCCCAACACCTGGAGTTGCACTATTTGAACATTCCAATATATAAGCAGATCATCGAAACTCAGCACATAATGAAAACCTCCTTATATTTAGTGGAGCTTTTTCATCATCTTGAACCAACTGTTGGATAGGTTTTTCCCTCTGTATAGAAGAAGGATGTCTAAGTACAGACTGTGCTTGCACGTAGATCCTATTTGCTCTGGGCTGAGCCTCCTAGAAAGATTCAGCAAGCTGTACAATCTTCTTCTTACACAATGCACCTTTCCATTAAAAATCTGCAGACAGTTTTTAAGTGTAAAAATATAGAGAACAGAAAGTAAGGACAGAAAGGCAATAGAGACAAATCCTTTTCCATGAGCTCTGTGAAATCTTGTCTCAAAATAACTTTGGAGGGGTTTTACTGCCAGTTCATAATGTGGATGAATCACTTCTGATATTTCTGATAAAACGATATTCAAAACTTCAAAATCACTTCCAATTCATTTATGCCACCATTTAATTAGGGCTTCTGCAACATGTTACAAGGACGTCATTATCCCCTATAATTGTATAATAATTACAATTTTTAATGAAATAATTGCAAGTACACTAGATGTGTAGATATAATTATGGTAATTACATAAATACCTGATTTTCAGCTAATAATTAAAGAAGGCCTTTACAAAAAGGGTGAAATTTAACAAATGGAAGCTTTCCAGAAAACAAATACAAATAATAAGTGACTGTCTCTCTCCTATAGATTTTGCCTTAATAGATTATCTCTCTATATGTATACTCTATATATATGATTTTCCACACATTATAAAATAAAGATAAAAATTATTTAAACAAATATTAAATCACACTGAGAGACCTCAATACTTCACCCCTGCAGGGCCTGATCCAAAACCACTGACATTACTGTAGCCCAAACTTAATAATCCTATGTGATAAGTCAGCATCTCACAAGACATCGAATTGTAAATGACCGTTGAAAGAAAGAAGATGTGAATAGCACCCACGCCAGCATACAAACTGTATTCTGATTCCTCTGCAACACAAAGGGACAGATCTTGGACCACCATAAAATACTTGGGAAAAGGCCCATGTGCGGAGGAGTCCCTGACAGCTGCTGCAGGACCGCAAGCCTTCCTTCAGGGCACGGCACTCCGGCAGAGCTGCTGCTGCTGCTGCAGCTTACCAGTCACACTGGCTATGATCTTCTCCCAAAATGTGTCTTTTCGGTCAAATCTCCTGGCTACCCCTGTTAACGCAGAAACCCTGCAGAAGATTTATTCTCCTTCCGTCCCCCTTGGTGGACGGACCTTTGCAAGGCAATGGTGTTTCAATAAAGGAACTTCTTCCAGAGCTTTATCAGCTGAAGAACCAGAAATTCTTCAGCCAGGTAATTTTCCTTCTCTTCAAACACATTCCTAAGACTAAAATTACTATGCATTTACTGTACCATTAGTATGAACAGAAAAGGCAAAAACCACCTTCAATAAAAAGCATATAGAAAACTCCACCAGGGCAGATCCTGATTACTGCTCTGATAGCATAAAGGGATATTAAAAGAATTCCCACAGCAGAGGAATTAGCAACATGATTTACTGTTGCTGCTGAAGTGTTTCAAAACGCTTTGGCAAGACTCTGGAAGGGAAAATCAGCTGCAGCACCTGCACTATGCCGTCTCCATGTGTCCTGCAATTTCAGCATTCACTTAGAGCAGCCCTGAGGTAGCTGATTCTGGCCAGAGACCACTCTGGTCCCGGTAATGTGTTAGAATATAGGTGCAACCATGGCTTAAAGTCAGCTTTGTCCCACTTCCCTTAGCCTTGTATTGTTCAGTGCTGCTTCTTTTTAGGATAAATCTTCGTTATTACAAGCATGAGAAAGTAAAACAAGAGATATTAATATTAAAACAGAAGGAAATGGTTTGATATCCCAAAAACAAATCTCATTTATGTTAAGCTCATTAAAGCAGCTGGGTTCTGAATGCAGAGTATAATTAATAATACTATACATATCAAAGTAGAGGAGACATGTAAATTTGACAACATAAAATAAGTAAAAATGAAGAGGGCTAAAGAATTCTAAGTGAAAAGAATTTGAAAAAAAATTGAAATTATACTGGAGCAATATTCAAGTTATAAGCAGATTATTAACATTATAATTGAGATGATCCTTAAGAATGGTTTGACACATGTAAGCATCAAGTTTCAAGCTTCAAAAAATATGCAAAGAATACTAAAACTACTTGTATCCATGTGTATTATAAGGAAAAAAAGAAATGAAGAGCATGAACACAGAGAATAGCAAAGGAATAATAATATAATACAGGGAAAAAATGACAAAAAAAGCAAGCAGAAAATAATAGTTATCCAAAAGTCATATTAGTTACTCAAATGTTCCTCCTGAAAATGTACAAATATACTTATGTAGCTATTTTTTATAATATTTGTCCATTTTGACTTTAAATGATAAATTAGAAACTAGCAGATTGAAAGGAAAACCATCTCACAGTTGTTTACTGAGTACAACTGGTCCAAGCCGAGACAGGCCAGGGAAGAAGCACAAACCAATTTTATCCGACTTAGTATTATCAGGGTAACAGTACCATTTTAGAGCCTGTGTGTGGGAGGATGTAGAAAATGAAAAGCAAGCAGTAAAATAATGGACAAGGAATGGAATTAGATGAGAATTTAAGACCCTATATAGCTATAAGCACTGTCAAGGTATATGAACAAAGCAATGACAGCACGACGACTGTGTGGTCAGCAAGAGCTCAGAGCCTGAACAAGCAGACATTTACAGAGGACTTTGACCAGTGTTGATGGCATTTAAGATGACTGGAGTCTTAAAATGCAGTCTGCAAAGTTTTCTATTGTCAAGCATTGGCTCACCCAGAAAGAGGACCTTAGAAAGTACATCAGAGTTTAAGCACTTTATTTTATTTGAAATATGACATAAACCTACTGCACATCTTTGAAAAATGCTGCTAACTGACACTAACAGCTTTAGATTGTGAAAGGATGAAAAGGTCTGTACAAGACAATGTTTGCTTCATTATCTTCTTCCATGTATTACTAGTATAATAGGAAAAGCTGCAGTGGTATCTGAGGAATGAAAAACAGGAATACAGTGCTTCAAAAAGGAATAGAAAAACAGAACAATCTTGGCGTCTTAGTGCATAGCACTGGAGTTCAGGATTATGGACTACATTTGTTCCTGCTGATACCGCAGGGATGAATTTTGCCTTCATGAGGCCAGAATGAGGATGAGAGCTCTTCAGCTGGGAGCCAGCAAGTGTGAATGGGGGCAAAACTTCAAATGTGTGCAGGCAACTACTGACACAAAGATCCTACAGGCAAATAATTCATTATGAATTTTCAGAGTGGCCTAATGAAGACATACACGAAAATATGCACTAAGGTAGCTCTGTGGGCTTTGACACTCACTCTCAAGTCACCATGAGCCCTGGTAATGGTCTGCAAATGCATGTTCTTAGCCTACTGGCAGTGCAACATATTTTGACATAGCTCAGCCTACAGTGATGGAGGCTTGCACCTTAGATTTCACACTTTTCATTTATATGGCCATGGAGAAAGAATATTTCAATCATTTTTGACAATATACCATCTACAAGTCCATTACTTTGATATTACTTTCTACATTACATATTTAGGAAAAAAGAATGTGATAATCGATTGACAAATTTTGCCAGTGGAAATACACATTTTAACAGGTCTCAGCTTGTCCATTTCTGGTTGATTTCAGAGCTGAAACGGGTATACAGAAAGAAGTTCATTTAACAAAGTCCATAGGAATTGCACACATTGCATTAATTCCTCTTTTCCAAAATTTGATAAGTAAACAGTTCTAGGATAGTTAAATGGAGTATTGGAACAAATACCCAACAGAAACACAGGGTAGCAGGCTAAATTGTGCTCTTTTCATTTCTGCTTAGATTTGTGAGAAATATTTTATATTGCTAAGCCTAAAAGCCTTAAAGTTTTCAGTGCCATTGACAAATCACGGCTGATGTAACATATTCTCTGTTGAAAACAATGAATGATCAAAGCAGGATGAGATTACAGCATTGTGAATTCTGTTTCATTTCCAAGAATGTATTTGTATGTATGTATATATGTTCCTATGCATCCATAGTAACCACAGCCATAACCCAGGAAGTATGGTGTTGGGAGCTTCGCTCTGAAAATCAAGTAGCCCATTAGGAGGCATAAATATTAATAGAGCTGTCTAATCCTACACTCTCAAATGAGGTAGTTCAGATCATGATTCTTTGCATTTAAAATTTATTCACTGCACCGACTAGAATAAGAAACAGAATCCACATGTGAAGAAGTCACTGATGTTGGGCGGTCTCTTAGCCACTGATAATTCCTAAACATAAAAGTAAGGATCAAGGGATTTCTTTCCTTATTCTACTCCCAGTTCTCCTACAAATACTAACGTATCCAAAACTGCATGTGCTTAGTTCCATGACGTTGAGTATATATCATATTCTTTACAAAAACTACACTTCCACTTTTTCACATATCTTCAGGCAATATGAAGGCTTTAGTACAGGTTCATGAGAAAGAGCATACTATCATCCCAAGTGCGGAACGCACAATACCTCGGGTTTCTTTTAGTGGTCATATTAGTGATCATTTTCAAATTTTCTTTATGCAGTTGTCATTAAAGTAAGAAATTCATGGTGCAAGCTGTTGCAACACAAAGAAATTAATACAGAGTATTAAAAAAACACAGGCATGCAGCTAAAGCAGGATGTACAGTCCTCTTAAGAGATAATAAGTTACCCTGTCATTCTGGATCACAAGTAAAATATTTGTGCTTTGACTATAAAGTAAAATAGAGATCTGAAATACCAAACAGAGTGCAAAACTATTCAGGTATTCCCTAGAAATGATGCAAAAGTGTGTCAGGAAATTCAGGAAATACCACATCATCAACACTATAATTAATATCAGTCAGTACAATGCTGTCACCTACAATATAACCTAGGTTCTATTAAAATTTAGAATTATGGAGTCTAGCCTCTAAAAAAACAACACAAAATTAATTAGATGCCTTTGCACGGATTTTCTAAAACCAACCCTAGCAAACAGAGAGGTTTCTGCTTGTATGCATACCCATAATGGAATTAGTAACCTCTGACCTTCACGTACCTGAAGCAAAAGACATGAAAACAGATGATCTTTCTTTATCTGTTGAATCAGTAAACTGAAGATGAAGTATACTGAAATATAGGCATCCATATTTAGCAAAAAGCTTGCTATATTGTCTTACTCTTTTTCACCCAGCTCCAGCCTATCATTTTGTAGTCTCTGCAGTGTGCATATCCACATCCCACCAACGGGTGGTAATGGCTATCATGCTCATTACAATCTCTAGCATGACTCACGGATAGAATTCCTTTCATTTCTGCATCTATCTTCATCAGATTACTCCCTGTTCTTCAAAATTTTGAATTTTCTCATGTCTCTCAGCTGACAATTAAGTATAGATACTAACTTATTTATCTAATTCAATCTATTTCATGTAATAAGAAAGAATCAAACAATATATACGATAGCATACGGTTGTTGGTTCAGTCACTTTGAATTAATATATCCTTTATTAATTAAAAAGATGGTGTAAGTCTGCCTCTTATTTTTGTATTTTCTCTTTCCAGTAACTTTCATCACTAAATGTAATGAAATGACTGCAACCTAAAAATCCAGCAAAAGAGAGAATATTGGGCCTTTCTTCTTTCTCATACAAAACCAACGCTATTTCCAAGCTGCTGTTGCTGCTAAGATGCTGTGACTCTATTGCAACTTTGTTCTACAATATGATTCCTTTTACTACGAGGAATGGGGGCAATCCAAGCCAAGGATACTCTTAGGTTATATACAGGTGAGTAGAGCCTAAGTTACTCGGAGAACAGAGATTACTACAGCTATGCCAGCTGCCCAGGCTGAAGGTATTCAGGAGTTCTCTGCACTTGTCAACGGGAAAAGGTAGGCTTCTGCTGCTTTTTATTGTGCTGTGTGTGCAATGAATTTGACTGGAAAGGTACCTACTGAATTTCAAATAACTCCCTCTTTATTCTCCTTCAGGCTCACAGGACAATAAACATGACTGTCTCATCTACTGAGCTCTCCTCCCTTTATTTTTGCTATTTTTCTGATTTTTTAAAAAATATTTTCTCATAGGAAAAGATGCTTTCTGAGAACAATGATGGAGATCTGCATCTTTATTTATGACTTTGTGAATCAGCGTCTGGGTGATAGGAAGTGAAAGTTGCTCAGCTAATTACACACGCTTGATGAACTGCGTAATAACTGCTGCAGCACTGCACATTAATTGAATGCATATAAATGACAGCAGTTATTCTGACTTGAATGATGTGTGAAGAAGTGACGTTGCTCACAGTACCCTGATTATCTTTGTTTCCAACTTTGGGAATTCAGCTTAAACAATTGCAGTTTTACAGCACTGAGCAAAAATTCCCTAATAGAAAACATTAGAAGTTGCCTTAAAACCCAACACTGTAAAAATCAATTTCCTTAAGTCACTGAAAGTGGATTTAGACATCTAAAAAAGCATACATTGAGCAACTACAATTAACAATAAATAATTAACAACTAGCCACAACTAACAGTCAGTAGGAGCTGTAAGAGCAAAAACCTTGGAAAATAAGGCCACCTTCATTTAGATGCCTCGATATCGCCTTTAAAAGCTAATACAGAGTCTACAGAGTTGAACTTTGCCCAACTCTAAACAATTTCCTGCTATGACACTTTCCTAAAATGTATTTGTTCTGGAATAACAGGGACATGTAGCAACTGATATAAAAAATATGGATTGCAGCTAATAGGCAACCGTCTATGTCCACACTACTCTTTGTTTACCCTAAAAAGTATTCTAAATTCAAATGTAGTCCAGCTATTAAATGACACATTATTTTAAAGAAAACAATAAAGAAATATAATTTGTTGTAACACAAATGTGTAAAGTAGTACAAAATGAGTACTTTAAGCTAGTACCAAATACCTACTTTGAATCAGTACCAAAATATACCTTCTATATCGCGTATCAATTGCTTCGGGAATTTGCAAATGTTCACAAAGAAATCTGCAAATTCTCCCATATGATCTAACATGAAAAGGGCAGAAGCCAAGTTTACAAAGCTTCCAAAAGCAGCCTAGTTTCCAAAGTACCATTTCACAATATTTTAACATTTCCCTGCACCTCTATTAAGAGATTTTTGGCTTTACAAAGAGAGCTGTAATCACATAATAAAGGAAATCAACGCTCACTTTTAGAAGTGTGTAAATGAAAAAAAGTGTTTCACATCTACGTTTCGGGCAAGTTAACACTGTTCCAAGCAAACAGGTTGTATCACGTAGAAAGTCAATGCAGATTTTCAGCTCTGCTTTACTATAATACATCATAGCCATTACGCTATGCCACTGGAATATAGAGCTGTGGAACCGTGCCAGCAACTTCAATGGCAATAGTACCAGGCCCCAGGCATATGAGCTACCGCCTATGCATGCATATAGAACATACTGTATCTACGTACGAGTGACAGACACTCCTCTAAACCATGAGGCCAAGACAGAGAAGCTGCCAACAAGGTCAGCATGAGGTAGTGCAAGAGAGATGATCAGGTGCAACTGAGTTCAGGCTTTACAAATGTTATCTTCCCATCTGCTTTACACGGTCCTCTCTTTAAACACCTTTCTGGCTTCATTAGGACAAGGTAGTCCCTAACAGTTCACTTCACAGCATCAGCAAATCAGCCTCTTTCAGCTGTATTATTCGTTCTTCCTTTGCAAGGTTTCGATCTTTCCCCCATATTTTTTTTTTGTCCACTTTATACATACCTCCTTTTCTACAAATTTTCTTGCCGGGTTTTCTGGCACATTCCTTGGATATTCTTTTGACTGAAAAATGAATAGAAGACTAGAAAATAACATGGAGCTCCATCACAGACAGTAGGAGCATGCAACACCACTATCTAACTTAAATATGACCTGCTTTATTAGGTGCGGAAGATTCTCAACTTGTTGTGCCTGCACATGCAATGGATGTTGATGCATCTTCCCAGAAGTCAGTGAGTGGCAATGAGAATTAGGTACCAACTTTGACCTAAAAATACACGTGCTGTGGGAGAAAAAAAATGAGCGTAGACAGAAAGAAAAAAAAAACCAAAACCAAAACCAAACAAGGACAGATGCATACACAGAAAAGCAGCATGCATACGTGTAATATGCTGGCATGCAAACAAAGAAAGCCATGCATGCTACCAGTACACGTGAATTAATATTGTTAGAACGTATAACAGGAAAATAAAAAGATCTCCCTGTTTTGCCTGCTATTAACTCACCATCCTCGGTTGGGACATAGATATTTAAATAGAGGCAGTCTTCATTCTGATCTTGTACATAGGTGGAAACTACATCCAAGTTATTAGTAAACCACACGGGAAGCATGACTTCAGGCAACCTGCCTTCTATAATGTTCTGGGGGCACACTGGAGCAAACTGAGTGGTATTTTTGATATCTGCCCAGGGAGACGGAGGCTCAGGAGGTTGGAAGCGGCGCTCCCCGGTTGGAGGGGCAGCATACGGAACCCCAAGAAACTGAATAACGGGCCCCAAAATTTCATTATTAAGTTCCTTCTTAATCCCTCTTATCTTGCCAAAGTTGGTGGTCACCACGGGGTTGGTATCATCCAATTTTTGGGAGGACACAGCTGCAGCGTGAAGCAAAAATCCAAGTATACAAAAAGCAAAAGTGGCATTCAATCCCATGTGTAACAGGCGGACTATCATCGCTCTCCATACACAGTTCAGCCACATGGATCTTGGAAAGGCCATGGTCCCACATTAGTTGTGTAACTACAATGGAGCAATCTGATTTGTATCCACGGGTGTAAAAACAGCGCAACCGAAGGAAACCGATCAAGTTTCCTAAATAGGCGCCTGTCAGAAAAATCTCAAAAGGCTTTTCATGCGGTAAGTATCTTCCATTGATTTCACACTTATTGAAGCTGCATCTTCACTCAGCACTATTTATCAGACTACATCCTATTGACAATTCTGTTTTCCATAGCAGCAATATGAAGAGAGCAGCCATTTACTGCAGAATCCCCTCTTATAAATCAAATCCAGTTAGCCGCAGGTCTATATCCTGGAGAAAATGAAAATAAATCATTAGTATGAAAGAGCTAATATGAGCAGAGTGATAACTAGATGTTTCACAAGTTATTTACATACATTAATAGTTGCTAGAGTCATGTAAGTAAAATTGCAGTAGTTTATGGGTCCATGAAATGGCGGGTGAAACACTGATTACTGGATTATCTATAATGTTACCTGTTGAATTTATAGAGATTTTTCAGAAGAAACAGGACTCACAGAAAATACATTTTTAAAATTCACCGTTTTAAGAATAAGCAATTTGCTGCCAGGCTACATTAAATAAGTGTTTATGTTAATATTTTATTTAACTTAATCAGCTCATAATCAATTTTCACCTTGTTTGCACAAGTTGATTTATCAAAACGAAAGTAATTATTTCTTAAAGCAGAAGATGATAGTGAAATTAAGATAGACAGGCATACTGAAGACTCAAATGCATTTTATTTCATCCAAAGCAGATTATAATACATACAAACTTTTTTTGTTCATTTTAAAATACAACTTCTGATTAAAACATTGAGGCAACTGGAATATATTTGTAAGGATAACATGAATTACTGCGCTTATTCATGATAACCTAAATTACCATATTTTATACGGTTTTCTTATTCCACAAGTTTCTGATAGCTGATGAAAAACACCTACAGAGTGAAATGTTCACAACAATGAAGGACCAAAATCTCCTCTCACTGAAGTGAATGGCAAACTCTGAATTTGCACAGAAGTATAACTGGACCTCAGCGGTTTTTTTCAGAACTGATTTGGAAAAGGATATGAATAGACAGTTTAGGGATGGAGCTGTATATCACAATTTTTACTTCACACCAATCCTGCATTCCTTATAAACTACTGACTTTAGTGAAAAATGAAAATGCATGATGAATGCACTCAATCTCTACCATCCTTAATTTACAACATAAACAATAAACGCTCCCATAGGGCAGTAGAAATCTGACAGTAGAATGCTGACTGAACAATATCCTAGAAAAATAATCAGTTAGGATCAGAGACTCTATAATCTCAAATTCCAGATCCTATTTTCAACTACTTTAGCTCAGAGGTTGTCACACAAGGCAGTGTTCCAGCACTTCTGAAAATTGCTCAGTGCATATCATTATATCTTCCATATTCATGTTAAACATATTTCCAGCACGACTTACAATATCCTATTATTTAAGATGCAGTGTTATACACAACATAGCAGTGTAATCTTACACTCCTTATTAAGCAGTGTGTAATGCACAAGAAATGTGTTTTGCTTTGTATAGGAAACACTTTAAACCACCTGCTTTTGAAACAGCATTGGCAGCTTTAATGAGAATTGTTTTTTTTTATCATGTCTATACACATTGTAGAGAGAATTCAAAAGAACGGCTTGTCTAATAGTCAGACTACCCTGCAGTTTGGGTTATTAAAAAGGAGATTGTAAAAGCTATATAGGACAGCAGGAGATTTGGTTCATGTCTAGTGTTCCTTTAGCTCTGAACAATCTATCTCAGGAGGCAATAAGGAGATAGGTGAAGCTTTTCTGCAATTTTCTCTCTCCCTTTCTTTCTCTGCTAATTCTAACACCTTTACTGTGAAACTGCATTAACAAACAGGCTTATGTCCTTCATTCTCCAGCTTCAAATTCTCAGCATTTGCTGGAAACACTAATTTAGCTGCAGAAAATAATTCCCCAAACCTGATGTACATGTTTGCATTTAGTTTAATAAACTTACACAGAATGGCATGCAGACAATTGCCTCTTAGAAGACTGTTGCTTTGTTGCATTTCAAATTTTGAAGGTAGTAAGACATTACTTGAGAAATAGCAAAGACAGAGTACATAGATAGGTGCCAGAGCAGAAGGCACCTAGTACAACTTTGCTCTTCTGAGTTGATGTACAGTAGGTCATGGAAAGATGGAGGCTTATTCCTTAGTGGTATTCAAAAACCTCCACAAATTTAAACCTTTTCCACTAGGTCTTAAAATCCACGTGTTGGGTTTTTTTTTTCCTGTCAGGAGTGGAAAAATGTACTCTCTCTTCTTTCTCAAACTCAAACTTGTAAATAGCAGGAACTTAACCTCAGTAGCCCTCCTGCTAATTTACATGGTCTGGGGAAGGTCTGAGGACAAACAAATTTCAACATAGCTGCGCCAAACAATAGCATCCTTCATTTCAAGCTGCGGAGTTGCTTCAATGTGGAAAATTACCAAGCGCTACTAATAATTCATTTAGCACTTTCACTCTAAAAGTCTTAAACCTGTTTTCAGATCTAAGACAACTTTTTAATACACTTTTGATACCTAAAATGGTAAATTCAATGTAAATGTAAATTCAAAGCAAATCCTATAGCTGGGCTGTAGTTTTAAGCTTGTTCATCAGCTGTTTTGCCATTGCAGCTAAACGGCTCTGCTGTGATCTAAAGTTCTGATTTGCCTCCTGTGGACAAAGTTTTACTCTAAGACAGAGACAGGAGGCGAAAAAGGTAAGAATATAACTCACTGCTGTGTTTGGCTATTCTTCATTAATTAACTATTGGGTAGTAGCTAGCTTCAGTGAATAGATTTATAGGCTATACAGGGCAGTAAATTGTAAAGTGCCTGCAGAATTGGAATCAACAGATTTTCATTGTATTTGTAACTTGAATTTTGGATTTGCTTTTTTTTCCACAAGCTTTTCTTTTTAAATGGCTAAGTAACAGTTTATTTTTGAGACTGAGAGGTCAAACATTCAAGCCTGTCACTGGCTGCCCTGAAGCTATAACATTCAAAACACAAACTCACACAAAGAGACTGAGATTACTCAAATCTTTTGAGACTTTTATGCCAAAATTTTATTTCCAGCACTAGGTGGAAAGGCAAGCAGGGAAGCCAGCCTGGAGCATGTCTTACTTGTTGGACAAAATTTTCCTTAGTCCTCCAGCAGGTGATCTACATAGGACTTTCCCTTGGTATCTGGACTTGACTGGAGAGGAATCACTGGACAGAAAGAGAAGCAATAACCAGGAGCAGGAATGATCAGGGAGGTGGGCAGGAGAATAAACTAAAGAGTAATGATGATCAATTTGGGGCAAGCTTCAGTGTCAAAATATTGTGGATCTGAGGAGGAGGAGGCACATTTTCAGATTTTAATATTGTCTAGCTGTGAGGATCACAATTGTTCCCTGTGGTAACACAAATGAATTCTACTGTAAAAGGTATTTGATAAAGTCTTTCATGGCCTTTGGAACAGTCTATACTATATAGAGGTTTTTTCTATCATCTATTATTTTATTATCTTCCTTTCTGAATTTAAATTACTTTATAGCTCAGATCCTGAAATACTTTAGAGAGGCATTTAGTATGCCGAGGAGCGAACAATCCAAGATAACTTCAGTGCATCTTTGCATTGCCAATGACATAGGGCATCCCACAACAGGTCACATCTGCTGCAGACTGCAGCAGCTCAACTCCTCTTTGTTACTCATGCACAGAGCTTCAAATCTTAAGGGATGTCTCGAACTGCACCACCTGTCAATAGCTTCAATAGATTAATAAAACCTTTGGTGGCACCCAAGGCTTCTGGCCATATACCAGCTTCAGCACTTGTAAAGGCATTGTTATGATATCTTTACACCACTGGCTGTTTTCTTTTTAGCTGAAGATGTACTCTGTGATGTGACATTCATGCTTAAAAATTCCTTTCCACCTCAATTTTGCTAATAAATCCCAATTGCACAAATACTCATACAAAGCGATTGTAAGAGTTTTGAACAATGCTGCTTCATTTCAAAACACACATGCTATTTTGCAGAACCAACTACATTTGCATCCATTTTTACTTACAACAGTCTCTACTTAGAACTAAGAACCCAAAGATGTTTCATGTCTCTAAAAAGAAATCGTGTTCTAAAATAAGCTACGATCCCAAACAGGAACGTGGCCAGCGGAACAGAAGCCATTAAAGGAAAGACTCTGACCCAGGGTCAACACTAGGTCGGTGTGACACACCAATTGTAGACATGATCAGACAAATCCTCAAGAGATGCATCACAGAATTTCCCATCTCTTCTTTCACGTTTCAAGTTAGCAAAGGGAAGCGTTGTGTTAAATACGGCATATTTGCTCTCTGTGTAGTAGTAAAGATTTTGAAACAGACCCTGCTCTTGGGTATTTCCATAAATACTTGGTGAAGGGAAGGGATTTACATGTATTTAGTTCAAGAAATTAACTACATGCATTTTAGAAAAACAGGTGTATGAAATGATAGTAGAGGAGACTGCAATCCTGGATGCATACACCTAAGAAGGGTACAGCTCTGGTGGGCTTTGGTTAGCTCCCACATGCCAGCACCCCCTCCACCTGAGAGCAGCTACAGGTCTGGAAGCTCCAGAAAGCAGCTACAAATCCAACCCTATTGAGATGCACAACCTTTGCTGAGATCGCCAACAAAGGTATGAATAAGACATTATTCTGATGGGGTCACAGTCCTACCCGACGTGAGTATGAGATTACAAGTGTTATGCTACACAGGTCCACAAATACCCGGTGGTAAGGAGTTCCAGATGCTACAAGCTGTGTAAATACATCACTCCCAGATCAGAGAGACTGATTCCTCAGTGCCAGTCTCACATTTAGTAATTAGTAAAAAATACAATACAAATTTACCAAATTAGTAAAAAATACAATATTTAAATACAGTATTCAATGCAGTGTAGCACAAATTAGTGAAAAGTTGAATTAAACTGAGCAGATGTTATAAGATTCATTTAAGTAGTCATGCATTTTTCAGCTTCACTATATTTTTGTTCTTCCCTGTTAGTGGGAATATTCACTAATGCTAACTCATTATTAATTAGTATTTTCATGATCAAAAGATCCCTTTAAATAATTTCTGCAACTTAGTTTGCCAAAATAGGAAGACTTCTGATCATAATTTTCTCCTAAGCTGTTTTTGAATTAAACAAATTAAACTTGTGAGAAGAGGAGGGTAACTTAAGTCTTATTATCTTCCATTTACTCGTATCAATAAATTATTTTCTTAAAATAGTTCTACTTCTTAGCTGAAGTAATTGTTTATATTACCAGAAGTTGGCTACAATTTTTTAACGTGGACTATAGCTGTCTGACAATTTGCACAGCAAGTAGGTAACGAAATGGTGATTTTGCCCATAACAGAGAGAATGGGTAACTCTGTCACTTATGTGTAAAGTTTTAGACAGCTAAGTAATACAGATTTAAATTAAAAATGGCAGATGCACTGGCTTGGAATATAATGGGCACTGAAGTGAACCTTTATTCCTTTTAGCAGCTTATGGTTAACTCTTAAATGGACCACACATTATACTCACTTTTGAGTACTGTAACTATTCAACTAAATGAACAAATGGCTGTTCTGTTGATGGCAGTAGTGTGCTTCAGGACATAAAGATTTTTTGACCTACTGTAGAAATTCAACTGAACTCATGGTAATCAGCGGTCATATCAGAGAAAAAAATATCCCACATATTTCTCTTTTGAGGTCTTCAGTATTGAAACCTGCATATTGTATATCATAAAGTCAAGTGGATTTAACTTGCTTTGATTAACACTTTATAAAACAGCCACATGCTTCCCAACTGATCACTCTAACAGAGTATACTAGAACCCACTCAGAGGCCCCTGAAACTAGGTGTTCTTTTATTGTCTTTTGTAGGTGACAAATTAAGCTATAGAATTAGTAACAAAGTTCGTTACCTGATATACATTTGTGGCTAATCCTTGGTTCACTGGGGTTAATCATATGAGAAAAGTAAATTGGATTTTGTTCACTACCTTTAATACAATTATAATATCAACAATAATACTATCTTTAATGCTAGTTCATCACCTATGGCAAGCTTTCATATCAGATTCATAAGAAAGATACCACTTTTTTTATTTTCCCATTTTTGGGACATTAGGAATTCAAGATAAAAAAAGCTAGAATACAGTTATTACCATTTCTTGAGAGAGAACTCTGAAAACAAAGATGCTTGAATAAACTCAGATTTGTCTATGAATTGTTTTTTCTATCTGGATATCATACAATAACAGTTCCAAAACATACAGAACCCTTGTTGTAGAGTTAGATCAATAACTAGCTGTCCTGGTTTCAGCTGGGATAGAGTTAATTTTCTTCCTAGCAGCTGGGATAGTGCTATGTTTTGGATTTAGTGTGAGAATAATGTTGATAACACACTGATGTTTTTAGTTGTTGCTAAGTAGCGTTTATACCAAGTCAAGGATTTTTCAGCTTCTCCTGCCCAGCCAGCAAGAAGGCTGGAGGGGCACAAGAAGCTGGGAGGGGACACAGCCAGGACAGCTGACCCAAACTGGCCAAAGGGATATTCCATACCATATGACATCATGCCCAGTATATAAAGTGGGGGGAGTTGGCTGGGAGGAGCGGATCACGGCTCAGGAACTAACTGGGCATTGGCAGCGAGTGGTGAGCAATTGCATTGAGCACCGCTTGTTTTGTATATTCTAATTCTTTTAGTACTATTATTGTCATTTTATTATTATTATCATCATCATTATTTTTCCTTCCTTTCTGTCCTATTAAACTGGCTTTATCTCAGTCCACAAGTTTTACTTTTTTTCGATTTTCTCCCCCATCCCACTGGGTGGGAGGAGTGAGCAAGTGGCTGCATGGTGCTTAGTTGCTGGCTGGGGTTAAACCACGACACTAGCTCTTCAATAAGATGGATTTTAAAAAAAAAAAAAGAAACAAAACAAACACAAACTTCCTTGTGACCCAAAAAAGAGCAAATGCTTTTCTTACTTGATCAGATTCTAGTCTCAATTCCATCAGGGTAACTGAGATCAAATTCCAACTCATCATAAAATCCACAGAGGTATAAATATAATTTGTTAATCACAAACCCAACATCTCTAACTCAACTTCGAAAGTGCTCTTGAGTGGTGTTACCATGCTTTCCAGAACTGTAGAGTGCACACTACATTTCGAGTGCAATATTGGCATTATAGGGATCTATCAACTTGAGAGTCCATTTCCTGTGATGTAGCATTCCGTACATCTGTGACTTTACTTGTATTTCTTCCAAAATGAATTTCATGCTTAACTTGTTTTTCTTAATTAAACTTCCTTTAACAGTTTCTAATAAGTGCATTATTAAAACTCATTAGTCCCATTCATGCCTGCCTGTAATTTTGGCTTCACATTCGTGTATCGAAGAGCTCTGTTGCTTTATATAGGAAGCAAATTAAATAATAAATATGAGAACTTGAACGTTTTATGAGTGTCAGTATGAGAAAGTGGCTGCAAGGCCCATAAGGTTTCACACAAAAAAAGCATTACAGCTAAAGCTAACATGCTGACACATCTCTGATCTATAAAGTCTGCAGTAATGGTAGCAGTAAAGTGTTGTGCCATAGACGGGGAATTTTTCTCTCACATGAAATAGAAATAGGATATAGCACAGACTATATTTACTGTTGTAAAAAAATTACAAATAAAATTTCCCAAAAGCTTAGAATATAACACCATTAAATGTCTACAAAGATTTACTCTTTCCATCTGACTTCATGTGTAGCTCCTATTACTCAGCTCCTTGTCCCGTTTTCATTTTCCACCACTATCTGTGAGAAAGATACTTATTTAAGTTATAGCAACTAGTCTCGGGTCTCCCTGTGGTCATGTCCTGGTCATGCTGGCCACGACTCCAGCAACAGAAGTGTTTCCTAACCCAGCAGCGGGGTCTCATGGTGACTATTTCGGGGCCCAAGGCTCCACAGAAATAACCCATCTTTGTGGAACCAGTTGAAGAAACAAAACCTCCATCCCACAATGCCTATTTTACACAGGTTTGAGGATGTAAAAATATTCAGTATATCTATGTAGTAAGGTTCTCCTAAATAAGTTGTCGTTTTCTCCTCATGAATATTTCTAACGCTGTATGCCTACATAACACTTTGCTGCTTTCAAGTACTTTTTTGGAAACTGGGGGACGGGGTTGGGAAGGCAGAAGTTAAAGAATTATTTTAAGTTCAGATATTGAACTTAAAAGCTTCACACAAGATGGAATTAAATAAAAGTATAAAATACAACATAAATGTATTCCCCTCATTAAATTCCCAGAACCAGTACGACAAGTGGGCTAATGGCATCTCTAGGCAGGATGTGATTGAGGAGATTTAGAAAACATATTGTTAAATTGCCATTTAAATTCTCTGCTTGGTTAAAGGAATATGAGTCACTTGAAATATAATATTTGTAAAGTGTCCTTGATCACTTTTATGATTTTAGTCACGTGTTGCTAATTTCCAAGCATTACATTCTCCCTTAATATGGTGCAAAAGACCTAACCAAGCATCAATGGAAAGTAACAGACTACGCAAAGGCAGCACTAAACTGATTATGCAGGAAATATTATGAGGACAAAACAGAAGAATTCAACAAATGGGGGAAAGGGAACGCCAATTGCTTTTCTTTTAATGGCATCATCTTTTATTTGCCCACAGCAGTGGAAAAAACATTTTACACTGATGTATGCAGCCCGGACCTTTACATAGCTTGATTACCGTAAGGATATTTACAGTGGACACTGTGCCCCATGGTTTCACACAGATGGTGTCCCTTTACACCACCTTTTGTTTTTCAGTGAAAAGTGGCACGGTAGAGTGGGTGCACAGAAAAAATTGAACATGGTACTAAGTAGCCAACTAGTCACTTTTTGTCCCTGGATAATACACAGCACATCATTAACTAGCAATTAATAATTACAAAACCAAAGTCTGTTGGAAAACATGTGGGGTCTTCAGAGGCAGGTGGAAACGTGGAGCTGAGTCACCAAGAAGTCAACATGATTTCCCCTTGTAGTTGTGACAATTCAGTAGTCATTCTGGGGAATGTAATGTCATCATTTGTCATTAAAACTGCAGGATGTGCTTTCAATACACAATACGTGAGGAAGTTTCCCCATCAGCTTCTTTTTTTTGCATCCCCTAACTCCCTCCCTCCCACACAAACTCTTCTGCAACGACCCGGTAGCAGGGCAGGCATCCCCTCTGAATGCATACATTCCTTCATAAAGCAGAGCTCAGAAAAAGGGCTACAGTAATGGAAATATGCTTTTATAACAGTCTTTATTCATCAGTCAAGATCTTTTTTTATCATTACCTGTTATACTTACCATGGATGGATATCTGGGACTAATCGGAAATTATATTGTTTACTGGATCAGATTGATTACTGCCCGTCCTTTACGAAAAGAAATCCACAAAGGTTTCTACTGAATCTCTGGCAAAATGTTGTCTTTTCATTATTTGCTTTCAAAGAATGTCTGTCTCTTTTTGCCCTTCTTTTTCACTATTTAATTTTTAAATAGTTTCTTTTGCATGTGATTAAAAAAACATAATAAATATGACATCAAACAAATAATTCAAAGCTAGCCAAGGATCTGTAATACAGCTCCACGTCTCTATTAGAAAGGAATGTATATTTGCTTTTAATAAAGGCAGGCAAGCCAATCCATTACGAACTGAGACCATATCTAAGCCTCTGCTTTCTTCTCTTTTCCCCAGACTCCATTTGAACAATTAGAGTGGTTTATGCTTGCATGTATGCCAGTGGATATTAAATATGCAAACTGATAAAAAATAAAACTACCACCATTACCATGTTCAAATCCTCCATTCACTTGCAAATCAATTTATCTGCCTACAGCTCTTTCCCAGTCTTTAAATAACCCTCCTCAGCAGACTGCTCCACCTTCAGCCAAATAATCCAGAGCAAACCCACTTTGTTAAGGATGTTTAAGTATCAACAGCTAGGATATTGTCTTCTTATCCTACCATAGAAAAAGGGGTAAGATAACCAAAGCAGTATCAGGACGACAGCTCTTCTCGCTTCTACACAACTTACTGCCTTAAACAGCCCGAACACTCTCTGATAGCTTTCGTTGCTACTTCAGTTAATCACAAAACAGAGGTGTTCAGCCAAATCCTGCTTCCCAGCACACTTAGTATGATTATCCTCAGCCTCATTTTTCTTCCCACAGTCTGCACATGATTCACATGAAATATACAGAATAAATAGGATCTCTTCATATGTATCTAAGGACCCCCAATAATTTACTGCAAAACTGCTTTTGCAATATTGCTGTGGTGCTGTAGTCTAAGAAAACTAGTGTCATTTATCAAAAGTAACTAAGAAGTAGTCTTCTTTAACCCTGCATCATGCACCAGAAATAAAGAGGGGAAAAAAAGAAAAAGAAAAAAGAAAAAAACCCACCCAACGAGTATTTCCAAACATGGCTACTTAGCTTTTGGCTCCCAATCTGCAAATCTAATTTCAAAGATGCAAAAGTGGGCTGCGTGTTACAGCTGTTGAGCCCACACAAGTCTCAGGGCAGTCAATGGGAATCAGTATCTTTGAAAATCAGGGCCCTGAATAATGAGCTCTATTTTTAAATGTTCATTTATATCATACATGGGTCTTTCACTTGTCAAGTGCTTGTAATAAAGTATATGCAATTTCATAAGTATCCTTTGCTTCAATTAAGCCAGCCCAGAAAAAAGTAGGAGAAAAGGTCCCAAAGCTCACAGTGTTGCTCTTTCACCAATAACAATAGTCTGTAGATGCATCAAAAATGCTGCTACTGTAAAAAAAAACCAAACAAACAAACAAAACCCAAACCAAAAAAAACCCTAGGTCTTAAGGGAGCGTAAAAAAGTTATTTTGAGCATTGTTACAAATACATAGTTTCAGATATGAATGATCTCTGTGAATTTACCAGTACAGTCTGGTTCCACTAAGGCTCTGGATAAATGCAAATATTGTCACAGTGGATGGCAGTACTGGAAAAAATATTTCCTAAAACAATTCCTTACACTTATGTTGGGAAAAAAAAAAATCTGCTTCGTTTCAAATTCACAGAACATCTAAACGTGCTAAAAACATTCACTTTGATATTTAGAGCTTCTCTAAGATATATTTCCATTTTATACTAATGGATTTTTAATGCCATAGTTGTTAGAGCTAAAACAAACTGGCCTTCCAGAAAGCAAAACCAGTGTCAAACTGAAATGATATTCCTTAAAAAGGTCAGCAAATTTTACAGAAGAAAATAGCTTGTCCAGATTGTGTCACCTGCAGCAGCAGGAACGCAATACTTTAATCAAGGTCTGTTTTGTTTTATTTAAACAATTATTTTAATGTAATTGCTCTGAAACCATATGCATCCTTAAAATGATTTGAGATAACATCCTTTCTCCTGATTCCAAGGTAACTTTCTGGCTTTAATTATAAGTCAATTAATATTAAGTAATTTGACTGATTAATTTTAATTAAACCTGTTGAAAATTGATTTTCCTTCAGCGAGTAAAGATGAGGCTCTAGTGCGATCCTCAGGAAAAGAGGAACGGGGGGAGGGGGGGAGAAAAACCGGTACTTAACACCCAAGCGAGAAGATGTCTGAAGAAAAAAAAAAAAAAAAAAATCCCTCCATCAGGCATGGCAGCCTAGGAAGAGAGCCGGCACTCCACGGAGGCACCGGCCGTGCACAGCAGCTCCGTGCCCGGGCCAAAGGCGAGCTCTGGCCCCGGCCTTCCCGGGGGGAGCGGGGGAGGAAAAGTTCGCTCGGGCGGCGGCGGGGGCAGGAGCCGGCGGGCGGACCGCGCTTGGGGCTGATGCGGGGGGGGGGGGGTGTGGGGGGTGTGCGGGGTGGTGGTGTGTAAATCTCCCTGCAAACACCCTACCCTTACCCCCCCCACCCCACACCCCCCCCGCAGCGGTTCCTGCCTCCGCGCAGCTTCCTCCGAAGCGCCGCTCGGGCTCGCCGCCGCAGCCGCGCAGCCCCCGCGCAGCCCCGCACCCCGGCCCCGCTCCCCGGGCCGGTTACAGCAGCTTAAATGCCATCTCCCTGCCCGCGGACACACGCACACACACATACACATGCACACGCACACGCACACACACACTGCTCGGAAGCCGGCGCTGCAAAGCGGCCCCGGGCTCAGCCCCGCGCCCCGGCCCCGCAGCCGCCCTGCCCTGCCCTGCCCGGGGCCGGGGGTGCTGAGCCCGGCCCGGCCGCCCCTCCATCCCGGCTCGGGCTCGCCCCGCACGCCGAGAGCATCAAAGTATTTACCAGTTCACGGCCGCTTTTCTGCAATCGCAGCTGAAACTGTAATTCACTGGATTCGCCTCCTCCGGCTCTCTCCCAGCCGCTGTGAGCTGGAGGTTTCTCAATCGTGCTCCGGACACTTCCGAATTATATCGATTTTTATATATTTTTCTCCCCTTTCCTCGGATCGGGGCGAGGGGAGGGGGGGCTGGAAATCCCCATCCGGAATTCAGCCTCATCCGTGCCGAGCCACCTCCATTTAAATCCGACCATCAGGCAAGCAATAGAAATGATCAAACGCTACTTCTCTCCGTCTGCAAGCAGATAATCCTACTAATCCAATAGATCTCCCCCGATCCGAAATTGCCCTCCAGACGAATCCCTTTCGCTTGATGTCCGGCGGGTGATCTCGGAGCCGCGACGGTGCCCCGAGGGGTGCGTGTGTGTGTGTGTGTGTGTGTGTGTGTGTGTGTGCGCGGGGGGGTACGGGGGGGTGTTAATCTTTTTTGGCTCCTGGATGCACGGCTCGCTAAAACCGCCGAGAACCCTGCTTTTTCCCCTATTACACGTTTCCACTCCAAATTGCTGCTGGATGAAAAATGGTACAAAGATACCCCCAGCGGCGGCGCGGCGAACAGCGCGGGCAGCCCCGGCCCCGCTCCGCACCGCCCCGGCCCCGCTCCGCACCGCCCCGGCCCCGGCCCCGGCCCCGCTCCGCACCGCCCCAGCCCCGGCCCCGGCCAGACCCTACCTCCGGGCGAGCCTCCTGGAGCCATCCAAGGGAGGTGCCGCGGCAGGAAAGCAGGTTTGGGGGTGCCCCTCCGGTGGCTACATGCAGCCGCATGAAGCACATGCACCCTTGCGTAGATAGGGGGTATAAAGTGTTGCCAATATGGGATAAAAAAAAAAAAAAAGCTGTATACACCTGCGTGCGCGCAGGCTGTTGCCTCTTACTAAATTACACCGGCGTGCAACACTCAAACATTTCACACGGGTATAATTTAGTAGGAAACCATGATCTTACTTACACTGTCCACTGTCTGCACATAAGATACATATGACACTTTTTTTTCCCTGCTGTTTCTTGAAATCTTTTAATTATTTTTCATTGCCTACTTTCTATTTTTAATCGAGAAAAAAGTATTCTCCAATCCTGGCCTTTATGCTTTCTAGGATCACAGTAGACAATGAAAGTTGACAACTCGGGGTATGTGGGGAGAAAGGAAGGCCAGATCAGAAGGGAAAGGAAAATAGTCCTTTGAATTCTGAAAGGTCTATTCATTTTTTAAAAGCAGCCACAATCACACACTAAAAGACTATAAGCATCCTGAGTTAAGCCTCTTGTAGAGACCTCATTAACATCTCCTGTTATTTTAGGAGAAATTTCCCTTCACATTGTGTTAAAAATCCGTATTTTGTTGCATTAACATCCACCTCGTTTTAAAATATTGACACTAATCAGGCACAGCACACCCACTCATGTTTCCAAGCATATAGCCCTAGGCAAGGTCTGAAGGTGCCCGATAATTTGATAAGCTTTTACACTCCTCACCTGAGAGCACATCCCAGCGGAGCGAAGGCCAGTCCCAGCCACGCCAGGCTATTTACGCCTCTCCGTCCCGCTGAGGATCTGTACCTAAATGTCCATGGCAGGAATGACAGCAGCAGTTTACCCTGTGACATTTCTGTGTACTGGAATAATTGTGTCCTGGGCACATTTTTCACCTGATAAATATCAATAATTATTATAGTCCATGATTAATTTTCAAAGTCCATCATCCTTGAGTCCTCTGAAGTTTAACTCTTTCGCTGCCACTGAAAGTGTATGGCGCTCAGATATGGGAAGAAAAGGCAGAACATACTCTTTGCTGACAGAGCAATCCTATGCATGTAGTTATGTTATTCTCAAGGGAACACTACAGGGAAAAAAAGGTTTCAAAACTAGAAAGAAAATGTGCATATGAATATCAATCACTTGCCACCAGCCACAGATCAACCAACAGCCTAAAAACTATCAACAAAGAGAGCAATACCAGGTGAGCTATTCTGCCATTCTTCATCCGCATAAAACCCTGGAGTAGTTTTATCTTTGGGTTGGTTTTTACACTGAAAAGTAAGAAATAATGGTGACATAAAAGAACTGCACCCTTATTGGCACTTGATGAGCCACTGGAATCTGGGTGCGTAAAGTTTTCTTCTCACTCCTTCAAGGAGGATAGATGTATCTTCCCCAGGTTCCCCGAGCCATCATGTGAACACCTCATTGGAGTGCTCCAAGTATAATTTAAGCATATTGTCCCCTACTAACTATGTGAAGAAATCTACCCTTTTATCCCTTACCATAGGTTTTTTTGGGTGGGAGCTGATAATTTCCATCCAATTTGCTACAATCCCACCTTTGGCCATCAAGCCTCCACCTGATCCTAACCTATCTTCACTTGTGCAGAAATGGCACAAAGTTGTTGTTTGAGCACGTTTTTCTTTAACTCCCTCTCACAGCAGTGATATGTGATAACACTTCATACGTAGCATCACTTTTGCTCTGGCCCGTCCCCAAGGTTGGGGTCCCTTTCTCGAACTTTCCCACCGTCTGTCAAGCTACTCCCCTCCTCTGTGCTTAAACACTTCTCCTGCCTTCTTCCCTCCAGGGACCTCAGAGGCACAACAGCTCTCCTCTCATCCAAAATATTTCTTGGGAAAGACGAGTACTGGCTTGTGGGGGGCAACAAGATTTGTCTTCAGCTCCGGAAAGGGTCATGCAGGTCTAGAAAGGGATAGAGGGTTGGGAGGACAAAGCACAAGACTAATCTCTCTATACCGAGATGTGATAGTGATAGCTGTGCCTGAACATAAACGTGGTAATAACACTGCCTAAGGCCTGATACTACTGTATTACTAGTAGAGTTTCTGACGCTGATTCAGTCTACATCCAGTATGTCCTTGGTTTAAAGACCTAAGCAGCCTATACGCACATTTATTTATACATACATGTATATACATACACATATATACATACATATGTATAAAGAGTGTTTGGACTCATTTGAAAGAAGGGGGAGAAGAGCTTGTAGCTGATGAGAACTTTGCTAAATATGTTTTGATACGCTGCATGTCAAGAAATTACACTTTTATTAAAATCTAAGGAATGCAAAACTGGTTTAAAGGATGGCATTAGTTAACATTTAGTTTGGCTGAGTCTTGACAGGGATGTGTTATCTGCATTTATTAAAATAATGGAAAGAAAGAAAGAAAGAAAGAAAAATTTCCATGGACTGAGAATCCACGGAAATTTCAAAGTCCAGAATCTTGCAATATTCTAAAATTTAACTCTGCTCCATTTTCTCTATTTTAAGAACATGAAGCCCTTCATACAACCCTCATCTAAGCACCTAACTTCTAAAAAGAGCAAAACATACAATCAAAAGCTAAAAAGAAGAAAGAAGCTGCCAACTAGCAATCCAAGCTAAAATACATATCTGAGGTATACAAACTATGCACTTGCACCTGAAGCATTAATGGTAAGAAAGTTTTTTCATGTGACACAAGTTTCATGAGCTATTGAAAGATGTAACTTAAGATAGTAATATGTTTTTCTTTCAATTTCTTTTATTTATCAGACTGTATTTCTCAAGAAAAAAGATTAACCTAATAGGTAGAAAAGGTGGAATTGTTTACATAGATAAGATTCTAAATATTCATTAATTTGCTTGTCTCAAGATAGCTCATTAAATTGTTTCTTGCAAGTAACTTCATTAAATATTTTCTTTGATTTCATGAAACTTATTTAAGATTACTCACCTCTGTCTGTTTATATTCTTCAGATTGCCCCTCATTGCCAAATCTTTAACAAAATTATAATGCCTGTCTATAAGCTGCTTTAGTTTGCTGTAACCGCCATTCATTTCGTTTAACCTTGCCAAGAAGAGAGCCACTTAGAGAGGCCATCCCTCTTCACAGCGTAGCCATCAAAGCTTTTCACAAAGATACAAGGGACTGACAGTCCCTCAGGCACTTCAAACACTCATCATTACTTGCTTATTATTTACTTTCTTCAATACTATTCTTTTATACGAAAACAACCACATTTGAAAAAAAATGATGCTTTGCTTGTATGGCAAAGAACTCAGGCAGGAACGGTCAGACTTTCACATACCAAGAGTCAAGAAAATAAGATGCATGTAGTCTAAGGGTTTCAACTTGAACTGCATTCACTCTCGTCCACAGAAGTCCCCAAGCCTGTGCTCACATCCCGTATGTCCTTACCACCGCCTCCTCTGCAACGCCTGACTTCAGTGGTCAGGGTCAGTGGTTTTCTTCCTCCCGGCCCGTGATGGGAATCGTACATTTTGTCATCTGGTAGGATTTGTATTCTGACATCATACAGGTTGTCCTCGGTGACATTCGCTTTTTATCATTAGCACCTTGTACTGCAATATTTAATTGGCTATGTTGTATCTCCGCACTGTAGATTTATTTTGCATTTTCATTTAATTAACAGCCATGACCAATGGTCTGATAGATGGCAAAGCATTCTGTGAAGTAGAATCCTACTGGATTAAAAGCTTTGCTGGAAGGTTTCAAACACCCATTCAGCCTCAACTATTCAAAGGTGATTTTCTTTAAAGTACTGTGTTTCCAAAAGACAGTGCTTGAGGACATGGGAAGAGGAAGCAAACAGGACCCAAACGTGACACAAAACCTGTTCCTACAGACTCGCCCCTCTCTAAATGTTGCCCCGCGTTGACTGGATGCTCAGATGGGCACGGTCTGCCTGTGGTTATTCTCAGATTCAGAATTTCAGGTTCTTTCGGGTGCTGTTAAAGGATTGCTATTGCTAAGGGAAGCCATTGCCAGTGTTCTTACTGGAACTTAATCAGTAGATTACAACACATTACAACACTGCGCTTGCCAGGGAACTCTGAATTAATTATAAAATCCATTTCCTTGTTTATGTGGCTGTGAATACTTTTAGTCCAGAAGAGTTTTATGACTTAGTTCCTTCCCAAAATTTCAGTTAGTCTTTGAAATCAGAATCCACCAGTACCTTGGTTTGCAGTGACCAAATACAGGGAAGTATAGGGCTAGACTTTTTTTTTGAAATTACAAAAAGCATTTGTACAAAGAGTTTTCTGTTTACACTGTGTGAAAGCCAACCTATTTCTAGGTTTTTAATTAAATTAGTTTAAACCTATAATTGAAAATGGTACATGCTGTATACTACTTCTGATGTAGTGAATTTTAAAGCATATGGGGACTTTCCCAGTGGAAGTTGGTACACTAAGTCAGGTTATATTCTTTTAGACCCAGTAAGCAAATGACAGAGAACTATGGGCCAACTTCATCTCTGATGTAATGAAATGGAAGTTAGAGGAACCTCATCAGAGAATTTTGTTTGTTTCCTAATACCTAGCCGCAGCAGAAAAATGAAGACGTAGGCTAGATTATTAGCATTTGCAGGTAAAAACAGTACATTGTTTTCTGCACGCATTTACTGAGGAATACCTTTTACTTTTTCATCAGCCAGTTTCCATAAGCAAGGAAAGCTTCAACTTCTGTAAATTAAGACTTGCTGAAACCTTGACACTCTCGCAGTACTGATAAAGCATTTTAGGTCCTTATTTAAATCAGCCAGTAATAAGATGATTGTGAAATACATCATGATTTTACTACCGGCTTCTCTTGGCGTCTGTTTGCCTCCAGTTACGATTGCACTGATAACTTGGTGACCGATATAATTAGCCTGGCTGTCATTATGGCTACTGGCCAAGAGAGCCAAACACTGCAAAGATATTTCTTAAAATTGCTTTTCAGATGCACCAAATAACATGATCCATTAATTAAAACTCATGCAGTCCCAGTTAATTCCTGACAACTGAAAAAGACGCAATTTGAAAGCGCTCTTAAAAAGCAGTAAACCACTTCCAACCTGGTTTACGTGAGCTGCATTTGAAAGAGGCTGGAGTGGTCTTGGATTCGGGTGCTGGGCTGGGAGTCAGGGGCAGACCCCTCTTCTGGCTTTGCCAGTGACCGGGTGGAGACCTTGAGCGAACTATTTTATCTTTCCTATTTTTAACTCTAATCCATTTTGGGTTTTTTATCACCGGGGCAGAGACAACCTTCCCATACCAAGGAGAAGGAGGAGGCTAGGGAGTCCCAAGCAGGGGAGGAGAGGGAGGTCAAGAGGCAGCGCTGGAGCAGGCGGCAGAGCAGGGCTGTGCGGCGGAGCCCGGCTCTGGCACTGCCGCCTCTGCCAGCCCCAGCTGCTTGGCACCGACAGGCGCAGTCGTTTGCAGGTGCAGCGGCGGGTCCGTGTTGCTACGGGGCATTGATAGACCTCTGAAAGAGGCCAGGCGCCCGAGAGAGTTGTGGGGGACAAACTGTTTTTGTGGAGGAGTCGATATCACGCGTTTATGAAATGCTGCTATCATAAGCATTAGAAAATAATGAACCAACAGGAAAACACTTTATAAAAGAAACGTTCCTGTATTCTGGAGGCATTAATCAGCCTCAACAGTGATGGGAAATCCAGGAGATAGTATCGATATAAAAATACCATTGTACAAACAGTAACACATTCACCTGCTTATCTTAGTAAGTTTTAAAGCTTGTGGTGTCTGGAAATCTGATTCACTGTGCAATGACAAATGACACAAAACTGACATGTACAGGCAAGAACATACAGGCAAAGCAGAGAGTACAGAAATTGCCAAGAATTTCCAAAGCAGAGACACCTAAAGAGGTCCTAAACTGAGGGACCTGAAGAAATGTCATCTTTAGCAGGCGATGGGAGGGGCATTAGTCGTTTTGAAAATACAGTTACTTTTAAGAAAGTAAACCGAAGGCAGATCCAATCACTTGCGATTTCTGAAAATCTCACTGTAATATAACCAAGCCATTATTTATAGCCCATTAATATTATTCCTGTAAAATCTAGTTATTCTAGTGATTTAACAGCAGAGTAGCAACAAGAAAAATTTTCATTCTAGCTGTGTAATGGGTGCATGTTAGATTATGTGCCTTTGTGTCTCTGGCTGCACATAGACACGTGATAGTACCAGATCTACAGTAGCTGGCTGTCAAGTCCCACTGCAAAACCAGAGACACAAACAGCACCTCTGTTCTATGCAAAATATCTGCAGATACCTCTGTCTGCTATGACAGGAAAAATACAGCCGCAGGAAGCCTTAGCTGGCATCCTTGCAGGCAGACAAGGGAGAAAGAGAAAAAAAGAAAAGAAGAAGTGGCAATAGAGAAACTGCAGCGTCCCAGAAGCCTGTTATTTAATTGATGTCATAACCCAGGAGAATATATTATCCTCTATATACTATGGTCATGTTACAGTATGCACTCTACAGGGACTTTGAAATCTCAGTTGTCCTTTATACAAGATCTGCTAGAACTATCTGAAAGTTAAATCTATACAAATACTTTGTAATACCTATCTGTGGCTAAACTGAATCCCACACTCAGAAAGACATGACTTTGAATTTTAATTTTCAAATTTCGGGAAGGTCTTGGTTGCAGAATACTGGGTTTTTTTGCCCACACCTGGCATTTGCAGAACTTAATGAACAATGTCTCTAGCATTCAGAATAAGCACAATACAGCTTAATCACTGTCCGTGTGGCAAACTTTGGCATCCCCTTGCCGTAGAAAGTGAGCACAGCGGTTCTCAACAAATAGTTTCTCCAGCAAGACAAAAGAACTCATTAGTTTCCTATTTCTCAGACCTTTCACTTTCTTTCCTATTCCAGACGAATAGGACACCCAAATTTCCTATTACTTTTAATAATGATGCTATAAAATTTTTGCTGGCAAATATTATTAATCCAGGCTGAGAAAATTATTCCTACGGCTGAGGAAAAAAAAAAAAACCAACCCAGTTAAACCCATCTGTGGTCTGTGCATCAGCCAGTAGAGGGTGCAGCCAGTGTGGCTGCATCTCCTACACGCCTGAGCTGGCCACCGCTGCTGCTTCAGCTTGTTTCTAGAGGTGGGCAGATATAATAAGGCATCTAATGTTACGTTATGGGTGCAGTTCGATACTAAATAATATGTACAAAGTGCACGGCATCTGTTTCTGTCAGCTTCTCGCTTTCTGTATTGACAACTGTTCTCAGTGTTTATAGTGATGCAGGGTTTGTGTTGCACACATGCAATTCAGAGACTGCAAGAAAGGCTTGCAGGCTCACATATCTTATGTTTGCAAACGTAAGAGACGTGTCTGTAAGATATTTTCATAATCACGGGATTAAAAAAGGTGCATTTCCTATCAATAGAAAAGTTTATTTCTATTATATCTTCATGCCTTTATTCAGGCTTCGGTCAAATGAACTTCCACTGAAATAAACTGAAAATATTTCCCTGACACTGGGAATGTTAGCTTTTCAAGATGATGTAAATTAGAGAGGGGCTGAGGTGTTTGTTTGCAAAGGGGATGTTGCAGTGGCCCTTGTTAAAGGGGGAATTATCTCAAGGTGGTTTTTGCCTCCTTCCACAACCACCCGTGGGTTAAAGAGTTCTGGGTGATGGGACTGTGGTGATGGGCACTGCTGCTGAGCAGTCAGCTCTACAGCACTTAACAGCCTTTTGTTTCGTAAATAGTTTGCAGTAAGGCTGGCACAGATGTGAATAAGACTGTACCTGTAGAAGCATATGAATACACCTGCTACAGTCCAGTGTTTCACATCTGTGATTCTACTTGCAGTGCCTGATCTACCCAACTGTCTTGGTGTCTCTGAAGGCCAAAAGGAAACACTGGGATTTAGGTGGGATTTAGGCTGTGGGAACCTCAGCCCAGTGTTTCAATCAGCCTACAACTCCGTTAGATTGAGTTCAGCACCTACAGAAGAAATGAAAACACAAAGTTGTGCTTGACAATGCTGAATCATAGAGGTGAGCAATTATCAAAGAATGAGCACAATGTAATAATCACAAGATACCCAGCGTGAAAGGTTTTGTGACAGGTGAAAATGAACACATTTACACAAGATGGAGCTAAAATTTACGTCTAAAATGAAGGATATATTTTTCTTTTTGAGGAAGTATTTGTTGATCTAAAGTCCAAAACAATAGTGCTTGTCTCATTAGCACATGCTAAATAAATGACAACCTCTTTCAGCATTATCTTAGGTTTGGTTGTAGGTTCCCTTTCAAAGACTAGAAAAGATAAAGCACCTTGCATTAGCATATCTATCTGACAAGATGACATCTCAGAGTGGTTTGGTAAAATATGATGGTAAATTTTACACGTCAATAGTCTCTGCCTAGTATGAGTAAAATCAGTGTTGTCCACTCCTTTCCCACAGAGCTATCCACGATGGAAACAACTAGCAACATCTCAAATGAAATGTCTCAATCTCAGTACAGTCCCTGCAGCCATCTAGTTCATCAAAGTATGAAACAAGCTGAGGAGAGCTCATGTTCAATGATGCTCTGAGGGAAAATGACTGTCTGGCATCAGCACTGGACGTAGGATATGGCTGACTGATGATTTAGGATTGTTTTTTGAAAATACTGGGTAAATTGAGTAATTTGAACCAATCATGGAATATAACATGCAACACAACATTATTCTACCCTGCAGTCTCCCTTCTGGGAAATCTGGAGTGGTGGTGAGTACATTTATCAAGAAAATAATGACCCCAAACAGTCTCCTTGAAGCCTAAGGTGTGGGTTTTTTTTTTATAAGAGGACTCTAGGGAACTAATTAGGAGGAAACAGCTCCTCAATGTCCTGAGTGAACTCCCACTGAGAAAATAAACGATTTACTGACTCACGCAACTACTGACATCCAAAGATAGTTGCCTTTATGACATGAGTTTTTGCAAATATGGAACGTAGAACGGTATGCAGAGGCAATGTTTGATAATGAAAAAAAATGGTCTATATTCAAGGATCCGCACTTGCCATGATTATTCCAATTTTTATCTTTGAATTGGGAAAACTAATTAAGATATACCAAAGAGGTGTATAGTACTGTATTTTATTCAAAAATTAAGGTAAAAAGATGAGGTTACTTTCTAACTATTTTTATAGCCTTTAACCAATTTCCTTGCTATGTTACGTTCCATTCATTCTTCAGAGAACAGGAGGCACAGGAGTTTTTGGTGTGGACGTTTGCTGACTCTCAGACAACAAATGGTCTAGAACCAGCTTTGAAAACACTTGATTTTGCAAATATTGAATCTTTTGGACCTCCTCCCCATAACAGAAGGCCAAGTGTTTTGACCAACAAAAGAATGAAGTCATGAGAATGGAAAACAGCGACAGTGCATGTATTCAAAAGGTGTAGAGACCCAGGAGTAATGTAGGGTATCAAAGGGAGGTATGACAAGAAGTAAGGGCAGCACATTAATATTTAGACTGAGCATCAGCAGAAATGTCCTGTCAATGTGATGTGTGGAATTATCCTAAGGGAAGTAACTAAAGCTCATTGCTGACAACCATTGCTTTTCAACATTTCAAGTTGGCAGCTGCGTATCTATACCACACATTCTCATCAGCCCTTTCATTTTGTGATAAACACAAGAAAAAAGTATATAACCGATAGCAGCGATAGACCTATATGAAATAGCTTTGTGTTGTGAGAAGCTGAAATGGAACACTGATGGAAGAAGTGAGCAGGATTCACTTTGAATTTTATTAAAATCCCAGCACCCTGCAAACATTCGGATTATGTTTTATGACTCATGTTAGGGCCTTATATGAACAGCTCAGAAACACCCTAAATATTTGGAAGGAGCCTTAAGAAAGTACTGTTGAAGAGAACTTAGCTACTGTGGCAGGATGCGAAGCTAAATCGCTTATTGTTTTCATTGCTGAATATCTGCAGTTAGAGTCCCATTCTCTTAGGATTCTGAGGATATTTCTTATGGCCCATGGAGAGAGAAAAAAAAGGTTTTGAGATAGTAATAAAGACTGAACACACTGGTGCCATATTAAGCAATACATACATTCACTCACATACAGTATCCTTTCTTAATGGTTCAGTTCCCTTCTGTTTTTAACATGCTCTCTTTAAAAGGACTCGTCAAGACAAATTGTCTTCCAAGTAAAAGAGGTAATTCCTTAATATAATTTGATAATCAGCATTTCCTAGAGAAAAGTATTAAATTCCAGCTGCTCAATTCCTCTCCATTCCATCCACATAGTCTCCCTTTCTTTTTCTCCTGCTGATGTCCCAACACATCCTCTCTACTGATGTCCATACTGGTTAGGCTGCCAGAAGCTGTGGGCAGGACCTATTCTATATTTTGCATTTTACGCTTTCTGGAGCTTGTGAAAGAAGCATCCAAAGAGTTTCATGGTGGGCATCTCTATGCCTGACACTTTATCAATTGCTCTTCTCACTTCTATATAACTGTGGTTAAAATCTGACATGAACGTCTTCTTCATGGAATCTTCTTAGACCCCCATGGTCTACACAGTTATGACTCACAATTTAAAGCCCATATTACACCTTCTACATGTGGTATTTCATGCATTTACTTAAAAAAACACTGTGTAACTCAAATGCACATAAATATGGATTTGCTCATTAGCAATGCTCCTTCTGTAACTACTGTTAGAGCACCTTAGGGAATAAAATACTTAATTCTAAGCATTTGGGAGGGACAGATTCTCAGGTGTGTTGTCTGAACTTTCTGAAAACAAAACACACATTTGATATGTAGTGGTCAACCTGCTAAATAAATACTGTAAATGCAAGAAGAAAATCTGATGCTTAGAAATCCTTACACTGTTCTGCCAGTGGACTACCTGATTGAGATTTTACCCTCACTTTTTCCTCGCAGTTTACCCTAAAGCTGCAACTATCATGTGCAAAAGCAAAAAGTGGTGGTTACCTCTGTCTTAGTTGTGGTTTGGCCATGCTTCCACAAGTTGGATAATGAGACAGCTTGTGATAATCAGTGATTAAACATGATTGTGGCTAAAAGTTCTCACATTTGTTTGGATAGTATCAATACTTTTTGGAAAAAAAAATCTGTAAGTTTTTAATGTATTAAAGCAACAAAATTATTAAGTAGAACACTGGACACAGAGAAAGAAAAAAAAATCTTATACACATATTCTAGCTTATATTACCTGCCTTAACAGATGATATCATGATCTGGAAAGGATTTTATTTGGTACAGGTCAGGACAAGTTACTGCTGCAATTAAACTAACTTGGGGACAGTGTTCAGCATACAATGCCTTGATAGATTAAGATAATGATGTGAAATGGGGCAAACAATGCTAAGATTATTTGTCTCATGTTCTCCTTGCGTTCGGGACCTCTGAAAAAATTGTGGGTGAAAATTATTTGAGAAGAGATCTACAAAATATTGTTCATCACTTCATTGTTAGCATAAATTGTATCTGATTTATAAAAGAAGTTTGCTAGAAGGAATATTTAGAGAGTTCATTCTGACTAGATATCATCCAAAAGAAGACTTACATATTTTAAGGTTTACATCATTGTATATTGGTGAAACGTGATTGCATACAACTTCCAATTTCATCCTCTTTTTTGGGCAGTTCTCAGAAAAAGGCGTCCAAAACAGCAATCATGTATCTTTGATTTAAGCACAATTTGTTGCCTACTTAATATACATACAAAATAATTCAAGACAGCACAAAATGCACATTTGACAGGTTTCCAAAAGACACCAGTGCATATTAATATTTTGGCATTTACAGGCATAAATTCACGGGTGGCTCTCATGCTAGATGACTTGAAAAAGTCTTTGCGATAATATCTTCTATAAAGATTATTCATTTATTCAGTATTTTAGTTGCATATTCTTCATGCATTATTTCCTGCAATGCTTATAGAATCATGTTATTCAGAGATTCTGTTACTATTTACCCATACAACAACATTATTACTTGAAATTCCAAGAAAATGCTGATTTGCAGGGTTTTTCCGCAGAACAGATTGTAATGATTATAACAGTCTATGGAAATTCTCTATAAAATATGACTGACATAACTATGCCCTAGAGAGCAATGGTTAAATAATAATATACATACATAATGTCATTATTATATTGATTTATACAAATGTGATATTACCTAGACTATATGTGAAAGAAAAAAATGAGAGCTGTTAATAAAGGGAAAAACTAGTCATATAACTTATGCAATCAAGAAAAAAATTTAAACCAATGTTAAACAACATGTATACATTATTCTCAGTCTCACACCTGTATTCTGAAACATCCCCGAAGCAAGCATTTTATAAATAAAAGAGCAAACCAGCTCCTAGATCAAACTTCTTGCTATTCACTGCAGGTTTGATTTGACTTGGCCAGAAAAAAAGATTTCTTTAAACAAAGCCTTCTAAATACAACATCTTTTCCCCCAAACCCGTCAGCTCATTATTAGTTCTTTAGGAAACTGTGGGCCATTAGCAGTGAATGGTAGGTTCAAGAAATGCATGTTCAGTGTTACTGAAGGAGGATTCAAACTCATCCCAGCCTGCAAACTTTTGAAGCTCTGTAGCTCTACCAGCTGCAAAAAAAGGCAGCAACGCACTCCTATACTATGAGTTGGTATACACAGACATTGTTATATTTGTAATAAAATTCTTGAAGGCATAAAACCCCACATAAAATCAGGTTAAAGGCATTCTGACCAGTCATTACTGCAATCAACATATGTTTCTCAAACTGTTTTTTGACTTAAATAAAATTGAGGCTAGAGGACAGCTGGAGGCTTATGGCTCCTACTGCAAGAAACACGTCTACTGAGACAAGATCAGCTTTTGATATTTTTTTTTCTATTAAACATCCAGACCGTATTTCCATTGATTCATAGCCCAAACTTCTCTCTTTCAGCTCTGTAGTGATGGAATGGCCAGACAGAAAATACACTTTTTCTCAGATTATGCCCCAATGTCTTTACTGATTCCTTAACCCATCTACAACATAGCTCTTTAAAGATGATACGTGGTTTGAAAGGAAAGAAAATGAAAATATTAAGGGAGCTATAATGGAAGATATAAATCCTTACCCTCCTTCAGGTTTAATATTTGATTTTTCCAATGATATCGTTGTGTAAGGCATGCAAAATGGGATGAAGACAGAAGGATGGTAAACTCAGAGGAAGAAGTTAAAAGCAGGATTTTTCTGCACTCCTTTCGTATGGAAAATGTAAATAGAGGTGGTGTACCAAACTTGCACCTCATTTTCTGCTATATGTTACTATGCGCAAAAGATACAGTTTTATATGCTGTATCAATTTCTTAAATAGACTAAATTCCTCAGATTATGCAACATACCAAAAATAAGACACCAGCTTCATCTGATTTCATGAAAGCCAGTGGCCTTAACACAATAAAATCTAATACAGGGTGAAACAGACAGATAAAGCGAAACTTATCAGCTAAATAATACATTTAGTTCAAATATACCAAAAGAAGCAAAGCATTTACAATCTTTGGACACTGTATGTTAATACATAGGTATTTGGGATATCCAAAATATTGAATGGAACACACTAGCACACAAGAAAACAGATAAATCCAAGTCAGTGAGGAAGGGCAATGAATGCCTGTTCCTGTCAGTATGATGTTAGGATTGAACTAAGCTAACTGCTAAAACCAGAGAATGAATCAAGAAGGGGAGAACTTCTGATGTGAACAGGAAGACAGACACAAAATGACTGTTACACCTTATGACAGGAATCTGAAAAATATTGTACAGTATCTGAATTCCATACTGACTTCAGAAGTCGGGCATAGTTACCCTTCTGCCACATTTCCCAAGCGCTAAGGACACATGCACTTGGCAGGTGAAGATGCCCCATTGACTGCATCAAGTGTGTTGGTTGGGCAAAGTCCACCTGTCCCTGACAAACTAGGAAGTCAAATGAAGATAGGATGAATATTCCCTTTCTCCTAGTTCTAAATCCACCTAACAAGGCAGAACAGATGATGATATAGCCACGTAAGGGCATATAAATGCTTCAGGAAAGGTTCCACTCTGCACCCTCAGGACTTTATTTTAATAAACAACTGCAAAAGACAGCTGATATTCTCCTTTGAAAGCTGCCGTGTGCCATTGACAGCCGAGATGATTTACAGGAGCCATCAGAAACTTCAGCCTGTGCTTCTCAACAGTTCATTTTTATTCAAGAAAGCAAAGTAAAATGGGTTGCACATTAGGCTCTCCTGCTGTCTTAAATCATGAAATAATTGCGTTGAAATTGATCACGACCTTGTGTTGTGCTTCTCTAAATATCTCAGAACTATTCTTCTAAAGTAAACCAAATCAAAACAACCTATGCTCCCAACTAAAAAGAGCCTAATATCAATAACAAGCTTTCCTTTCCACTAACAGCCGAAACATTACCACTCCCAGTCTGATAATGTCTGCAAATTAAAACATCCAGCAACATTTAAGCACTGTATATCAAGTGGAGACTTGACAGGGATGCCCATCAAGTCCTCCTTGCTAGGTAAAGAGAAGACCTTCAAAAGAAATTTGATTGGTGATATATTTCTCAGGTCTAGAGGGGCTTCATATTGTGCCCTAATGTATTACTTCAGCACATCATTTATGTGCTTCTCCTACAGCATCAGTCATCACTAATGGCCTAAGACCTTTCCCATCTTTCACGCAGCATTCATCAGAACTGGCTCCTCTCAACATTTTTGTCCCTTTTTGACCAAATTACCGATTGCCGTCTAAATGCATTATCATCCAAACATGACAGAGCTACAGAGTTAGCTGTCGAAAACCAAGACTAGAATCCTGAAAGCAGAATTCTGTTCCTCGTCTTTGGTTTCACTGGGGAGCTGTGCAATGCTGCTTCCAGATCGCAGAGGTCCTCACCTCTCAGATTGTGTTTCTGGTGCAGCTGCTCGGAAACTCCACCAGTATAATTGGCTTGCAGCAACCTTTCCCTTGCAATCCAAAATGCAAGAAAACTTCTTTTTAATGTACTCCATGTGCAAACCCATCATTGCTTTACTCTGGAGAAGTATAAATGGCTTGCACTGCTAGTAACACAGGTCTTTTCAGGAGGGGAACAGAGGGGCTTAGATAGGTCTCTGCTTCTTCCTTCCAGAGCATGAAGACCAGCAGAGTATGCCTTTCCAGGAGTGCTTTTGCACCTTCCACAGGATGTCTCCCTAAATGTTGCCAGAATAAATTCTCTTCTGCCTCTTCCAAACCTTCCCCTAGTATAGGCTACAGTTTTAGCACAAAAAATCTACAACCTGTTTTTGACTAGAATAGTATAAAACTGAAAGGAGAGCTTCCTAAGGTCTCACTTCAGTCTTGCTGATACTTCCCAAAGGAGGACATAGCTATTCTTCAGCAACATTTGCCAAGCAAAATGTACTTTGTATTGCCAGTATCTGTCCTATGCTTCAATCCAAAGAGTAATGCCACCATTCTGGTATAATTGACATAATACAGAATAGCTGGTCATTATAAATCACAATGTCCTAATGAAGGATAAAAAGAAAAGGAACATTTATGTGGCACACATAATTCACAGCACATTTATACTGGCATTTTTCAAGAGCTGAAAAGGTATACGGACAGAGGGTGAGAAAGGAGAAGTGAAATAAAGAACTGTATGATATACTCACAGGATGTCTGCTCTGAGTGCAGACAAATTCCTGAAAACTTTTTAAAGGTCATGGTTACTCAAGTTTACACTGAAAATCTCAGGTTTTTTCCCTCTTCCTTGCTGATCTTAATGTGTCCTTCTCCTTTGTGATTTCGTGCCATACCTAAGCTAGTTACTAAATTTCTTAGGCTTGTTGTTACTATTCAAGAATTATGTATACTCATAATGCAATATATTACTGTAATAATTAATAATAATTTACTTCAGGTTTTCAATTAGTGTGACTGCTGACATGAAATATGGTGCAGAACATAGCAAAATAGTAATAGTAATAATAGAAATAACAACAAGAGATGTAACTGTCCATACAGTACAAGGAAGCTGCATCTATTTTAGGAGAACTTGCTGTGTTTTAGTGGGATTTAATCAGCATGATAGGGAAACTCCTATGAGCATGTAAACTTTGATGTCTGAAGAACCTTTTTTTCCATGTAATTGTTTCATTTCATTTCTCCTGTGCCTTTTTGAAGGCTTTGTTGTCACTAGTACTCCAGATCAAATTCAGTAATTGAGATCCTTCATTTTACCAACCCCTGAAAGGCCATTTAAATCATCAATCTCACCATGACTTTCTTGGGAGTCCCATGGAAGGGAGCCTTGGCAACTGACAATCTGGGTGCGAGCATTAAATAATGTCGGAAAATATATACACTGAGTTTCCCAGAAAAGGAAGGGTATCACTGAGCCCTTGCAACACATGGCATGCTTCTCCAAAGTTGCACCATGCCTTCTCTCTTTTGGAAGGAAACGTAGCAGCAGGCATGCCGACCTTACTGTTAAGCCACCCCTGGCAGTCTTAGACAGTTTTTCACTTCTCTGGGAAAGGTGAAAGCAACAGACACATCCCCACAAACCCTTACATGCAATGAATCTGGCTGCTTGACCTGCCTATTTTTAAAAGATAGGGAACCTCCACATCAGTAGTCACAACCACAGAAAAAATGCCATACAACAGTCAATGCTCTTTTCTAGGCTTCTTTACTTTTTTTTTTTGGTCTGCTAGGATAATGGAATTGCTCATATTTTTTGCTGGTGAGAGATGAGCAGGTTAATGACAAGACTGTAAAATAAAACTCCACTTAAAGTCAGAGTAACCGTAGCAGGAAGTACTGGTATCTTCTGAAAACTTAAATGAGTCTGCCAAAATGGTTACATATGTAGCAAGAGTTGAAAGTAAATCCAAGTCTATGGTCCTAAAGAGTAAGTGTAATCACTATTTTATCTTCATTTAAGTGATACATTAGGACAGAAGGAACACCACTGTGTTCCTAGCTGCACAAACAGATACTTAACAGTGGTAGCATTTTATGCAAACTACCTATTAAGCTACTAAGAAAGTGCCAAAAAATGTAGCAAAGTAATTAAATAATGGACAAGGGCTGAATTTTATTATAAGTTTTCCAAACCACAAAAACAACGCCAAAAGATAGTATAAATTCAGTATTGTTTGAAATTCTTTGGCACTGTGGATTCTTGAAGTCCTGTACTCTGATCTACTTTTTATTACTCATCCACAAAACATCTAGCAATTTTTATTACAAGTCCCATCCATTACAGTATTAAACTTAAATTCAATATACACTGCAAGGTCATGATCCCACTGGTGATGAAAATCTGTGTCTGGTACAGCCTGCTTCATTTAAGGCTTAGATCTCTTGACCTACTAAAGAAATGAGACTCACAAAAAGCACGCTCGGATGTCAGAAAGAGTAGACTCGGCATCAGAGTGGAAAGTTTACCTAGTATCTCCAAATGGTTTAATTGCACGCCAGACTCTATTTATGAAGCCTGTCTGATGTTAGTTTTGTCGAAGAAAACCCCTCTGGTTATCTGATGTTGAAGTTGAAATTAGTCCTTCGGATCAAATAACGACAACAAATAAATATTTAAGCCAAGCTGCATGCGCATTATACCTGCCGCTGGCTACAGTAAGTCTGTAATCTTTGGAATCACTTCAATTTTACTCAATATTTGCTAAGTTAAGTTGTACTTTAGACTTTGTAGTACTGCACCGGCAAATGTAATAACTTGAATAATGCTATTTTGCAAAAGGTAAATAGCACATTCTGGGCTGAATATATACTAAGGATGAGGTCAGAGTGACATAGCCCAATGTGACATTACTAAATTATAGAGGACCGTATATTCTTAATACTTGGAAACAGTTAGGTACTTACATTGAAAAAAACACATGATTCTTTAAATGTTTTCACATCTTTATCTCACTCTGCTTTATTATTTTCCTTCCTCCCATCCTATTATTTTCTTTTTTAGCACCTGAAATATTGAGTGGTTGCTTCATCTCAGAAGCAGTGTGATACTTTAAATTGTTTACACTTTAATTCTGGAGCAAGCAGCCAGGATTTGTCAAACAAACAATGTAAAGCAGGTATTCTTGATGTATTAGGTTAATTAATACTAATTGTACCACTCCTGTTATCTCACCAGCCTTGTCTCTTGCCACATATTGTCCAGATAAGAACTTCTGTGAGATAACAAATCTAGACCAGTTACATCACCCATCAGAAGGTAGAAAATTGCACAAAAACTGTCTAGTTATTGCCTAGCAACAGCATAGTATTGACTTAGTATTCTGATTTGCCAAGGCAGTTCTCTTTCACAGAATCATTTATGTTGGAAAAGACCTTTAAGATCTCCAAGTCCAACTGTTAACCCAGCACTGCCAAGACCACCACTAAACCATGTCCCTGAGCACCACACCTACACATCTTTTAAATACCTTCAGGGATGGTGACTCCACCACTTCCCTGGGCAGCCTGTTCCAATGCTTGACAACCCTTTCGGTGAAGAAATTTTTCCTAATACCCAATCTAAACCTTCCCTGGTGCAACTTGAGGCCGTTTCCTCTTGTCCTATCGCTTGTTACTTGGGAGAAGAGACTGACACCCACTTTGCTACAACCTCCTTTCAGGTAGTTGTAAAGAGTGATAAGGTCTCCCCTCAGCCTCCTTTTCTCCAGGCTGAACAACCCCAGTTCCCTCAGCCGCTCCTCACAGGACTTGTGCTCTAGACCCTTTACCAGCTTCGCTGCCCTTCTCTGGACACGCTCCAGCACCTCAGTGTCTTTCTTGTAGTGAGGGGCCCAAAACTGAACACAGTATTCGAGATGCAGCCTCACCAGTGCTGAGTACAAAGGGACGATCACTTCCCTGGTCCTGCTGGCCACGCTATTTCTGATACAAGTCAGGATGCTGCTGGTCTTCTTGGCCACCTGGGCACACTGCTGGCTCGTATTCAGCCGGCTGTTGACCAACACCCCCAGGTCCTTTTCCACCAGGCAGCTTTCCAGCCACTCTTTCCCAAGCCTGTAGCATTGCATGGGGTTGTTGTGATCCAAGTGCAGGACCTGGCACTTAGCCTTGTTGAACCTCATACAATTGGCCTCGGCCCATCAATCCAGCCTGCCCAGATCCCTCTGTAGAGCCTTTCTACCCTCAAGCAGATCAACACTTCCACCCAACTTGGTGTTGTCTGCAAACTTACTGAGGGTGCACTTGATCCCCTCGTCCAGATCATTGATAAAGATATTAAACAGAACTGGCACCAATACTGAGCCCTGGGGAACACCACTTGTGACCGGCCACCAACTGGATTTAACTCCGTTCACCACCACTCTTTGAGCCCAGCCATCCAGCCAGTTTTTTGTCCAGCAAAGAGTACACCCTTCCAAGCCATGAGCAGCCAGTTTCTCCAGGAGAATGCTGTTGGAAACAGTGTCAAAGGCTTTACTAAAGTCTAGGTAGACAATATCTACAGCCTTTCCCTCATCCACTAAGCAGGTCACCTTGTCATAGAAGGAGATTAGGTTAGTCAAGCAGGACCTGCCCTTCATAAACCCATGCTGAGCGGGCCTAATCACCTGGTTGTCCTGTATGTGCCGTGTGATGGCACTTGAGACAATCTGCTCCATAACCTTCCCCAGGACTGAGGTCAGACTGACAGGCCTGTAGTTCCCTGAATCCTCCTTCCGGCCCTTCTTGTAGATGGGTGTCACGTTTGCTAACTTCCAGTCAATTGGGACCTCCCCGGTTAGCCAGGACTGCTGAGAAATGATTGAAAGTGGCTTGGTGAGCATTTCTGCCAGCTCTCTCAGTACCCTTGGGTGGATCCCATCTGGCCCCATAGACTTGTGTGTGTCTAAGTGGTCTAGCAGGTTGCTAACAGTTTCCCCTTGATTATGGGGGCTTCATTCTGCTCCCTGTCCCTGTCTTTCAGTTCAGGGGGCTGGGTACCCGGAGAACAACTGGTCTTACTATTAAAGACTGAGGCAAAGAAGACATTAAGTACCTCAGCATTTTCCTTATCCTTTGTCACTATGTTTCCCCCCGCATCCAATAAATGATGGAGATTCTCCTTAGCCTTCGTTTTGTTGCTAATGTGTTTATTTATAGAAATGTTTTTAATTGTCTTTTATGGCAGTAGCCAGATTAAGTTCTAGTTGGGCTTTGGCCCTTCTAATTTTCTCCCTGCATAACCCCATGACATCCTTGTAGTCCTCCTGAGTTGCCTGCCTCTTCTTCCAAAGCTCATAAACTCTCGTTTTTTTCTTGATTTCCAGTCAAAGCTCTCTGTTCAGCCAGGCCAGTCTTCTTCCCCGTCGGCTCATCTTTCAGCACATGGGGACAGCCTGCTCCTGGGCCTTTAAGATTTCCTTCTTGAAGAATGTCCAGCCTTCCTGGACTCCTTTGCACTTCAGGACTGCCTCCCAAGGGACTCTGTCAACCAGTCTCCTAAACAGGCCAAAGTCTGCCCTCCAGAAGTCCAAGGTAGCAGTTCTGCTGACCCCCCTCCTCACTTCTCCAAGAATCAAAAACTCTATCATTTCATTAATCACTGTGCCCAAGACGGCTTCCAACCATCACATCACCCACAAGTCCTTCTCTGTTCGCAAACGACAGGCCCAGTGGGGTGCCTTCCCTAGCTGGCTCACTCACCAGCTGTGTCAGGAAGTTATCTTCCACACACTCCAGGAAACTCCGAGACTGTCTCCTCTCTGCTGTATTGTATTTCCAGCAGACATCTGGTAAGTTGAAGTCCCCCACGAGAACAAGGGCTAGCGATTGTGAGACTTCTCCCAGCTGCTTATAGAATAATTCGTCTGCTTCTTCATCCTGGTTGAGTGGTCTATAACAGACTCCCACCATGATATCTGCCTTGTTGGCCTTCCCCCTGATTCTTACCCATAAACACTCAACCCTATTGTCACCATCATTAAGCTCTATACAATCAAAACACTCCCTAACATACAGAGCTACCCCACCGCCTCTCATTCCTTGCCTATCCCTTCTGAGGAGTTTATAGCCATCCATTGCAGCACTCCAGTTGTGCAAGTCATCCCACCATGTTTCCATGATGGCAACTATATCATAGTTTTCCTGCTGCACAATGGCTTCCAGCTCCTCCCGTTTGTTGCCCATGCTGCGTGCATTGGTGTGGATGCACTTCAGTTGGGCTGTTGATCCCATCACCTTTTTGGGGGAAGAAGCCCTAATTCCTACGTGACCATTCTCAGGGACTTCCGTGGTTTCTAAGACATCAATAACTCTTGTGTCTTTGCTGCCGCATGGATCTCCATCCTTTACCTCCACCGAGATGGCAGACAAAAGGACCTCGCTAGCACACGTCCCTCAAATATTGGCGTGCTGCCCCCAGGCTTATCTCTAGCGAGCCTGGTTTTATCCCTTTCCCCCTTCAAACCTAGTTTAAAGCTCTTTTGATGATCCCTGCTAACTGCTGTGCAAAGATCCTTTTCCCTCTTTGAGACAGGTGTACCCTGTCTGTTGCCAGCAGGGCTGGTGTCGTGTAAATCGACCCATAATCAAAAAACCCCAAATTCTGCCGGTGACACCAGGCCCGGAGCCAGGTATTGATCTGCTGGCTCTTCCTGTTTCTTCCATCGTCATTCCCTGTAACTGGAAGGATAGAGGAGAACACTACTTGTGCTCTTGATCCCTTAACCAGTCAATAAGCCAAGAAGATGAAGGAAATGCCGTATACTCTGGATGCAAAAGGACACCCTCCCAGCTCTATGCCCTACAGTCAGAACAGGCTGATTGTGTTTAACAGAAATCCTGAAGGTTTTCTCTATCTGGCTATCTGGGCTGAATTCTTGCTGAACTCAGGACGGAATGCATGAGGGTAAATAATACAAATTCTGTAGGATATTTTCCTTTCCTCTCTGCATAGGAAGATGACCTTTTTTCCTTTTTACACCCAGAACTCTCCTGATGGAGGTATTGGAGTGGGCTAACAAAAGGCTGACCCTTCCTTCTACCATCTCCAAAACTCATGAGATGGAAGTTGGTTGTCTCTTCATATTTAGTGACATCTTTACTGTTAGCTATACAATTTTCCCCTCCCCAGTATGAAGAATTATTTTCAAGTCAGTCTTCTGCAGCAAAGTACCTGCTTATGAACGGTTATCAGGAATAAGGGTTCTTAATCTGGCCTAATGAACTAATCTAGAATAGACAAAAATAGAATTAGGCTTCGAGCAAGGACACTGGGATTTGCAAGCCACACTGGGAATGCAAGGACACTCTGTAGCAAAAACACAGCCACTGTCAGTTACATTGTTCTCGCTGTGAAAACAATGGTAAAGGCCATTCCAGAAATTAAAATAGTGAGTGCATAATAAAGGGTGAAAGACACGTTTTATAAATGGAGACTAAAGAAAAGCATTTTCAAACACTTAGGGACTATATGTGACACTCCCATTGTTAGGGATGGGAGCTGAGCCAAAATGGTTATACTTAAAGGGAAGAGACAGTTTGGAACTGTTAAATGGAAATATTTTGTACAAAACGTGTAATTAAATTGTGGAACACTCTTTCATTGTAAAATACTGAGTCTAATAGCTTAGGAGGATGTAAAAAATACCTAGATATTGTAGATATAAGGACACATGCAATGTATCATACCCAATTACTCTAAAATAGTGTATTAGTCCATGTTGGTAGCACAGAAAAATACATCTTCCTGTTCAAGATATGGTGCTACCAACCACTGGTGTATGTATTAAAACTGCTCCCTAGAAGTACATGTCCAAAACTGGCAAAGCGAAAAAGAAATTATGAGAGCGCCCATTTTTTAATGCTTCAAGGAATGGTATAACACTGATCTTGATATGCAAAGCTGAGCCTTACGTTCCTGTTAAAAAGATGTGTTTTCCAAAGACAGACAAGGAAGCTGAGTAAAACACATAGCGAGTTAATTCACAGTTTATTGATGGAATCCTTGGTCTACTGAGGGTAAAGTGATTAAATGATTGGCTACCTAAGCCATTAATGAGCAAAACCATACGACTTGCAGATGGTTTAAAGCTGAGGTGGTATTACAGGAAGGAGCAGATAGACAGGTGATGAGTACTGAATATGCTTTCTAGTCCACAGAAATAAATGAGTGGGATAAAAATAACAAAAATCCCCAGGCAATAACTTACAACAATTATTTGGCAGCACAGAATGTTTTGAAGAGAGCAGAAAAATACAAAGTATAGGAAGGCAGGGAAAGTTTGATATCTTTTTACAGAAAGAACACAAAGCTTGCCCTTCTCTCATACCAACAGTAGCATAGTGACACCTCATTATTTTGGAAGTTGCTACTACAAACACCTCTACCAAACAATGAGCGACTGAAGTACCTGCTTCCCCTTTTGCCTTTGTCTCTGCAAAACACATCAAGCTTAGTATATTCCCTTTAGAGTTATTCTTTCATTTTGTCTTATACCAAAATACTAATCTTCATTGGGAAAAAACCCTCAAAATAGCATATCTGAAGAAAGTAACAGCACTAGCAACTATCAAACTGCAGTAACACAAACTTTCATTGAGCAAAATAGTAGGTCTGTCTCAAGCATTAGAGCTGTTAACATTCCTCTGCAAAGACATCAAAGCTGTTAATTTAACAGTAACTTCAAATTCTGAGAAGTCTTGTTTTCAGATGTTCATTATATTTCACAAAGTTGGTTAAAATTAGTCTTCCTTGGATTCTGCACATGATATTTTGCAAGAGTAAACAATAAACCTAAGGTATTCTCTTAAGAGATTTCAGGTACAAATCTTCTCTGAACCCATCAGTGACATAGCATGAAAGTGCAGCAGACTATAGAAAAGCCCAGATCATTGGTGACATCAGTGTAGATTTTATATCTCTCTGCTGAAAGACATAACATTGGCTGTAAAAATTTCATTAAGATCCTCCAGAACCTCAACAGCACAAATGAGATTTGAAATGTATGAAAGAAATACCAGTGTTGTGACATGAGTTGTGCTTTTTACTTGCTAGCATTTATTTTAAACTATCTACTTTACAACTAAACTTGGTCTGATTCTGAGAGTTAGGAGCAAATTCACCACTGTTCTGTATCTTGCGCAGCCAACATCTGTGGCAAAGTATTACTAAATGAGCATAGGCTGCTCTCATATCACATTGGGAAATTTCCACGCTCACTTTGCACTAACAAAAAACTTCTACATTAGATGAAAGACAGTGGCTAATCTGATCCCAACAGCTGTATGAAAATTGTCCCACTATGAGTGAACTCTGATTTCAATAAAGAATAAATCTACTTACTGTTATACCATGCTTTTTATTTATAGTTACCAGACTTTAAAATCATCCATTATTGCCTTAGGTGATTATCGCAATTTCAGCTGTAGTTCACATGCAACAAATATTATTTCATGATTTAAGACAGCAGGAAAGCCTAATGTGCAACCCACTTTACTTTGTTTTCTTGAATAAAAATGAACTGTTGAGAAGAGAGAGCATTTCCTTAAAGGCTCTTGTGGATTTAGAAAGCAAGACATGTATGCATACCCAAAATATTCATTAGATTGTGTTAAGAAAAAAAATGAAAAAATAATGGACTTTACAAAACGCAGATTTCGGAGAAGTGAGTTTAAGAAAATTGATGTGAATTAAATAGAGTCCAGAGAATCAAGTGTAGTAAAGGAAGGATATTACTAGCTATGCTTGTTCCAATAAAACATCTATAGGATGTGTCACAAATGAGAACAGGAGCTGGTGTGCAGAAGCAAAGGACGAGGAAAACAGTATCAAGGATAAAATGACAGCGTTAAAAGGTAGAAAGAATCTAGAATACAGGAGGATTATGTAAATTATAACAAGAGCCCGAGGCAATCAAAAATACTTGAGAAAGCCAAATTGAAAAATGAGCATCAAAGAGTGCAAAGCATCTCAACTAATACCAAAAGATATTTCAAGCATAATTATACACCAAGCAACTGACAGGAGAAAAAGGTGATGGAGTGTAAAGAAACAGGAAGGCTATACAGCAATTATTCCTGTACCTATCTCTAAAACTGAAGAGGGCAGACGTTTGCCTAAGACTCAACACACAGAAATGACGGTGAGGAATTAAAAGAAAAGGTGATAATACCCAAACTGTCAATTAACTGGATTGTTGTTCTTAAAACCAGTAGGAGACTAGAGCCGAACAACGCTCATCTAAAAATACTACATGAAGTAAGCATAGAAATTGAAGAAGGTGTAATGAAAATTCATACTTGGTACCATCCTTTCAAGAGACTGGCATGGGGCCAGGCAGACACACAGCAAGAAATTACCAGTCAGTTCATTTCCCATTAGTTGTCAAGCAAGTCTTAGACAACCATTAAAAGGATCACACTGGGGCTAGGGAGGAGGGGAACATGAAAATTCAGAGCATAATCAAGGACAGCTTATATTGTTTCAGGTCATGCCTCAGTAACTCAGATTTCATTGAGCCTATTACTGCCTAGCCTGGCAAAGGGGCGCAGTAAATGTCAAAGATGTTAGTTATTTAGATTGTCAGAAAACATTTGACAAAGCTCTACATCTAGGAGGAACTTATCAGAGTTATAAACTAACAGACAATAAGCTCTAATGTGTCAGCAAGTTCTAAAATTTGGTTATTAAAGATGCAGTGCCAATGCAGGGTTCAAGGTGTTAGAAACCAACGTAAGAGCAGGCAAAGAAAAATCAACACTAGACCAGGAGTGACTAAAAGAAAGGTTACGGATCGGATAGGCTTCACAGGGGTGAAGAGCTCTTCTGCCCAGTCACCCTCCAGGGCAATTTAGATACAGGGTAATTAGAGCTGCATCATCTTGACAAGTGGATCCAATTAGTTACAACCAGCATGCAGAGGTGAAAAGAGGACACTGGGGATCACAGCGGTCCTGGAGGGAAGGAATTCAGACTGAGTCTTCCACTGTTCCCGCATTACTAGCAGGAACCCAGACCTGCCCCTTCTAGCTGGATGGAGACACATCTGGACGCCCTCCCAACACCGACCATTGGCCCACACACTCCCACCTCGCAGGAAGGTGTGAGCGGGTGCCCTTCTTGATGATGGGACAACAGGTTTTGCCTGTTCTGCAGGACAAATCATTTTTAGACTGTACTAAATGAAGACTGTTTGCACCTTTGTGTGCTGCTAACACCTGTTGGCTCCCTATCCCCTTATGCTGTATTGTTGCAGCCATCCAAGAAAAGGACTTCATCCAGTTACCAAGCAGAAAACCTATTTTCCTCTTCACAAAAGGCTTTTATGCATGACTATCTGCACGATCACAACGATTAAGTATATTTAAATCCCTTTCTTGAGTTTATCAAAGCCCCAGGAAGGCAAATCCTGCAGGAGGACTCCAAGGTGCCTCCTGCCTCGCGCAGAAGCCACTCCTGGGACTGTGGGTGGAGAAAAGCACGCTGCGGTGGCCTTTTAGCTGTGCCCTTCCTTGCTTGTCTCATCAGAGGCAGCTTAGAAGGCAGCATGTTTTATTCCTTATTCCCACACACAGTCTCTATGGCTGCAATTGTGAAGCTGTGGGGTGAGGGACCACGAGCGCCAGTGCATGAGTCACGCTGCTATGCAGAAAGGGATGTCAACAGAACAGCAAAAAGAAGTTGGGGGGGGAAGTCACGTACTCCCTCCCTGCGCCCTCTGCCACCTCCGCACAGCGAGCGGCAGGCTGGCGTTTGACAGGCCTCTCGGCACTCTAGTCCTCCCTGCCCTCTCGCTCAAATGCTGCACAATGTGATTCTTCCCAGCCGAGCTGCCAGACATTTTACAGGGAGCCGGCACAGGGCAACGGGGAGAAGAGGGAACTAGGTGCACTGTGTGTGAGCCAGCCAGTGGGAAGAGGAAGAGGGGAAGGAGGGAGATACGCTGTGTTGGAGACAGCTGGGAGAGCCCATGCCTTCAGGGGATGGGGATCAAAGATGGGGGCTAAGCAAGCGAGCTGGCAAAGAGAACTCCCTCCAGAAAAGATTAACAGAGAATGGGGGAAAAAAAAAGAGCCTTGGCTTCAACATCACTCTGCATCTGCTTAAAACTATGCATCTGTTTAAAACATGTGTTGGATCCTTAATTCATGCTAGAGGAATTGCAGCGTTCCTTCCACGTCATGCGGGAAGGTGAGAGATTATGTCAGGTAATCGTTTGGTCTGTGGTCTCCTCCACTCAGCAATTTCTGATGCTTATCTTGGGCAAGGACTCTACTGCTGAGTAAAATAGCATAGGGCTTCCATATGTATAGATTATAACTGGTATCTAGGAGTTAATATTTCTATATACAGGTTAATGTGCCTTGTACATGATCCTGCTTATGGACAATGACTAGATGTGACCACCAGTCACACTGGAATATTGGAAAAGTTGCTCTGTTTGGAAGGACAGAACTGAAGAAAATGGATAGCTATCACTGAAACAGTCTCTAGGATTGTTGTATTATCATTGAGAAACTGTCCTTGTGGAAAGAATTGCAAAATATATACCAAAGAATTGAAGAACAAGAGGTTAAATTTGAAGGAAGTTTCAAATACTTCACTGTTGACAAAGTTGGGAGATGAAAGTAAGACACAACAGTGTTTAATGAAACTAGGATGGCCAGATCTTCAGCTAGGGTTAGTTTATGTAATTCCTTTGATTTCCACTAAGTAAAGCAGTTTACAGAAGCCAAGCCCCTTGCTTCATATCTTTAAGATGTAGCCTGATTTGATGAGAGGTTTTCCTAAACTTGGCTCAACTGCTAAGAAAGTGACATGTAATTTGTAATGAATCAGGCCCGCATTCTGTGTTAAGGTCTTCTGATTTTTTTTTTTTTAATTATTATTTTATTTTTCTTAAAAGGGCAAGTGAATAACTCAAATCCCATGACAGGTTTTTTGCAGAAAGAAATGGTAGTATTTGCATCATAAAACTTTTTTTTTCTTGGAATCTGGTAAAGTACTATAGAAGAGTATTTAAGTCATTTCTTTGGCTGAATTAAATAGAGAGAAAGAGTACGTTGATTTATACACAGGCAGGTTTCTTCCACTTCATTTTATTTAGAATAAAACCAAGTGAAAACGTGAATTAATAAAACAGTGTTAAAGCAAAACAACCCCCTCCCACAACACTTTACAAATTCCAAGATTTGCTTTTCCAAGATATATTCTTTTATCACCAAAGTGCTGTGTAATGGATTGCAGTAATAAAATTATTTCACTGGAATGATCTGGTTTACATAAGAATTCTTAAGCTTTTCTTTGCCTTTTCAAAGAATATATGAAAGCAAACTAGGAATTAGCTGCTAGGTTTAAAATAGTTGAGCGTGTTAAGAAAAATGCAGATGTGTAATCCTGCAAATGTATGATAATTTAACATAAATAATTCTTGAATTAATTAAAGGATTTACAGGTTTGTGTTATGTTCTTTCTGCTGGCTTTTCGTTTTGAAAGCATGACTCAGAATGATCATCCTACATATATCTGGCACATGTAGCCATATGGGTGGTTTTAGTGCACGCAGCTATTTATAGGCAAAATCTCAAATGTTTTGGACCTTCTCAAGTCCCCAGATCTGACATATTTTGTCTTATGTAGCCTTCATGGCTCTACAGTCTGGCCACCATCCCTATAGCCAACTGTTGGACAAATCAGAAAAATCTATTAATTTGCACAGGTCTTTAACTGGCCTGAGATGATCTTAAGAAATGAGGGGCAAGTCTCTTCTCACTTTGAGCAGAATGTATCAATTCTGAAGTACTGTTAGTCCTTGCCAAATTGTGTGTGTGTCAGAGGGGAAGGCAGAAGAGAAGATGGATGTTTTTTAATGTTTGTAAGATCTGGATGTAATTTTTGACTGTAGAACAAAAGCAGTGCCTCATTCAGCAAGATGACAAAAGGTTATTTGGCACCTGGCATAAAATACACTTCTTGCAAGAACCTGGCATGAAAACCAAAGTGATAATGAGTAAAATGCCAACGTCTGTGCAATAAAATCATTGATGCTGAATGTTAAACAATCATAAACAGAATACTAAACCTTCTAAGAACATTACTCCTCTTCTGTGAACACCCAAAAATTAGGCAGACCTAAGCTGACAGCTTCTCTGATATTAAGAAAATAAACAAACCTAATGTCCCAAGATCTTTAGCATTAACTTTAATGTCCTAGGACATCAGGTAAACTGTAGGAAACACATACTGCTACTTGTTAATGAATCACATGGGATAAAATGACATCAGTCCAGTTAATGGATACTGTTCTTTGCCAAATCTATGGCTTTAAATTTAATTATAGTTGAGCTTCATCAATCATACAGCAAAAGAACATGGTGATGAAGACTTGAACTCCAAGTTCAGCCCTTAATCAACAGGCATTTGCCTCATACTAATCTAATACACTTGCCCATAGAAACCATTTGGTAGAGAAAAGAGAACTGTGGTCCTTGAAGCGTTATGATTAATAGCTGCATTAGAAGAATTCGGTTCTTGCCCTATAGATGGCTCCTCACCACATATACAGATATAAAACACAATGTTTAGGCTCAGACCCAAGAGTTCCTTGATTTTACAATTGCTTTACTCTATTGCTGCTACACCATGTCTCCTTGGGACAGTCACTTTTACTTATGTTTTCCCATCTGTAGAAAAAGTGACTGGTATGGTTCTATATCTTTCATGGGATTGCAATGATTAACCTTTATAACATGTTTGGCAGATTAAGGGCTCCTGAGATGAATGGAAAAAGTTCCATTCCCATCAGCAGTCTGGATTAGCACTTCATAAAGAAAATCTCCTAATTGTGAAACATTCTTATTTCTTTGTAAAATTCACTGGGAGCAAAATTGGTTCCCCCTCCCCCCTTTATGTACCTTGCATGACAGGAAAGGAAATAGATTTAAAAAAAAAAAATTAATAATAGCTGCATGTTATAATCGAAATACACAAAATACCTCCTAACAGTTTATCAAGTCCAATATCATATCATGGGGAGGACAGGTTATCCTTAGACAAAGACTGAGGAATTAAGGACTACCCTCTTTCCTAGAAATCTCATCTCTGATTCAGCAGTGGTCCTAACAGCCGTGGCCCTCAAACCTCTCTGAGTAGGCAAATACTCACGATGGAAAATGCTCTAGGCGCAACCTTGTGCCTCCCTCCTCCCCATTCAACACCCACTGAGGTTCCTATTCCTGCTTCGATCATCAACTGCATACAGAGGAGAGAAACAAAGTGCAAGTTTTCTTCAATAAATATATGTATCCACAGAAACCTGCATGTTGCCTACATGCAGGTAAACCAAGAGCACAATCCTGTTAAGTACTCAGCCAACATTTCTACTGACCACAGGTACTTGCTCAAGCAAGCATGGGATTCACTGCAGGAATACTCCAACGTGCAGCCACTTTCAGTAAAACATTTATCTTCTAAGCAGTAGGTCTTTTGATATTACTCCACTTCTTGTGTATAATTATAAGCATATTATCTTGATTTTTCATAATTACATGCTAAACTGGGAAGTGTCCACTTCCCCACACCTAAACTGCGGGGAAAAAATTAGTGAGAAGACTGGTTTTGTTTTCAAAAGAGATTTGTATTAAACCAGCATATAACAACAACAAAAAAAATGTGGTCTTTCATAAAGGCAATTGCTAGATCATTATGCACTTCAGAAGAAAGAGTCATCAACAGGGAGCTGAAAAAGTTTAAATAAGCAGCACTTGTGGATGTTGCTTCTGTAAAACTTCATACCAAGGCGACTGTATTGTATCCACAACACTAATTAGTACCCAACATGAATACCATGAATTCAAAAACATTAATTAATCCTCACTATTTTTCCTGAAAAATAAGGGATATTCGTTCCTTTACAGTAAGAGAAACTAAGATTTAAAAGCTATGCTGAGACTGCCTTATGACAGACAGGTCTAAGAGAAGGTCAAAGCATGCTCTGTTCTCAGACCACCTCTTCTAACATCCAACCTGCCAGCAAGTGGATGAGCATGGATCGGCTGTGTCCAAATCTCACACTGTACTACACAACCAGACAAGAGATCAACATTGTTCACATGGTCTTTGCTGCTTGACCCCATTTTGCAGGAATATTACCAAAATCTCCATCCTTCCCATCTGCCAAGCCACAGGGGTTGCCCAGAGCCCAACCCTCAGCATGTGCTTGCGTCCAAATAATCTGAATGAAAGGCAAATTTGGGTTGAATACAGGTATAGCCAGGGATAAATTATCAGGTACCCAAAATCACAGGTTAAAAAAACCAGGATCACAGTTAGAAACTACACTCTTAGGACCCAGAGTGACCCCACTGCATAATATTGTGCTTAATCCAACAGTGATGATGGTTAGTAAGCAAGGATTGACCAAACCCCAGATAACTTTCTTTTATGCAGCCTTATTATGTTTAGAGCAGACAGAGCACACTGAAATTTATTCATAAAAATATTGTTTTAATCACTAACCCATGACTGTCTCTGGAATACCGATACATTCAATAGAGGGGGAAGAAAACCAACAAGCATAATGTAAGCTGCAGAAGATCAAAAGAAACCAAGAGTGCAATTAATTTCATCCATTTTTAGAAGTAATTGTCTTTGCACCTTATCCAAAATTTAATGAGCATTACTTCTCTAGCATGTAAAAAAGCTTTGTTCTTTTGACTTAATTGATTTGTAAACGCAGTAGGAGAAGTGTATCTGAAGTTCAGTAACCTTGATAGTTGAAAGAAATGGAGCATTCAATGGGTGTAATACACGAGACTATTGCAAACCCTGGAAATTTAACTATGGAATTTATTTCCCGTTCACTGAAACTCATATACAGTATATGTGTGTTTTGCAATTTCAGTTATGTTCCTTAAATAATCAAACTCTTTTTATAATTATTATTTAAAATCTTTTTTCTTCCCTCCTTGTGACATAGCTTTTCATTCTCCAGGACTTAATAGCATACAGTGGTTTCCAGTGACAGAAAAACAATGAGGATTGAATGGCTGGCAAAAAAATTTCCCACAGAAAGGGAGGTTAGTATCTTTTGGACGCAAGACTAGCCAGAATTTTATACATTGCAACACAGAGGACTACTTTGAATGTGGTCAAAGGATTATGGGTTCAATGCATCAGAAACACGGAGCCAAGGCAGCAGAGGAAAGAAAGGAAAGGCTGTGGCTGCTGTCTAAGACGAAGAAGAAAATTATTTTCACTTAATATCTTAAGTCTGGAAGAAACCAGGTTTACATTTCATTTTTGCCCCTTAAGGAAAGATTTAGCTCGGTATTGTTCAGTATGTAAATTCTAGTTACAGTCTAATGAGATTCCTACAAAATATCCTATTAACACTGAAGGCTCTGTTCTAAGATTGTACTTACATATGTTGCTTATCTTTTTCTCATCAGGGTTCTTTTATGCTCCTGGATGAGTTTCTCAGCTGGATCATTGTAAAGTACACAAATTATGGGATTGCTTACCTGTACTTCTAGGAGATTAACTCGTACGTTCTACCACCACCCACCTAGACTCCGTGGCCATGTGAAAACACCTTTGTAAGCCAATGTACGAATCCACTTAAGATAAATCAGTGACCCAAATATAGAATGCAGACATGGTATCACGTGTAATATTGTTATAAATATCACCTCCTTGCGTCTTCACTAAATTCTGCAACATCAAAGCCAGTTGATCTCTTGGAATAGTTTACAGGGAGGCCAGGGAATAGCACAACCATCTCATGTCTGCAGAGCTTTCAGCCAGGAGAGGTGTTGTGATATGAGACTTCAAAATGAGCCTCATGTCCCTGGAGAGAAGTTAGAATTACAACATGCGATGCTTCATTACCATGTGTATCACTATAATGAGAAGGTAGTTATATTACTGAACTTGCATTATATATGCACCATGTAGATGTGGTTTTAGTGCTGCTGTGTGTGGATTGGAGGATTGGACTGGATGCACAGAGTTTAGGTATTTATTTGCTTTCCTGATTCACTTTTACCAGTATTTGTACCTTAAGCAGAAGTAAAAATCAATTTTGAATCACGGCTACTTAATTTAGACTACAAGCATTTCTGTTTTTAAAATTATCACATTTAAATTTCTATGTGATACTATGATTAGCAATGTTAAAATATAACGTTAAAATATAAATGTCTGATAATCTATTAAAATCCTTTAAATGTTCACTTAAAAATATACTGAACCAATAGTGCCTCACAAATCTTAACGAGCTGAAGAATATCTTCTCCTTTGGATTAATTCCTTGAATGTTGGAAGAATGGCTATGAGTGAAAAGCCAGCAGGCTTTCTCTTTCAGTCTATGATGACAAGAAACTAGTAGGAAAAATATGTGATCTATTAATTCAAAAATTTGGAAGAAGTGGATCCAGAATATCAAGTAGTTAGGCAGAGTTCCTGCTGTACTCGTTAGGTGTTCAGCCTTTGCAGAATTCAGTTCCTACCTATTTAGTCTAATTTGGCTCTTCTGACAACTGCGCTATGCACGCATGTCCATTTTTAAATACCAAAATATCTTGGAAAGTCTGTCAAATGATGACCAAAAGAACCTAATTATAATCAAAATTAATTAAAATTTCCATTTTTGGTAATAGGTTTGTCATCCAAAATAAATTTTGAAAAATCTTTTTTTTTCCCTATTCTTAATGCATCTCAGCACTCTTAGGATAGTTTTATGCAACTAATTAAAATTGTATTTCATATGTTATCATCAAAACTAAATTTCTATTCACACATGGCATGACAGAACTAAAGCAAGAAACTAATCTACTGAATTAAGATATGTTATTCACTATTTTTAAAGCCTTAAAATTAAAATAACATAAATTGTGTTAAGACTGTAAAAATTAATATTCTGAGTAATTGTATGTTAAGTTACATACAGATAGATAAGTATGAATATATGGTACGTATTCCTACTTAAGCAAAACTAAATTCCATATTTAATAAAATGTATGGGTTTTAAAAATCACTCTTTTTGTTGTTGTTCTAATTAATGACAGCAAGTCTTTCTTTAAGAAAAGAACTGAATATTACAACTGAATTTTTTTTTGCCTATTATTTTCAACTTCAACCCAGGGTTTTAAATCACTTTGATTTAAATAGGTCTTTTCCATTTGTCAACCACTGGAAAATCTACCTATAGTTTCAGCATTCAGATATTGCACGGACCATAATTTTCTGTCAGGAAGGTGAATCTGAAAGCTTTGAATAGCACCTTTTTGAAAATGGGTATTTGGAACATGATTAAAGTACATAAAATACTGAATAATCCTGCCACTTTCATGAGATGTACTTCTTGTTCCCGAAAGAGGTGTTCCTGGCATTTTCCAAGTTGTGACCTGTGTCAAAACGACCGTGAGGTCTGCCAGTTCATTACGGAATTCACGGTGTAGGTGCGGCATGGGATTTCATTTTGCTGCTCCTAAATAGTGATGTCTTTTGGACTTCTCTTCTTCCTGAGCCATTGGCCGAACAGACTCCTTTGACATTGGTCTCTTCCAAAATGGAAACAGCAAAACAAATCTGTTGAGGAAGCTGATGCCAAGCCATTATCTGCTTGGAGCCCTGGCTAAGGCTGGGTGTGAAGCCACCCTCTGTCATAAAGCAGCGCATAATTCGGCTATATTCAGGGGAACGATCGTGCAGGCCTGGAACAGGCAAGCATCAGCCGCACACTTATACTTGGAAGGGGAAAAAACATCTTTAACACCAAACCATATAAATACTTCATGAAATAATTTTATCTGTGCATCTGCAATCTCATATTATGGCCAGTACATTTAATCAACAGATTTTTATTCTGTCCTTTTCATTCATCAGAGGAGAATTGAGTCTTGGCATGTTAGCTTAGCATATATACATCCTGGCTGGTTAAAGAAAAGTGGTTCTGGCATGCTAGCCCAAAATCCATGGCATTTTACTACCCCAGTGATGTTCTGTAAACATAGTTGTGGGGCTCAAAAAAGAAAAAAAATAATAAATTAATACATTTCCCAAACAAAGGCAGCTCTTAGTTTCTCTAACACAGTATGGGAGAAAAACCGGCAGGAGAAATGGACAGAAGCTACAGAAAAAATTATGGTTCTAGAACGCAACTATTTCCCCAAGTGCTTAGTACTCATTTGCCCTAAAATCAAAGCTAATTAATATAGTCTCTCTAAGTTTTCCAGCTGCAATAAATATATTCATTTTCCAGTTATGTTTAAATTTTTGGTGGAATTTTGTGCCTCACTACAACTTTTACTGTGCTCCATGTGGTCAAAATAGATTAAAAAATTGCTGCCTTCTGTATTTTGAAGATATAAGAAAACTGTATATCAAAAAAAAAAAAAAATCCACCTAACAGTGAGGTCTAATGGGCTGTGAAATAATCTTCCAAGGAAATGGCAGACTTAAAATGAAACCGGAAAAAACATAAGTAGCGTAAAACAGAGGGATGGTCCTGAAAGAGATATACAAGATGAATTAGGTCATCTTTTTTATCTCTATATTCAAGTAAAATATCCGTGAGAATATAAAATTCAATAATTCTGCACACAAATGTCATGTCATATGCAATATAATGCTTTAATCCTATTATGTCTAAAATTTAATTGCAGTTTTTCAGAGAAATTGAGGGAGGGAGAGCCCTCGGTGTACATACAGATTAGATCCAGTCTCCACTCAAACAAAGCAGCAAATAAATAGGCCATTCAGGTCTCAGTTTAACAACCCACATTAAAAGATAGGCATGTTTTCACTTGGAAACTCCAAAGAGTGATTCTGGCTTTTTAAATGCAAAAAAGATGTCCCTGGTTATCACTACAGATGAAATAAAATAAAAAATGAAATTAATACTTGGGAAATAGTAGGTCTGATTTCTGTTTCTCTGTAAGGCAATTTTCCTTTCATACATATCCAATTAATATGCTCCATTTCCAATATGTGGATATGTTGTTCTACTGTAGCTGAAATTTTCTTTCAGCTGTACTTTTACTAAAGAAAAGAAAGTTCCAGTACATATGGGGGCATATGGTCACCGATAAAAATTGCCATCCTTTCATTAACGTCATTGCAGTAATAACAGAATACAGCAGCTGAGGATGAGCCCCATAAACTCGTGTTCAAAACTCAGCAGAAGGAAAAGGAATAGTCACCACATTTGGATGCATTATCTACTTTAATGGTAAACTTCAGCTCAGGAACTGTCTGCTACTTTGAGTTTGCAATGTTTCTAGTGTGAAGGATCTCAGCTGATTTGTAAGCACTACTGCAATAAGCAAGATTTACAATAAAACTAGCCGATTTTGCTTTTTAATGCTTGTAACTGTGATTTTGTTTCTGTGGAGGCAAGGTAGCAGGACGCTACACAGCATCAGCATAAGATTGGATACCCAGTCATAGATATCTATATACATCTCAGAGCCTTGGCAGTGTTGTTTAAGTATCCTTAGTTCAGAAATTTAAAATATTTCCATATGAAATCTTTGCTTATTTGGGCACCCTAGAAAGACAGGAGGACGTAGGGAAGACAGTTCTCAAGTGCTGTAAGGCAACTCAAGTTTTCCATTAAGATTTTTATGACATGTATGGTTCACTGACATAACAAATGCTAAGGCACCATATAGAGCATATCTGGCCTTACAAGGAATAAAAAATAGATAGATTGCATATCAACTTTCTGTTCAGTGGCCTCTTTGCAGTTTTTCTATTACTCGCGCTCTTCTGAGACTAATCCATCTACCTTTTTGGCAAGCTGTGTCAATTTTTAAATGGTTTTCTTTACTTTTCCACACCCACAGTCTGCCCATCTACAGTAAATGAGAAATTTTCCCAGCGGTACAGCAAGCTCTAGGGATAGAAATACTCACAATGTAATGACATAATGATATGAATAACAAATCTGACTTTTACCATCTCTTTCTCATTACCTTTCTAAAAACAGATAACAGATTCATACCATGGAACAAGCAGCATACATCTCAGAAGTTCAAAAATAACTTTAGTTAACATTTAGTAAGAATACTTTCGTATAAGAACAGCCTAATAAACACTCACTCTGAAAAACGTATTGTGCAACCACTGCTATGGGATACATTTTTTTTTTAAATAAATACCAATCTCCTTTACTTGAGATGATAACAGAAGATAACAGTGGAACTGGAATCAGATGGTCATCTGAGCACTTCCATGAGAAAGTTAGTGGCCAAAATCCACATCTAGTTGGTTATTTCAGCCAAGAAACAGAATTTGCCAGAAATCTCATAACAGAGCCATTCAAATGAGAGCACTGCACTTCCAGAAAATTGCAACAGCTAACAAAATTATCTATTGGGCTTTTGAAAGCTATTTATTTACCTTAAATTTTATAGAAACAGCTTTCTGAAGGACCAACAGCATTATAAAAATCATGTTAAATCAGTTAAAATGTGTCAAATTTGCAAATTCAGAAATCATTTTTCTGAATGTTAATACAGCTGGCTATTTAAATAAGACATGTACGGCTAAGGCCACTTTTAACAATTGCCTAAAACTTCTGTTTAAAGAGAGAAACCAAGACCTGTTGATGCTCCCTTTTGGAAGGGAGCAACAATTTGAAATTCAATTTGAAACTCACTTGAGAACAGACCTGGAACACATATGTTTATTTAGAAACAGTACGGCACTGAGAATCCAGTGCATGCTGAAGTTAGATGACTAGTTTCAAGCTTCACTTTAGTTTCGATTTACAGCACAGAAAACCCGGAACAATCTGCAGGTATAGCAGACAACTGTTTGGAACCCATCAGCAGGATGGAGTCCTGTGTTAAAACGAATTAAAAGGTGCCTCTTGAAAGCTGAATGCCACAAAACATAATTTTCATGGTATGCGCAAGCATTAGATTGCTCCATTTAAACTTGTAAAAGGAAAAAAAAAAGCTGTTTAAAAAAATGTTTCAGGTATTCTAGCTATTATTCATGAAAATGCAGTGCTTCCCAGCATTGTGGCTTATCAAATATAAACCAGAATCCTACATTTTAAATGAAAGGGTGCGTAAAAGTTGCTATCTTTGTGAATATGAGATATTAAACAATTTCAGAGAGGAATGCGTGAATCAATTAGATTCAGCAAAATAGGTTCTCAGTATCTGAATATTGCGGACACTGAGACAACGTGTCAGAGAACAGTGCTGACTCAAACATTTTTCTAAACAAAGCACTCAACATACATTGTCCCCACTATGAGATATGTATATAACTTCATTTCTACCTAAATGCCACAAATCCAAGGATATTTGGATTAATTAGCTATGTTGCCTACAAACATATCACTTAAGAAAAGAATTATTTAGTCCAAAATCATATTTTTGTAAATAAGTTTAAGATAAAATTGTTTTCCTATACATTTTCCCAAAGAAAAGCTTGGCTATCATAAATTATTATATTGTTAAAAAGGTCTCGAATAAAACCAAATTATAATATCTCATGCTGCTCATCCTTTGGCTTCTATCCCAGTACAGGGTCATGGCTCTGTACTGAAAACACAGTGGGATAATAAAACTGCCTGGAGATACTAAAATGCTTATTGTACAGCAAGCAACTACGTATGACTTCTCCTTAAAAAAAAAAAAAATAAAAAAAAAAAATCACTTGAACTTACTGATGGAAGATTCCAGGGATTAAGTCTTCATCTATAGTGAATAGCACAAAGCTATCAAAGGCAGTGGTATTATCACAATTCATACTAAGTTATCTGGCTAAAATTATAAAACTGCCCTGGTTCTTGGAGGAAAAACACATCAAAGTCATGTTATGGCTGTGTATGAATAAGTCATATATATTTGTTTGGAAGAAAAAAGATGTTAACTAATAATTTTAAATGAGTATATGAGATGATAGAGTTACAGGTACAGAAGTGTAGGGAGTTGCTCCCCGGTGCTTATATTTTTTATACTGTTTTAATACTCCTCATAGTATGTCTGTGTATATTATATATTGGAACACTATATTTAGCAGATAAAAAAAATATTCAAATACAGAGTATGGACAGTGTAGTGTAGTACTGTTGATAAAGAAGTATTATGATTTGTTAAAACTTGATATATTCCACTCTATCATCAAAAGAATAGGCCAAAAATCACGCTCCACAAGAAGTGTGGCCATTGCATTTGCTCTGTTGCCTGTAGATTGTAGAGAGCTGTAAAGCATGGAGAAATTACCTCCTACTGCCAGAAAACTGCATCACTCTTCCTGTGGCTTTCAAGGCTATTGGGCCACTAATATCACAGTGGTGGAATCATCTGCTGACATGGCTTGGCCAGTACCTCAGAGGTTCAGGACTTTAGTGTAAGATAAAAGTATAAACATGGTTCACAAAGAGAAGCAAAGGGCTGCTCCATACTCCATAATTAGGGCAGCCATCCTAGTGCGTACTGCTTGTTTTCCCCAATTCGACGGTCTTATGCTTTCCCAAATGAGATCCATGCTCTATTGAGCACTTGTAAATTAAGGAGATATATACACGTATTATCTGTGTTGACACAAATCTGTTATGAATAAGTATAAGGTACATTCACTCATAATCTGTTTATGGTGTTAGAGAAGAGAAACAACGTAGAAGCAGCAGCCTACCCTCCCCCAGGGAAATCCCCTAGACAATAAACCGATTACTAATATTTTTTTTAATTTGGTGGAGCTTTGTGAGCAGATATTTAACCTGAAGTCCTTCTTGTGTTGAAGTTTCACTGACACAGCAGTGGCATTATGTTGGTAAGCAGCACAATAAAATGCTCTAAAAACAATTAACAGAAGTGCATGCTAGTACCATGCTGCTAGACACAAATACAAGGTCAGCCTTCCTGAGATTTTTATTTCACGGTCACACGTTGCTACAGCCCATTCACCTGATTTTCTTCCACCTGCCCTTGAGCTACCTGAGATTTGGCTGTGTGCCCCTGTCTGTGCATCAGCTCAGGGTCTCAGCACAAAGTCCGTGATGGCTCCCGAATGTCTTAAGACTGGAAACTTATGCTTCTCACATCATCCACACCACTTGCACCATGTCAGTGTCGGTTAGTTAATGAGATACCACAACAGAAACTGTTCCGATCCAGGACACCCAATCCTGCCAGTAGACAGAGACTGTATCGGAGGAGGTAAACTGCACCGACAGAGAGAGCAGGGGAGAAAAGGAACAGAAACAAGGCTTGCACAGATTCAGAACAAAGGAGGGAACATCTCTCCGTACTTTAGCAAAGGAAAGGACGCTGCACTCCCTTATACACTCCCTTTAATTAAACCATGAAGCGCGCTCATTATATTAAGCACATACTCTCAAAAGTAATCAGCTGTATATACAAGTCATCCTATTGCCATTGACACCCATCAGACTGGGACACTGGGCTTAGATTTGATTTGGAAAAAGATTTAGGGGAGTAAAAGGGTTCAGATCCTTTTAATTGTCTGATGTAATCTGCAAGATGAATTTTCAAATAGTATATATCAATACTGCTTTGACACAGAGGAAAGGTTTTGCATGTAAAAAGCACTTGCTTCACATGGCATTTTAGGGGGCTGTTATCTTCTGACATTTAACATTTCCTTCTTAATGGCAGCTGTAATAATTAAACAAGACTGACAGATCAAGTAACTTGTCCAAATAATATCAGAGTGGACCCTCTGCTTTCTATATTCATAAGAGGAGCTCTGCTGGAGGCAATCATTTGTCACGATGGAAAGAATTAATTAACTGTGACCCATTAACATTTCATCATTAAAATTGTGAAAAAAAAATCAAAATAACAGCTTATCTGATGATTCTGAATGCTATAGTTCCAAATTTGAGAACAAGGGTAGTCCTTGTGGTTGGCAAGAGACTTTCTCAAGCCCTGAAGGCATTTAGTAAGGGTTAGTGTATATGATGCTGGCAAGTTAGAAAGACAATTCAGAGTAGTAGAAGAGGAAAGCTCGGATATCAGTGAGTGATGACCATGACCAAAAATCAAAATAAGCATCCCGTGACCTCACTATAGCCACTTCAGAGAAGTTGGAAAAATCCTGCTGTCATAATACATACAATATTTTGCAGTAGAGAAGACAATATATCTTACGGCTTCAAAGCACTTTAAAATCCTTAATTAAGGCTCAACAACAAACATTAGATGGATGAGAATGCATTTAAAAAAAAGAAAAATCAACTGTCTTTTGCTACTGAAGGACCACAGATGAGAACATGGATATGTAGCCATGGAAAAGTCAGGAACAATGAGAACAAACATAGAACTAAACCAGATTTCTGCATTACTAAAACACAAGTGGAACAGCATCATGATAAATTTGAACAAGGACACTACTGTACGTTGGTAGAGCATTCCTAAATAGTGTGGCCATGTGTTCAGTAGTGACCCAAAAGAAGAAAATGCCAGGTAATGCTATTAAGCAGTATATTTCCATTTCTTTGGGTTATTTCACGTAAGTATTGACTTGTCTCATTCTGTTTGTAAGGTAGAAAAAAAGGAGAATGAATGAGCTTAACTTGTAGGAGACCAAGAAGGTGCCGAGCTGCTAAAATGTAATAATTCAAGGGTAACCCAGGAAAGTTATTTCTTTTTTTAAATTAAATAATAATATAAGCATGTTCTTATAGTAATTTATAACAGCTGTTTAATAAAATGTAGAAAAAAATAGATTCTGTAATAAAATAAAAACTGAAGAATGAAAAGGAAATTCATTATTTACTCATTTCTGTTACTATCCTCTCTGTTTGTCTCTAGAAGTGTAGCTTCTCTTACCAGCCATCTTAATGTAAACTCAGCTTATCCTACATACAAATAATGAATGATAATGATGGCTACATGACAATGAAGACAGATTATAGGATTCTCTACACTGGCAAACTGAGTGATTTTTTTTTTAAATTTATTAGCCATTTTTATATGGATGAGGGGACAAAATAAGAGCAAACAATTGTCTTGAGTTATCTTGTTAAACTTGGCACATGAAAAAGGACAAATGTTTGTCTTCTATAAAATGTAAGGTCGCAAGTTATACGACTGAGAAATAGCATAAAATTATGCTTAAGTCCTTAGGTATTCACTTAATTGTCAGGTCAATTCCAGTCCTATTGTAAGGAGGAACAGACAAAGAAAACCATATGTCAAAACATTAAAAACATTTTTAACTGACCCTCAGAGATAACAAATGGAAGCGAGCTGTGGATTTTGATCTGAAGAGAATTCTTCACTGGCTGATCTTTCTGACTAAGTCCTTTAGGCAAGAAATAGCTTCTTTTATAATGTGACATCTAGAAGACCATACTTTACTTGTAGAATAATAATAAAAACTTTACACTTCTTTAGTAACATTTCTAGCCATAGGAACATAAAGAAATTAATTAATATCAATGGAAAGCATTCCACCAAAGGACCTAAATAAATAGCTATGTCACAGAATTTTTTGCATATGCAAAATATCTTAGAAAGCTGTGCAAATTATCTCACAATCTGGTAATAAAGAGACTGTATAATTAAATTGCTGCCATTATACCTTCAGTAATATTCCATGTATTGTCTTGGAATAAAGAAGAAATGTTTTTCTTATCAACCTGATGAACTTTGGCTAACATACCAATGGAGGTTACTCTCTTTCTCTGAAACAGCTTACAGGGCTCGAAATTTCTCCTTGCCTCCTGCCAGAAACACACACTATTCTTACAAATGATTCATGTTTCAGCAGCATGCTGGAATCCTAATCAAGGCTCTTAGCCCCACCGCACTGGACTTCTACAGACAGAGGATATATCACACGAGCTGAGGGAGCAGCCATTTGGGGCTGACAAACCAGATTTGCAGGAACAAGTACTGGTAATTTGCTGGGCAGGGCTTTATAATTTTTTTCCTTATATCACGCTAGGTAAGTGACAAAGAACCTACCGGAGAACATATGTTCTCTTTTCGATGACAGACAAAAGAGACAGATTGAGGAGAACTGGCAAGTAATGGGGAAAAAAAAAAATTAGTTGCATACTTCAGTTTACTGGGGTGGGAAATATCCCAGCTGAAATGCATTTGAGCACTGTATGGTCATATGCCTGCACTGCCATGCATGTCTCTCTAATCTTTCTTTTAAATACTCAGTCATGTAAAATTGTTCGGGTTTATAGTCTTCAAAGTAAGTTAAGTGTAAATCATCGAATGACTATTTTCATAAACTCTAATCTTCCTGTATTTGTCAAGTTCAATACAGTACAGATCTACAGATTGTTTATGTTCATTTTTTCAAAGGCTGCTTTAATCAGTTAATCTAGCGTCATGCTTACATCTAGCTACGGTTTTGAGTTTGATCACGTTTAGGTCATCTTTAATACTGTAGAATTCATACTGACACTGTAAGCATACACAACAAGTCACTGTATAGCTACAAGTGCTTTATGCTCTATTAGCCCCATTTGTCTTATTGAAATTCTGCTCCGTTGACCAATAGGGTATATAGCTCCGTCTGGCATGGATGTGCCACTCAAGCTACCTGGGTCCTATTCATTAGTGTATGGTGCACCATTCACAACTATGCACACATAAAAAGTTCAGGACCCACCCAAAGGGTCTACGTGCTCCAGCTTTACAATACCCAAAAGGCTTTTTGCTTTGCATGGCAAAAAATAACTCACTTTTTAACTGGCGGGCAGGTAAGCCAAATAAGAAGGGAAGTTTCCACTGAAGTGTGGCTATGTCTAATTTCAAAAGACAAAATAAAGCTTATTAAAAGCAAATTTCATTCAGCTGAACTCACCCATGCTTCTGGCACACCTTCTTGCCAAAAAAGTAAAGACTCTAATAACAAGATAACTAAACATTTGGTATATTATGTTCAGTGACACTGTATTTCCTACATTTACTGTGTCAACATGTGCTCCTTTTGCTTTTAAATCCATAGATGACAAGACACACTGCTTGCTGGACCTTGATATTTCTGTTAATTTTGTAGTAAAAGCACACGTTCAAAAGCCTGGATACAGAAACTCGCCCAAACTTGTTAAGGTTTCTGATTTTTAGTGCAATTCCCATTAATTAGGGAAGATACCTTTATTTTTTGCATTACAGTTAGTGTACATCTTTATGCCTTTTTAAAAGTTTAGGATGAATATCAATGCTCATTAAACTGCCAAACTGATAATTTTGGCTAGAATCTGGTATCGTAAGCCAACAGCTGCCTTCATTTACAGCCAAAAAAAGGTCTATCCACTGGAACTGCACTGAAAAGTTGAAAGGGATTGCAGAGATAAAAAGAACGATAATTTGATTCTGTTTTGGGAGATGATTTTTCAGGCTTCCTTTTATTCCATGCCCTGATTAGATGAAGTCCTGAAATGCAGCATCCAGTACAAGTCAGGCCTGTGTTTAGGAAGAGTTGCTAACTGTTTGCTTTTTCTATGGTAAAGACAGAAAAAAACCACCTTCCAGGAAAGGAAGGCAGCGTTCCCTTCCTGGGGTTTTCTATTTTAATAATGTAATTACGTACCTAACAGGCCTTCTTTATCTCTCCCTAACTCCACTCCCTCCTCCCCACCCAAAAAAACTCCAAAACAAAGCAGCAGAAATATAAGAGTGAAGAATTTTTTCCTAGAATTAAGCAGCAGTAACACAACAGCCTGGACAGGGTCTGCGTAGGTGAAGAATAAGGATAACTTTTTTTAAACATTATAATACATTAAGTTCCTTTTGTCTTCACTGCTTCACATCTCCTCAGTAACACCTGAATCCCAGGGGACTAGATTCTTTTCACCATATAGTACCTGCCATATCCTTCACCATATCCTTCACCATATAGTACCTGCTCTGCATCAAACCACAGATACTTACAGAACATTATTCATCAACATGGGAGCAATCTTTCAATGGTGACAGGATCAAGATCAAAGTAAAAGTGCTTACTAAACCAGTAAGAACTTCTAGTAAATAATAACTTTTCAATACCTGAGAATATATACCTAAGTAACAGCCACTGCAGAATGCATCTTGGCCAAATGCAAGACCATCATGATCACCCTTATAGCTTCATTTGCATATATATACACAACAGCCTTAAATGCAAAGTAAGGAAGAGCCTCATGTGTGATCAAAGAGTGAGCTGGAATGTCTTTTCAGCTTTGAAACACTAGAAAAGGTATTAAGGATCATCAGTGTGGTGGGCATCACACCACAAAGGAGTTCAGAGATGGCTACATGGGTGGCAAGGTACGAGTATCACACACAACTTACAAAATAATGTCTTCTTAGGTGCTTCAGGATGGATTAGTTGCAGTACCTCCATTTCACCTGTTTTGCAGATTATTTTCTGCCTCAAAGGTTGAATTCCCCTGACCTAACATTGTCCACACTCCTTCCTCATGAGGCAGTCAAAAAGACTCATAAGATTTGAGGGCTAAAATAAGGAACACCAAGACTGCGAGTAGTAATATATTCCTAGTGACAGTGACACATCTCTCTGCAAGGAATTGTGGACCAATCGGGCAAAGTGATTGTGAAAACAAAAAAGCTACGGACATCTGTTTCTGACAGCGAGAGACCAGAAACCCTTACTCTTCTGAGGAGCCGCTACCTGGAGTGTGTTGACCTCATCATTCCCAACAGTGACATGATGCAAAACTCCCCATAGATTGGCCGCATGCTCTCCCGCCCCCAAATTTCTGGGTAGGTATAGCTCCCTAAAGAGTGATGTTCTTTGAGTACAAGATTGTATTTCTTCAGCCTAAATTTATGCTGTATGGTCTTACTTTCATAGTGCTACACCGCATAACTTACGAGTTGCAGATTTGGGTAAGAAAGATGAGAATTTATTTAAGAGAAAGGAAATTATGTGAGAATATCAGCTGATGTATAACTGGGTTTTAGTCATTGTGCAAGGATTAAGTGTGTGTATCTGTGTGTGTGCCTGCTATAAAAATGCTTTCAGTTTTTTGTATACCATAATTTTTATGCTATGAGCACTAATTATCTTTTTATATGGAAAACTGGAATGATTAATATAGTTTAACACATTACACGAGATCTTCTTTTTGCAAGACAGCTTGCTTTCTGTTTATTCTCATCTAGAAGTTTAATGAAGTGACTGCCATATCACACAAGTAGATGGGTTAAATGAATCAAACACAACATTTTGCCTAATGAGAAGAATTTACAGAAAACTTATGTAAAAGGTTAGATTTTTTTTTTTTAAACACAGAGCTGTAACAGCAAGAATTCACAAAGGTCTGTGTTCCTCAGAAAGTCAGAAATCCTTATGAAAATATAATGATCAAAAGTGTCATACAGAAGAACTCTCAGTAATTATCAAAAACTTCAATATTGTCTGTAAGCTGTTACACTGAAAAGCCTAAAACCTGCATCTTTTTATTTTCTCACTTCTGCTCCAAACATGTACAACTAAAGGAAGACTGAAACTGCTGCCAGGTTTTTTTTAAAATGATGCACTGAAATGATTCACATGAAAGTGATTGAGCTTTTCCAACTTGCCAATATGGGGTGTCCAAGATTTTCTTGGTCTCATTTCAGCCTCAGCATGGTCATCAATGTAGTTCCCTTAATGACATTATCTGTATTACGTAGATGTCACTGTTACCGCTCTGTGTGGTTCATGAAGGCGGTGAGAGCTCCAGTGCTTACCCGTGGGCTTCGGTCACAGGGAGCCCCAGACTCGCATGTCTAGCTGGGACCTTTGCAGGACGCAAGAGAAAACTGTTGCTGTTGAACTAAAACCTGCTACGTTCCCAGCAAAGCAAACAAACAAATCTATGAGCAATTAGGACCATCAGCAATTCAGTAAGTTTTGTTGTTGGGTTTTCTGAGGACCAGAAAGGAGGAAGGGAGAAAGCCCTTTCTTTGAGCCAAGGGAATACAGTAATGTCTCCATACTCTAAGACTAACTGGAAACAAGTTTTAACTGATTCAGGCTTCTACCAAAACCAAAAGAAACTTAGTTATACATCTCGGTAATACTCAAACCCAATGAATTACCTTTGGTAAAAAAGCATTTTAAAAGATTCACTGGCAAACAAATCTGATGCTTGGGCATAGAAACGGAAGGACTGATCCCATAGCGTGCTCTCTCCAATCTGAAATCTGGCACCTGCGGTGTCCTTTGCCTCTCCTCCAAGAACCGCTGCGATCCCCTCTCCTTGTGGGAGGGCAGCAGTTTCCCCATGCTCGCCGGAGCAAATTTGGCAGCTGCTCCGGCTGCCACCAGCCGCGGTGGGTGCAGGTGCCTCTGCTGCCCGTACCAGCTCCTGCGTTGCCTAGAAATCATTATCAAATGTGGTTTGGGGATTCCAGCTCTATGGCAGTGTTTCTCAAAAATTCTTCCAGAATTTTGCAAACCAGGTACAATGAGCTGATGGAGTTTTCGACGGCTATCATGCCTATATTAGCAAGAAACCCTTTTAACCTTCTCAGGTCACAAGCTGATACATACAATCTCTGTGAGGCTACTGAGCAAGTGGAGAGCAGGAAAAGAACTGAAAAAGACGCTTTCCTCTTTTAACTAGAAACACTTTCATCTGCCTATAGCTTTCCACAGAAGCAACATTACATCATAAAGAAAATAGAACATAGCTGATTAATTACAACAAAAGTACAATCAACTCGACACAATGCTGTGCATTAGGTAAGTACACACTGTAAACAGTAACAGACTAGAACAACCAGATGAGTGGAAGTGATTGCCTGTAATTGTAGGTTGACACCAAAATTACTGGCTTCAAGATTGAATTTGGTGATAATGTAAATCACTCCCTGCTATTCTTTTCTTAGCAGCCTGTCTTATGAACTGCCTGAAAGAAGATCACTAGATTCCTCTGTAAAGAAAATGAAGTAAATTCGAAGTATTTCCCACTTCCATTAAGATTTCTGTTGTTGCTCTCTTAATGAGGTGCAGGGTTTGGCTCCTGGTTTTCAACATCCCTTTTACAATCTCAGTTGTTAATATCTATCTATCTCCACGGGAGCTGCAGGCACATTCATTGTCAATAAAGGCATGCCCTGGTCACCTTTCCAGCGGTCTCTACTGTTGACTTGCTTTTATTAGTGCTCCTTCTTTGCAGGAAAAATATTTATTAAAAAGTTTGTGGTTACGGTTGCCTCCTGCAGTTATGTATCATGACTGAGGATTTGGTGTAATTGCATGAGCTTTTTTGTCTTCCAGCTCTTTCACGACGAGCAGAACAGTACACGCTTTGGAAGACGAGATATAAAACTCCTTCAGAGGCACTTCTATCATGGGAGTTCCTCATAACCAACCAGCAACCAAACCACAGTTAACATGCTTGTGATCACAAAGCCATCTCTCTGTAAGATCTGTCTTCCCTGTAAGTAACACAAAGAGAGAGGGAAGAAAAGACAGCAGAGATATAGACACAAAGGCTGGTTTTATATTCGCATTTTGGCTCAGAGCAGCAGAGCAATTTTGAAGCAAATCCCCTGATCTTCCCCACTTACTGCAGGCTGGTGTGCTTCACACAACTTGATTTGGTGAGAGTAAATTTGGCTCCGTGCAGAGGAAATGAAACCATTTGCTCTTCTGCAGGTGCAAAGTGCTCTCCACCCCTCATGAGTGCTTGGCCATTTAGATAGCCTCTAATGACATGCCCGGTGAAGATGTTTGGCCTCGGGCACCAAACTAAATATTTTAAACAGAATTATACCACATTCAGCGTAAGAAAAAGCAAAATCTTTCCCAAGATCTACAGAGCACTTTCATATGCATGGTTCAGCATTGCTGGCAATCCGTACAACTTGGGTCCTATGGACCAAGAAATTTATTTGCTACTGCTCTCCAGTAATTAGTTGCAACACACCTCTCCAGTAATTAGTTACAACACACCTCAACACAACTGAGTGCCAGAATACAGCATCTTTGTAATGGAGGGTACTGCAGAGGCAAAGAGCCTTTGGAGATAGCCCAAAATAGTAATTACTTAATACCCAATTGATCAGAACATGAATGAAATAAACAGCATGGTTTCTGGCAGCATGACAGGCATTATGAAAAGCACCTTAGTTATTAAACAATCAAGTAACACTTATCTAAGGAGCTCACAGCACCAGATAAGAGACTGAATAACTAAACAGAAAAAGGCACAGGATACAGGCAAAAGCTATTATCTTGTCAGATCTCTATGAGATTTTCTGGAGATAAGTTAGAAAATGTTCTGTATTACCCTGTCAAAAAAAGCAAATACTTCGGCTGTACACTGTGCTTCGTGACACGGCACATCAGAAAACAAAACCAGTCAGGAAATGCACGCATGATGGAAAGTTGTTTTAATCATAAATCAGACAAAACCCCAACACATGAATATAATACTACAATTTACAAATACAAAATATAACTTGATTACCAGCCTCCTTATTTCTGAAGGTTAGATTAAAATTAGCCCTTAAATAATCTACTATTAGGAAAAATTTGGAACAGAATTAGAAACAGTCAGCTGAGACTCAAGCTGTTTTACTGTGGCTAATAAGCAGATTTCTACTTGATTTTTATTCTCAGGAGACTATGTTCAGAAGTAACTGGATCTGTGTTTCAACCAATTCAAGTTAACCCGATGAAAAGTTGAAGCTGTAAAAAACAGTTGGCCAAATCTGTCTGGTCAAAGTTGTTACAAAGGTTTGATCTTGAGAAAGGCTAAGCACCCCACAACAAGCTGATGTCCCCAGCTTCTGTAGAATTCAAGACTATATATAAGTATTTTGTAGATTAAGCTTTTTGTAGGGCTGCACTTCTCACACCTTAACATGATATTATTACCTTTTGTAAAGGTAATAATTTTGTAAAGGACCACATTGGCAGAGTTGGCCTGTTTCTGGTATTGTAGCTAGCTCTAAAAAACAAAACAAAACAAAACAAAACAAAAAAACCCAACAAACAACAAACCCCAGTTTCAGAGTTTCAGGGATCTCTACACTCAGTTGTGTTACTTTAAGAATGTAAACACTACTATCACGTAAACTTGCATGTGTTTTCACATGCTGTGGTTGCAGGTGTGATGCATCTTACTCTGATGCACCGAGGTACTGAGTGATTATCAGACTGGATAACCCATGGACTTAACCATGTACAGGCATGTTGATCTTCTAAAGACATTGCTAGGGTAAAAACTCCCATTATACGCATGGCAATGGTCATGGATATCCTTCAGAGCAGAGAATAGAAGAAAAACTCTTATTTGCCAACACACTTTTTCTGTAGCAATAGTATTTGCACCTAATTGTCATGCCCAGTTCCCAGAGCAGCACCGTTATTATCTCTGATATTGGGGCACAAGCATAGAATGTAACAAAAAGCCGCTAATATGAAGTCCCATCAAAAAAGCAGGTGGGAAAAAGTACAATAAATAGACAAAGGATAAGTCATTAAAAAGGCTTGAAAGCTTTCCTTTCCATCTTCTATGAGGAAAAAAATACCAATAAATTGTACAGAAATGTGACAATGTCCATTTAACTCCAACACACTTACTAGCTTAACAGTTATCCAGCATGAAAAAAAAACCCATTATAATATTATTAAGGTAAAATAGGAGATTGTGGGCTTTTAAAACAGATGCAGACAAAACACATCTGAAATCAATATCAAAGATATGCTTAACAGCAAAAGTACACAAATGCTCTAAAGAAGCTAGGTCATGTAGAGCTGTAACCAAACATGTAAACCAAAAATAACTGGCATATCATCATTTGCCTGTGTCATCTATACAACTGATTATTTTCACACCTCTCTGTCCCAGATACTCATCAGCTTCACTTTGCCTTGTACTTGTTCTTTGTCGGATATACACCATCTGACTGACTCAAGTATCAACCAACTTAAAAAACACAGTTGCAATTTCAGCACAAGGTAACACATGCCAAACTGAAATCAATCCCAAAGAATTTAAAAATATCACTTCTTCAGATCTACATGATTCTTAAAAATCATGTATATAAGTTTATATATTCACATGGTGTTTTACCAATACGGAGTAATATAACCTGCTGTCATGAAATGCCTGAATGCAAAAGGAAACAAGAAGAACCAACATGAGAGAAAATACAGAATGACAGTCAGAACATGTTGAATGAGGAGTGATTACTGGCATGTTCAACTAAGAAGGAAAGATTTCTGGCATGATTACATTTTGAGAAAAACATGGAAATGGTAGGAGAGAGATGAACACAGAACTATATATAACAAGCAAAGCACAGTAATGATAAAAGCCATGCATATTTGAACCGGAGAAAAATAACAGTAAGGTGAGATATCTGGAAAGGTCTGCTCCATAGGGATGGAGTTTAGGGTTAGCTTCAGCTTGCATTTGAGCAATAAAATGTACATTTGAAAACTGTTTCTTATCAGCAATGAGTAAGGTAGGGCAGCAGGAAAACACAAACTGAGTATAGTTGACACAGTTGAACTGTAAATATGAGGCTAGTGCAAACCCAATCCAAGCTGAAAATAAAACAGAGGAGCTACTATTTCAGTCAGAATTTCATCTTCATATTGAATTCATCTGAAACTTCCATTTTAAATTTAACTGAAGCTTTCACAGAATTTCCCATCTGCCGCACAGGAGGGCTGCAGACTCTAGGAGACTTGCTGCATCAATGTAGAATAAGTTTGCTGTGAAGAGCATGGCTTTTTTTCTAGAACAGAAGGTAATTGGTAGAACAAGAGAGAGTAGGAATCATTTGGGATTATACAAGTACATCAGCTGGGACCTTGACTGATTTTGTTTGAGGAATCATGGGGCTGAGTGGGACAGACTTTTGTAGCAGTGCTTTGGACAGGCTAGAAGGAGGGAATACACATGGCAGAGGGACAGAAAGGAAAAATTACAGTGAATAAGCCAACACATAACCAACCAACATAGTCAAAAGGGCCTGTGGTAAATTTATTTTCAAACCCTGGCAGGGATTTAAATGCATATTCCCTGTTAAATACATTTGGAATTATTAATATCACATTGAAGAATTGAAAACATTCAGAATATTATATTCCATGTGTTTCCCCATCCATTTTACACTAATGGCACAATTGATATAAGTCAATATGAAAATCAATGCTGAATATTTGGCACAGTACAACGGTACATGGCAGAATCCACTGAGAGCTATTACATTCAAAAAATGAAGAACCTGCAAGGAAATAAATACAAATTATATGTAAGTAAATTACATAAAGGTTTACTGTTTTGATGATGAAAAATGGTGCCATCTGTTAAAATTAAAGCAGCCCTTAACAGGACAGGAAATTGCTTTAAAGTTAAACATTATCAGTGGAGAAAAACGTAAATGCACATTTTTAATCACACAGTAATTTCCTAGTGCCCTCAGAAATAGTCCCACATCCTTAAAACATGTTCTCAACTTTGAGCTCTTTGAACAGCTGGCAAAAAGAGGTGTAAGCATGGGAGGAGGAAAGAAAAGAAAAAAGTGCAATGAAAAAGATACACATAGTTATAGAAAGAGAAGTTTCTCTGATCTCTGTTAGTACCTAAGTACCATTTGTAGGTAAGAGTAGGCTAGAAAGGAACTGGTTACAGAAGCATTAATGTCTTCATTGTGCTGAGCTGGTCTACCCATTGCCCAAAGAGCATCTGTTTTATAGATGAACAAAGATGACTTCAAGGACAAGGACCAAAAGAAATTTGTGTTAAAATGCAATTATATGCTGAAAAATGAGTCTATAAGTGGTGTCAGTGAGTTCAATGTTCATTGTTGTGAGTGACTTCTGATGAGATTTACTTGACTTACAAGGTTTTCTCGTTTCCACCACTAAAATTCTGCCTGAGATCTGAACATCAAGTTAGGCTGTTTATGGTCCATGCGTCATCATCTATAATAAAGAGTCTACATTTGGGACTTAATTAATACAGCCAGGTCAGAATTCAGCTCATTCCTTCCCAGAGATGTGTTAGCTCTGCAATGCTAACTGGTATAAAGAATAGCACATACTTATTTTTCCGCAGGAGTCAGCAGAAAGACTGAAAATACACAGGACATAGATCTACTGTCATTTCTTGCAGTCACTTTTCTGACCACATACATTTTTTAAAATAACAAATATTTTTTTCACTTGCCACAGCATTTGCAGTCCTTACTTAAGGGGTGTTTTGCCAGAGAAAGCGCTCGAGCTCTATGGAAAATTATTGGCACAGTTACACTGCATTTTGCAGCATCCTGCTTTTTCTGAGGCTTGTTAGTCTAGAAGTGCAAGTAATTCTTCTAAGTAAAGGTTGATTTCATTTTTCACTTTCATAAGTTGATCTCTTCCATTTTGCTTACACAATAATGTGCATATTATTCAAATATCTACAAGCTGCAGAGGGGTAGTGATTAACCTTTTCTTTCTTGTCTACTCCTTCCTTTTCCTGTCTGCCAGCTGTATGATATTGGGCAGCAATACTTATGAGAAGGCCTTTCTGACTTCTATAGGAAGACTGCTGATTAGGGGATGAGCTAGAGATATATTACATATAGAACTTCAAGTTCGATCTGGGCTTATGGATAACAGCAGCACTTTGTCCTCACTGCTACTGGAAGAGAGTGATATCGGCAGAGCTACCTCATGCCAAATTGCCGCAGACTGACATTCTTAATTTTCAGAGGTAGGAAAACTGCCACCTCATTAAGAAGAACACTGTGTTATTAGTTTATTGGCATGGTACCAGCATTGGAAAATGCAGCATGCATGTCCTTGTGACTAAAGGCAAAAACCTGGAGAAGCATATAGAAAATTATTTCTTTGGACAGGAAGCGGAGAATAGTGGCTTTAAAGAGACCTGAAACAACAGCAATAGTAAAGAACTTTCTATGTGAGTCTATCCTCCCGTTCCATAATATCGTTCTAATCGGTGTATTTTCATCCACTTCAATTATTTTAAAGACTCATGAATTTAAGACAACTGATTGACATTCTAGCATTGAAAACTTCACAGTCCAACAAAGGCGAGACGGTATCACAAGAAGGTCAAAGTGCACTCCTATCATAATGCAGATTCCTCCCTGAATTCCCCACCTTCTACATTCTAGTGACACATGGGAATAAGATTAATAGAAAGAAAAAGCAGCTTTCATTCTGAACAGTCTTTCTGAAAATCAGCATTTCCAGCATTTCAATACTTATTTGCCACAGCAGGGAGCTAATCCTTTAAAAAAACCCAACCCAATCAGCCAACTGAACTGAAAGAATAATGGCTTCTTTGAAGTTTTCTTTCACTGCACTGGGAAAGTTCAGATGCTCTTGCTGGGACAGTTCAGATGTCCCAACCTGCACTAATTACAAGACAAGTCCTTCCCATTCATTTTCATTGTTAATTGCAAGAATCCAAGGAAGGTAGGTTCATAATGAGGCCACTGTTGATTTTTGCACAGGTATTAGTCTCTAGCCAAGAGCTAATTCTTTATCTGAAAAACTTTGTTTTCAGGCTTCTGAAAATGCTCTTTCATTCCTAACATGCTTTAATTGACATGTAAACTATCATACATCTTGTTTTTCTTTCACATGAAAGATTACTTGCAAATGGAATGTATCTAAAATGAATGGCTCTGCTCCATCATTGTATACTGCCCTTTGCAGAAGAAACAACTAATCTGAGAGATGCATAGTTTCTGTAGGGTTTTACAGCCTCACGTTGCCTAATTATTCATGATGCGTTATCCATCATACTGCAAACTTCTTCACAGGACTAGCAAAACCAATGTGTTCCAGTTCAGGAAAATTGCTAAAACAGAGCTATCAAAAGCATATGCCACCTTGATATAAATGTCTGCGATCCTTTATTAATTTTGGAGGGTATTGCACCTGCTGAAGTTTCCTTTTTTCTTTTTTTTTAGAGCAATAAAAATTCTTACAATTAATATAATCAGATAGTGAGGTGAATTAAGTGTTGACTGAAATGATAAAATTTATCTAATCTTTATACTAAGAAATTATTTTAGTATTTTTCCATTTGAAAAATCCTGATCTGCTTTAATTGGCCATTAACAATTATAACACAGTTGTAGAACTACGCTGTTAATGAGTAAAAAATATTAACTAAATATTTTACATTGAGTATAAATAGATTCAGAAATACCAGCTGGGATTAGACGGGTCAAAAAAACTGCTTCCTGAAAGCACTTTACCTCTAGGTCACAGATTAAATACAGAAAAGGTAAATAATGAATGATAGTGTTGCCATTAATAACTGCTTGGGGATATGGGGCAATGAACTTGCTTACGTATGACCATTTTCCACTTTAGCGATATTCGTGTTTCAACCACAATTCATAAGTTGGATGGCTTCTTTGTTTGCAGTCTTGACATTGTAGAGAGATCATTGTTTGTTGATGAACTGATATTAAATTCCACTGTCTCTCTCTTGATTATAAACAGCAATGGGAAGAAATTTGTGTTGTATCTGCACCTGAGACTTAATCCTTGCAATGGCTTCTAGCACCAGTGCAAGTAATTTTAAAAAATTGTTTTGTAAAATAAAAATTTTAAAAAAATTAAGAATAAAAATTACAAAATTATTTCACATCTATTTGGGGTTACGGCTGGCTATAATGGTTTGTAATCTAGATTAACAGTTCTTCCCTGGCAATAGGAGAAGTGAACAGGAGAGGCCTCCGTTGCCCAGACAGAGTTGCGTAGTGCCGTGTTGGCTGCTGTGGGCCAGCCCAGCCAGCCTTCAGCTCCTGCTCCAGAGGTGTGTGGCTCCTCATAGGCTCTTTATCACACCAACCAGCACTGTGAGAATATCTTGGACATCCTGGGGCACCTCAGGTGGTCCTGGACATCACTGTGTGGGCAACTGGATCACCTCCTTATCATTTGCTTTTCTGTTTCTGCTCTTGCCTTTGTTTTTCTGCAATCCTCTAATGACTCAATGACTAAAGGAACTAGGTTTCTTGCGGGTTTTCAGTTCGTGGATGGCAAAAATACTATAATCAGAATGCTCCTATAGGACAAAACCTTCCAGTGAGAGAATACAATAGACACATTAACCTTGATTTATCTTCCTGTGGTGGACCCATGCAGTAGGTCTCCCACAAACACTATACCAGATGCTAAGCATAGCTCTTTTTATTGGGTGGGTAAGAAAGAGGAATACTACAGTGCTAGAAGATACACATGGTGTCTATACAGCCAGCCCTTGTTGCAAGTTTTCCACCAAGTCCCACCTGAAATTTTAAGCACTTCTACCACCCAGACTCAGAGGTATAAACTCTGTAACTATGCGTTTCTTCTGTTTAAATGTATTTCTGACACTCCACATGCAAACTAAGAAGCAAAAGCACAGCAACCAGGGCATTCATTGGGAAGTTTAGTTTACTGAGCCAAGCACACAGGATGTTTTTTTTTCATTCAGTGTGTAAAAGCAATGCTGTTTAAACTGAACCACAATTTACATCCCTGTTCAACGCCATTGATAAGGCAGAGTACAAAGTAATTAGAGCATCACCAACAGCAGGTCTTTCAGCAATTTCCATGTTAGGAAAAGAACCCTCTACACTCGTTTCCTTCCTTTTCATTTCTATCCTAGTGGTTATGATGCACCAACATATTTCCATACATGTTGCAACAGTATGAGACCACATGCACAAAAATAATCAAGAAGAGCAGAAAGTGACTTCAACTTTCCTTTAATCCGTTTGCTAAAATCTGTCATGTTCTGCCCACGGTACTGTCATTTGTACAGAGTACGCTGCGCTAAAGCTTCAATCACGCTATCTAAATATGAGAAGTCTGGAAGTAGCCATAATGAAACCGATGTCAGACAACCTCAGCTCACACTAGATTCCAGCAGCTTGACATCTTCAAATACAAAGGACAGCTCTTTTTTGCAGTTTTGGAAGTGTGTCCATGTTTCAGACTGAAACTTATACATGTCTCAGTATCTGTGGTGATTTATTTTCCTCTGTAGCATTTGCAAAATATATGAGAATACAACCCACTGTGCCATTTCAGGGAGGTCTGAGCCAGTCCACTGAAATTCTTTAGAGCTTGCCTCACTTAGCATCCTAAGCATAAAGAAGAGGCACTACCAATAATCTACTGCACAAAAGCTGGCTACAAATATCTTCTTTATGCTAGATTAAAATCACATCTCTGTAGGGACAAATTCCATAGCTGTACAGGTTGCTAGCACAAATTTATCAGTCTAGAAAAGTCACTTTGAAACAGAGGAATAGTTAGCGGGTCAATTGAGCTGGCTTGTAGAATCACTCCAAGAGGGTGAGCTTCACATGATGGGATAGATTTGTGTATTTTGCTCATTGGAAGGCTGTTTCTTGGGCCCAACAACATTGTTAATAGCTATTACCACTTACTCTAGGATCAAAAACTCCAATGCAACCAGCATTCAAGTTAATGGAGTGTTTTGGGAAGCATGGTACACTGAATAAACCTCTTACATGTTTGTTCCATACAGGAGTGTGAAAAGAGCTAGAGGCCTGGTTTCCTTCAGAAATCAACAAAGAATTTATGTAGTGTATGTCTGTCAGATGCTAAGCTTGTATATTTATATATCAACATTTTTATTCCAATTTCTAGTTGTTTTTTTAGAGTTAAATATTGTTACAACACATAGGTACCTAACCAGATTCTCTGCAGTTCCTGTAATAAAGCCAGTCAAAATAATGTAGGAGTTGGATATTTCCAGTGCAAGCCTGCTTAAAGTGTAAAATATTTCAGTGTATCAAAATCAATGTGAGGTCAAATACAAGGGGTAGCTTAAAACTCATTGCAGAGCCCACCTACCACTTAAACTTTCCGATTGTATTCTAAGGCTTTGATTCTGCATACGTGCATACACTTAAGTTTGAGCAAGGAGGAGTGAGATTTCTTGTAAAAATTAGATTATACATGTGCACTCAGAGAATCAGATTCTCATACACACTGTTTACTCAAAAAATAAAAGAGCCAGAAAAATGTGCAAGACCTGGGAGAAACAAAGAACAGATTCCTCCTTGAAGAACTAATGCAGCTACTTACATTAGAATCAGATTGGGTTTAGCTGTTCAATATTTAGACCCTTACATACCACCCGTCTAACCTGGGCTACAACTTGACTAATTATCTATTAAAGGCTTTGTGCTTCTATTGAATCACATGCCCATGCTGAAGCAGTCCTTAAATATTTATAAGTAATGAATCCTATAGATACTAGAAATAGTCTCTTGCAAAACTAAATGGAGTCTTCCATAAAACAGTAAAAATCTTTATATTTACTGAAAATACAAGGACTGAGGATACTTGACACCTTGCAGAATCATGCCCTATTGCAATTTCATTTGAAGACTTGCCACCTGTTTCATAACTGACAAAAAAAAAGCTTTATTACATATTTGATCAAGAGAAGATTTTTAATAAATGTTTCAGAGACTTAAATTATTAGTAATATGGTCATAGAAATCTTACACAAATCATTATCTCTTTGGGAGCACCCTAAAGAAAAATATTCAAGGAGGAAAGAATATTTATATTCCTCTTTCTAGCAAATTTCAGCCTCTCATACTTTATGGAGGAACTCTGTGTGAATGCAAGGCTTTTCTGCAAAAGTCAAAGCCTTAAATGTGTATTTTTCCGCACTTCACTTTTCATTTATCGAAAAGGCAAAGTTTGGACTGAAGCTGACTTGCATTGAACTGAGTGTGGGTTGAGGATTAATGTCCTATTTAATGCATCCCTGTAGGTAGATATGTTCTTTGGGACACTAGACATTACCCTCTCTGGGACTTTCAGTGGTTGCTTTTGCTCCCTGCATCTTAGTTTCCGCACCTAAAAAATGTGAATGTAAGAATATCTGTGCTCCGCTGTAGAGCACTTTCAGATTTTAAGGGTGAAAGGTAGATATAAATGTGAGCTTCAATCCTCAAATCATGAGAATAAAGATACACAATCATGTCTGATAGTCTGAAAACTACCAGAGTACTGCTAAAATAAGTATGGTAGCTGAGTGTTGCTTTTACTTGTATTCGTGCAGTGCCATTAGAGGCAGTGAAGCTGCACAGATAGAGAATATAGCAGGGTTTTGATTCACAAATTACAAGGGTGTTTTTTTCCTTAAAAGCAGTTCTAGTGGAAACAAACAAAATTAAGAAAAATGACAAATTATTTCCCTCATCATGGCAGTATCATATATGGATTTATGTCTTTATTCTTTGGGGATTTCTATGGCTGCATGATCTATGAAAAATTTATATCCAATGTACCAAAATATAGGCAAGTACAAAATAACTTCTATCACCCAATCAAAACAAATGTAACCTTGAAAGAAAAAAAAAAAGAAATCTGTAGACCAGCAATCTCTGCCTATTCACCTTTGGATCACAATAAGTACCTAATTCTTTAATTTCTCCAAAGTATACAATAAATGCCTCTATTTATCTACAGTGGAGCCTGGCAAAACCAGCCTGGCAAACTATCAGGAGTTGGAACCATTTGTGGTGGGACCTAAGTGTTATTTTACTGACTGTGGCAGAGTCCCTAGGCAGTTTTGTTGGGTTTATTTCATGTATACAATATACAAGAGTATCTCTAAGGCAACAGAGAGCTCCTGAGCAGAGACCAAAAGGCTTTCAAAAAAGATATTCTGAGAATAGCCAGCTCAAGAAAACACTTTATTCTGAGGCTTATTAGAAAGAAACTCTACCATTACAATCATTAACAGCCTGCTGTAGACTCAAGTAGAAGCATATTTTTATAATTTAGACTCTACTTTTAAAGTATTTGACTTCTGAAGACATACACAATGAATTCATTTCAACACAAGACAGGGTCCTGGGCACAACTGAATGTATCAGTGGTGACCAGTGGGAATCGTAAGTGTTTATCACTTCCACACATTTCAGATATCTTCTTTTGTGACGGCTGCACCTCGAGAGGGTAAAAATCAAGCCTCAGTTTTGAAACTAAAGGCCCTGTTTAAAGGATTGGTTGGCTGAATAAAGACAAAGTTTGGATAAGCACCAGCGCAAGCATGCCTACAGATAAACACATTCCTGTGCTGGGTCGGTTTCCCTTTCAAGAGTTATTTATATGTGATGTGTTAACAACTTCTCATATTGAAATGCTGAGCAAAATCTTGCCTGTGCAGTTGGGTCTGGCTCTGCAAGGCTGATTTTTGTTATTCAGTGCTGTTCTCTGTAATCCCATAGACCAATACTTTGCTCCTACAGTGATGAGCCAGCTAATTGTAAAATCTTAATTATGGACTGATAACTTTGAAAACCCTAAATTCCTTTAGAAGAGAAACATATAAATCACCAGGAAATGAAATAACTATGTTTCCAGATCAAAATACTAAACCTAAAAATGTCTTATTAACAGCCATAGTAAACTGTGCCAGTGTACTTTGAAGTGGAAATTCAGAGAATTTTATGAAATTCTGCAAATCTTGAGTTACACTTGGAATGCATTTCCACTAGGTTATCAGAACTGAGCAGCTACTCTATGAACAGTAATAGGTATAGATAAAGAAAAGCAATAAAATGATTACCACTGTGTGGAAATTATGAAAATGTTTTATTAAAAGTATTCATCTGGAAAAAAAACCCTGCCGCATATATTTCAGCAGTGTTATAGGTTTTCCTGCAGGCCTGCATCTGAGGACATCACACGGATAATGAACTTGCTTGTGTTTTTGTTGTTCTTTTCTTGAGAGAAGAATATTTCCTTTCTTATTCCTGCGTGAGCCAACATCTTGACTTGTACACAAAAGAAAAAAAAAAACTGCAATAGAAGATTTAACAATACTCCTGTGCTTGTTTGAGCTCAAACCTCCAGCCAGTGACACATATAGATTTACTGCAGGCCAGGCTGAGCTGAGGCACTAAGGAGGTTCCAGATCTCCAGCCCCTACTCCCCTGCAAGAACAGCAGAAAACCCCAACACAATATTGTACTTTTTTGTTCCCCAGCTTAAAAAATCTTCTGTAAATGCACATATATGTAAAAAAAAAAAACCCAAACCCAATCTCGTGATGTCGTGCCGCTAAGGTCAGTGCCAACATGTTGAGTGACATGTTATGATACAGGGCTGCCTGCGCCATCGCTGAAGCTTTCAAGGAAGACGCCTTGCATCAGGCTTTCAGAAGGTATGTAACTCCTGTATCCCTTGTAGTGTCTCTCCTGATCTCTAGGGTACACAATAGGAATACATTAAATTTTAGACACTTACCCTTAATCCTGAAAACCAGGAGAAAACTCCAGCCCCTGATTTTCAGTTGAAACTCATTTGTATTGGCAAAAACATGGATGGTGCTCATAACAAATTCCTAGAAAGGAAAGTCCAGCTAAAGTGAAGTATTCGTAGCAGCTAAGGCAGTCGCCTATCAAACTGTTAAAGCACAAAGCAACTCGATACAACTTTGTCATCTAATGTACTGGTGGAGCTGCAAGGCAAACTGCCTTCAAAGAACGTATTGCATGGTCTGGGAAAACCCAAATCTAATTTAATAGTAAAAACCAAATAGAGTTCAACAGAAATTACTCTAAAATCAATGGAATTGAATCCTATCAGTTTGGGGGTTTTTGAGCACCCTAGAGAACTCTGGTTAGGGTATCTCATTGCCTGTTACTTTATATTTGATTTTGCTAAAGGGTATGGGACTCTCCTTATTTTTTTCTTTAACACGACACTACTCTTGAAATGGTCTTTGTTCACTAGAGCGCACAGGCTGCAGACATGGTTAGCTTCCATTGAGGGGACTGGAAGGGAAAAATGTTTACGCTTCCCTGCTCCATACCCACATGCCAGAATCCACCACAAACTGGGCCTAAGAAAACAAAACACATTCACTAAAATGAGCAGAGATTCAATTACAGAATTAATCCTTTTGAGCAGGTGGTTTCTGGTGAATCCACTGCCAAAACCAGGCTCCATATCAGGTAAATCCAACTTCTACTGCCAAGGAGTTAATCAAAAAGCTATTATAACTTATTACTTGTCTGATTTGGGGCCTGCAAAGCATTGTAAACATTTCCTAGTTATTTATAAGTAGCACACCAATTATCTATGTCCAGATACCAGGACAGATAGATAAATTGATTATTTTGTAATTGAACACATGAATTAATGTGTGTGTGTCTGTGTGCACACACACTATTCAGCAATTTATCACAAAGTCTGTTTCTTACATCATTTGGCATCTTTTCCACCTTTGAAAAACCAGCAAAAACAGCAAGAAACCCTTAAATACATATGTGTAGTCTCTGCCACATAAAATGCAGTAACTCTAACAGCTTTAAATCAGGAAATCCAAAAATAAGGTTCTAACATTAATGTTCGCTGGCCCTAGTTACACATCATTATATGGACAAAAGAGCTGTCAAAAGGGATCAGGAAACTCTGGCCTTTTAAATGCTTTCACTGAGGGTGGCTAAGACTCAAAGTTTCAGAGAAAGTGAACCTCCTTTCCTAGTATAATGCACTAAACCAATTATGCCAAACCCAGCAGGTGATTAGCTTATGCCCTGAAGCATGAGATTTGATTATTCTTATCTTAGTTTGCATACTGGAGCTACAAATATTATTAACGGCCATAAAATCATCCAGCCTTTAAAAAAAAAAAATCTAGCCTGAAAGTTTGATTTGATGACCTCTGTATGTGGCAAATTCCAGAATGTTTCTTTTGTTTCATCTAAATGCTTTAGCTATCACATAATCACCTGTATTCATTCATTCATATCACAGGGCGTGATTACAAAGCCTAACCATTTTGTGTGCACTTTCCCCTTGGACAACAGTATGTGCGAGCTTCATGATTGCATTGTTGGCAAGAAGGTTCAGTAGAGATCTAGATGAATAACTGAGCATATAATTTTCCTTGAGAACTTATTAAAGGAAAGCAGTGAAAAAGTTTCTTCACAGAAACACTACAGACAGGGATGTAGAATTTTTCATTAGTAGGTCATTATTTAATGGAGAGCGTAACATTGCCAGAGCTACTGAAAAGTGATCCAAAGACCACTGACATCAATGGGAAATTTTCCACGGATTTCAACGGACTTTGGGCTAAGCCTCAGTTGAGCTAAATCACACTGCTTAGTTTTGGTTGTAGCTCTAAAAGATGATTCCCAGTCCTGTTTAAATTAGGGTGAACTGCCAAGGAACAAATAATAACCTCCTTAGAGATTTTCCCCCAGACAACCCACAAACCAGACTTTGTCACAGTAGAGAGCATTTCCACCAATGTGCATCAATTTACAATTACGCAGATTGGATTTCAAGTACCATTCTCCTGCCCAGTTATTCCACCTTGATTTTTTCATAATCCTCCAGGCTTTAATATATCACCCTGAACAGAGAAGTGAGTTAGTGCAGACTCGTTTTGTCTTAGTAATAAATAATTTCCTTCAAGATGCAAACAACAGCTACTGTTTTCTGAACGCTTGGCTGAGAGAAGGTTCTTGGATAAATCGCCTCACTTAGAAAACATATTTGCAAAAGCCTTTGAGAAAGTGAGAAAGTGCAACGTATATGACAGTTTCAAATGGTGCTTTAAGAACACCGTACTTGACCTGACACAAAACTGAAGACTTTTTATAGGAACTTCCAATCCAGATGTCCTTCAGGCAACCAGCTAAATCATAATGAATTGTTTATTTGTGTTTGGTCTTTGAAACAGAAAGAAAGTAAAAACTGAATCAAAGACCAGAAACACGAAATCTATCACATTAAAAACACACTAAGGAGCGTCTCTCAACTGTTTCAGGTTGTTTGGTCCACTTGTGACAACCTTTTAGGATCTGAACTTGCAAACAGAGTGAAAGAGTATGTTTGAAAGACCTAATGGCAAAATTTGCAGCTTTCATGTTATGATTCACTTTTTTTTTTTACAGACTGTCAAAGACTACATCTTTCTTTTCTTTCAAAGTGGGAAAACTTTAGTTCTTGAAATTTGATAGAAGATTGAAAAGGTAATGAAATCTGCAGTTCCTCCGTTACTGATCTTAAGGCTGTTACATTATCCAGGAGCAAGGAAAGTTGCACTGACACACAAACAATTTTCTAGGAGATCTTGGAAAGAAAGGGAACCAGTTGGGTGATTTAACTGGTGCCTAAGGTCAGTTTGTTGCTCTGGCCAAGTTTTTGCATGTGAGTTCACTTAAGGACTTGATTACCTAAGTTCAAAAGTTAGCTGTCACTGAGACCCAAATACCTCTTGTCATCTGCATCCCCTGACCCTCTACCCACCTGTTTCAGCCAGGAAGCACGGAGAGATATCTAGCACTGAGCTGGAGCATTTCAGGCTAAGACCATTATATCACCCTATTCCTGATTTGTAAGTTAAACTAATTGAATTATCAGTTGCACATATTTGCAAATCATTTAATAAGGGAGAAATTTCAGGATGTAATAAAGGGAAAACGCCTTGTTGAAACAAACTTTTGTTCTGTATCTTCGCAAAGAAGGAACTTGAAAATTAACTTAGTTTGCCATTTAAATCTGGCAGTATCATTTGTAAAATATTGAACTGTAGAAGAATTTTATTAGTAGATTTAGGCCAAATGTGAAATTGGGAAGCATGTCCACCCACTCAGGTCCTAGCAGCAAATAGATTGGGCTTTTCTGATCTCTCTTATCAAGTAAAAGAAAGCCAGACCACTCTATGAGTACTGAAATTTCTCAGCTGCTCCACTTCCAACAAAGTCTCAGCTAAACTCAATTTCTAATTTTGGCTTTGAAATAACTAATTGCATATATATGTGTGTGTATATCTACATTCTAGAAAAGTGTGTATACATGCGTATACACACACATGCTCTCTACGTACACCTCTGTGGGTAGGTACCTGCCTTGGAAATCTCTTAAGCAGACAGATTGAATACACTTAAATTGCTACAACTTAATAACTTTGAAGCTCCACATGAATTGATTTTAGTACTATTATACTGCCTTATCAGCAAAGCCTCTGTCTAAGGAAAGGATCTGTGTGTGTGTGTGTGTGTGTCTGTGCATGCATGCCTGTAAATAAGTGAATTTTACTACAGCGGTAGTAGAACACACAAATCTAGTTTTAAAAGTATTATCTTCAGTGTACAGAGATCACTTTTTATGGCGGTAAGGCTAAGAGAAGAAGGAATATCTTACGAACAAGGTGCTAGACTAGGACTTCAGAGGCTCAGGTTCAATTCCTCACTCTGCCAGAGGCTACTTTGGTGACCCTGGACAACTTGCAGAAGCAGTTAAGCAAATGCTTAAGTCATCTTTTGTTCAAAGGGCAATATTTCCTTTCTCTCCTCTTCTGTCTGTCCTAGCACATAGATTACAAATGCTTTACACCAGCGCCTGGGAGATGGTTTGGAGGGGGTGTTATTCTTTGAGGTTTTTTACTATGGGTGAATACAGCATCCTGCACAGCTCAGCCCTGATTTCACTTTGCAACCTATGAACTTCACCGGCACACAAATACTTAAATAATTAATGAAGTCCAGAATCATTGTATCACACACATTTCAGTTCTCAGTAATCTAAGAGAACGTACATTAATGCCATATAAAATATGGGATTACTAAGAGAAAAAAAAAAGGGAGGGTGGGGTGGTAGTCGAGGAAAAGAATAATTAGCCTTATCTGTATTCCTACCAGGTATCACACTGTACCAACTACAATACAAATGTAAGGGTCCAATATGTAAATATAAAATTTATTGACATTATTAAAGCAAATAAAGGATCCAAAGTTACGGTTGTAATTGAAGATCATAATTTATTTTTGTAATACCTTCTTTGTAAGCTGCAAAATATTTTTAGGACAACAATCTAGAAAAAATGGCCAGATTAGAATTTGAATGTAATAAATCAAGAGTATTCAATGTAAGAAAAATATCAGATTTGGCCAACAGATCAACAGATACCTTCAACTTTCAAATATTCTTTTTCATGCGCGGACAGTGTTCAACAGGTTACCATCTTTTTTTTCTGCCATTTTGTCCCCTTTGGTTGGTTCTTCCCAGCCTTCGGGCTGTTACATGGCCAAGAGTTGGGCGAGCGGCTCCCTCTGGTGCTGACACCAATGCGGCTCTCTAGGTTTTACAGATCTTGCTCTCTGTATTTCAGTTTAGAACCCGATTATGGAAACTCAGCATTATGCAAGACTGGGTTTGGCAGTCTGTAAAATAATTTCTTTTCATACCTATGGTTTAGTTAAACAGTGAAATTGTCTTTAGAGAGAGAGCTCTGAAAGCACCATACTACTCAATATGGTATCATCATGCAGTATCTTATTCACAGATAACCAAAGATAGGACAGGACTTGTAGCATTTACACATTCCCCACTGCTTTGATTAAGAATCAGCTTGCATTTTTGAAATATCAAATATTTTCTCAATTAAAGTGGGATTGCAAAATGGGAGCTCGAGTATATTATCAGCCGAACATCAAGTAGCTTGCTTCACTAACACCAAGCACAACTTTTTGGTTAAGATTACATGTCTTGGTGTTTATAGATTTTTTTATTCTACTAGAATTTTCACTCTCTGTTTTCTGAAACTAAGCCATTGTAGTACCATAGTTACTAACTCTCTGAATTTCTGACAGGTTACCTGACCCCATGTAAAATATGGAGAAGAGGTGCAATAGTTGGCATCATGGATGTTTTCATCACAGATAGTTAAAGGTCTGTCACAATTTTCACTACATTTTCCTAATTATTCAAAACTATTTTTAAAATGTGCAAAAATGTTGCATATAAATTTCTACCTAGGAAGTTATAATTCTCAGGGAAATATGTTTATATCCAAGGAGAAAATGAAATTTTAAATACTTTTTTAAAAAGTATTAGGAATCTAACTGGATTCTAACTTCATCACAAATGCTAATTTCTTTCACAAATACCATCTGGGTTTATAATAAGCATTTTACTTTTTTTTAAGAAACACTTAATCATTTTATGAATGGCCAGGCCCATATACATAGTGAGGCTTTGTTATTTTGGAAGAAACAGACTTGAAAAGAATTAAATACTGCCATTTGCGCAAAAGCTGATCAGCATCCATCAGGGTCCAACAAGATTTCCCCATGTCAAACTCTCCTCATTTTCAAAGGCTGTTACGAAGAGAAGGCTTACAAGAATGGGATCGTTCATTGTGCTGCTGGTCTCCGAACCAAGAATGGACGGCAGATGAAGACAGACCTGTGGCTCCCTCATTAATATGAGGTTTCACATTTTTGTGCTTCATCTGCCAGAGCCTTTATACAACTCTCATCGCTTTTGAACTATGCAGTGTTATACATAATGATCTGAAGAGGCAGCACTCTGTTTTTTCCATCTGCAGTGAGCTTTCCAAGCATTCATTAATCCTCACAGCATCTCAGGGTAGTAGTTCAATTTATGGATGGGAAAACAAAATAGATTGAGTACCGGGATATATTTTAATGTAAGTGCCAAGCAAAGGCATGAGATTGAAAGTGCCCTCAGTGTTTCTTTCTTGTGGACCTGCGGCAGCTAAGACCTTAGACGTGGGTATGCTGGAAAAATCTGGCACAGCGCAATTGCTGCATCACAGCCCCAGCAGCTGGGTGAAGAGTGAGTATGGGAAAAGGAAAGACCAAACTATCACATTGGTTCCCTTCTCTCTTTGTACCCCAGTCAACGGCAACGAGCCGCTGCACACTTATGAACTAAGTAAGGTAAAGGGAAAAAAAAAAAGACGAAAAAAAAGTTACTCTGTCTCTCTGTTGTGACAACGGGGACAAGAACGAAGGCAATGCAAACTGTTGCTGAACAGTCAAAAAGGAAAGCTGTGGCACCCTTTTAAGGTCTTCTCCATCATTCAGATTCCAAATGCTACAAGATTTATGTTTAGGTAGTGATCTTGCTCCCAACTACTCCAGCAAACTTACTAAAATACAAAAAGTTAAGAGTCAACTTTGACCTCAGCAACAATCTGCAAAAACATCAGAGTTGCAAGGGTACAAAATAGTGGATGCGAATGAAGAGCAATGAAATCATTAGGTTTTGCATTTTCTAAAAATTTCTCTGTTCTTAAATGTTAGTTGCAGTAAATGTTCCAAAAAACCAGAAAATCTCTTTTTCTTTAATGGCCACTTTAAAGTAACATTTACAGTTCAATTTTGTTCAACCTTGCTTAGACCTTCACTTGCCAAATGGTACATGTCTCCACATAGGCTAAAACATGCCAAACATAGGCTAAAAGTCAATCTACATTTTTATATTTGGATTTTTTAAAAACAAGCAAATGAAATAGCAGGGAAAAAGTAGTGTTAACTATGCATCTTCCATTAATTCATTAAAGGCACAGAAGTTGACTAAGTCACTGTCCAATTAAAAGAAATGTTATTTCTTCATGTACACTAGCTGCATATACATTTGTTGTACATATTAACTCCAATAACATTGCTGCAATCTCTATGTATATACACTGAAGTTTGAATCAGACCACACATAATTTCTTTTGTGAATTTGCACGATCATATAGCATAGTGCATGTGTTTATATCTATATATGCATGCGTATTTTTTAACTGAGTCTACCAAAGACAAGAAAAGTTCTCAAATGGATTGATGATCTTTTAAAAAGTGCCTGAGCACACTGAAGTTATTTTTCTGACCACTCTACTTTCACGTTGTACTCCAGTTCTTCCACAATTTACTGCACTTTCACATGTTGTGAACACACGAACTCAGCGCAACTGTGTTAAATCATGCGATAAGAACTCATAGTAGAGTGAAGTCTAAATTCCTTGGGACACAAAATGTATTTATTATTTATTTGTACAGTGTCTTGCACAACCAGGTGATGATTTTAGCTGAACCTTCTGGCTGCCCAAGGAATACAAACCATTAAATTTATAAATTAATAAAACCTCAGCACTCAGCTCATCTGTAACTTAGTAACATCTAATTTTCATTTTACTGCAATATAAATTGCTACCTGGCTACGTCTTTCAGTAAAACTTCATCTGCTTTTAATTTCAATTGTCCAACAAATATGCTTTATCGGAGCCAGTCCCAGTTTTTCCAAGTTCAGGAGTTTGGGGGGTTTTTTAATAAAGTCAAATATATCTCAGCTGGAGGTGATGTTTTATTGAAAATAACAGATAAGCCAATTCTGAATAATTGTTGAACAAAAGAAAAGGCAGGAGTCAAAAATAAATACCCGTAAATACATTCCTACTTCCTTAAAATGAACTTTTACCATATCGAGTGTTGGCAAATAGCTATATAAATGTTAACAAAATTTCTACTTCAAATTTCTATTTCAAATTTCAGAACCCCCCTGTGCTGTTTTCTGGCAACTGGGACGGAAAGTCTCTCATCCACTTCAGAGGAACAATACATCCTCCCCCTTTTCCTTCCTCTGAATAATAGTTCCCCTCAACAGGAAATGGACCAAATCCTAAATAAACAAGCAAGCGCATCTGGTATTTATTTATCCCAGTCCTTGGAAATTTTATGCTAATTGCAGTTCTGTTACTAAGGCTCTAGAAAACATCTTATAGTTGGTTTTATATTATTTTTACTGAAATGCACAAATAGAAATGCTTTCTTTCCCAGTGTTTCTCCCCTCTATACAGTATATGAAGTTAGTAAGCTGATTAACAATACAGCTGATCAATTCTTTCTGTTTTCTTCTTGTGTAATATAAAGTCACATTACAAAGTCCTGTGTTCTCAGCTCATCAATAATAAAGACAACTAAAAAGTAAAATCATGGTTCTCCACTGCTTTAGCCCTGTTGTAAACTAGTGCAACTCCACTGAAATGGACAAAATCAGGTGGACTTTGGACTGCATTTTCACAGTGGCATTTCAGGATTGAACATGGCTACTCGTGTTTGCAACGCAGCTTTACAGATAACGAGGCATTTATTATGCTCAATTAGTAGCAATTCATCACTAAATTCAATATATCATCTTTTCTGGTGCGTCTTCTTTCTAGCTTCATTCTTCCTACTTGCAGTCCCCTCATCTTTCCCACGTTCCTTTTCCTACTGTGCAAGTGGCTTGTCCAGCCTCTTCCTCCACAGAGAACAGATATCTGAAAACTTCCCCCAAAACACAGTCCCTTTCCTGAAGCACTGTGCTTTTTTCTCTGCTGGGGAAAAAAGGGCATGGTGGGATTTGTTCCAAAGTCTTCACATTGATAAAACTACTACAAAATTTCATTTTGGAAATAGACCTTGAGGTAGATGCATACTTAAAACCAAAACAGGCTTCAAATCATTTATTTTTTTCTGGCTTTGCAAAAAGTTCTCCAGCACACATGTACAGGTATTGCCATTTTCTAGAAAGTTGCAGAAATCAACCTAACATCTGGTATCACAACAATACGGTCATTTCCACAACTAAAACTGGTCTCTTGCGAAATCTTAATCCTATTTATGACAAAACCATAGTCTTAACCATTTGGATACACAGCAGATTTCTGGCAATTACTCCTCTCCCCCGCATGGACTTCCACAGACAAATGTTCAGACTCAAAGCCTGGACCATCAATACATGGAGCCAAGGAGAAATCTCACTGTCAGCAGTAATAAGCTCTTACCCTGTGCACTGAAAAGCTATGAAATGAGTGAGACATCTAGTATATCATCTTGTTACATGAGAAAATACACGACCTATACAAGGCTGCAGTTTTAGTCTGGTCTTCTAAAGCAGCAAGATCTACACAACCATGCTTTGCGTGCAATTCTACCAATTTTTTAATCGGTTGGTGATTTCAGTCCAAACTATCTGAGGAACATGCAAATTTGGTGAAAGTAAGTGACAAAATAGGTATGAGGAACTCTGCAAGACTCTGAGTACTTCTCTCAACCTCTCTTAACAGAAAAAAAAAGGAAAACTGCAATACATGACTGGGCACGAGAGAGATGAATGGGAGAAAGAGCTCTCATCAGTGTTTCAACTGGGGAAGAATTTCACTCTACAAGACAGAAATCTTTGGGAAAGCAGCTTTCATTAGTTCTGGCATTTCTAAACAAATACTAATACCATTTTAAATGGTCACAACTTCAGCGTACTTTATTGAGCCCATCCTGCTGACTGTGATGGGATTGTAAGAGTGTAAAAATAACAGAACTTGGCCACATATTGCACTTGGGTGCTCTGAACCTCTTGCTCTTGCAGATGGAGGTGCACATGGCAGCGTGGATCTCGCAGGCAGCAGGATACCTGGCTTGAAGGGGTCTGACAGTGGGCAGGTGCCTGAGAGGGTCCTGCTGCTCCGTGGAGTGGAGGGCTCATCACCTGGAGGTCCCCTGCTGAGGCCAGACTGATGGCCCCAGCATCTTCCTAGCCATTAAATGAGCAGTACATTTGACATCCTGTACCATTGATGGAACTTGTATAAACTGCTATCAAACGTAGGTAAGGGTTGTTATCCACGCTTCTGTTTCTTTCAGTTAAGCTTATTTCTGCCAGGTATCAAACGTTTTGTTCAAGTATTCACTTTTCTTCCTCAGAAACATTTGCAACTCCTGCAGAAGTTTCATACCCATCTAGTGGCTACAGCCTGGAACTGAGCAACAAAAGCCACAGATAGCCGCTATCTACACTTGCTACTGAATCGCTGCACCATCTCAGAGTAGTCACTCGCTTCAGAAACTTTTCCCATCAGTAAAAATTAGGATATCCATAGCTGCTCACTACTGAAAAGCACTATGAGATTTCAAGTAAAAGTTGAAATGGGATCAAACAGTAGTATTAGTAACTGTATGGACTTGGGTACAATAAATTAATTTCTTTGGTGTCTGGAAGACTGTATCTTTGGTTTTCCATTGCAAAATTATAGACCTCCATCCTGTGGATTAAAATACGAGAGTCCTGTAATATTATTTTCCATCTGAAAAAAAACTCGCAAAGGTGATTTAACAACAAGAACTAAATAGGAAGTGTATTGTACCTCTACCAGAAATTATGGTTGGAGATTTAATTTGCCGTACACCTTGATCAGCAATACTCTCTATCCAGTCATGAATCACTATGTTGACCCATGAACTTGAGCATTTGCTTGCAACTCACTGTCGCTTAAGGAATTATCATTACTATACTGTATAGGGACAACCATGTTCAAGTAGGAAAATAAACAAATAAATAAACAAAGAATTTATTCAAGCAATGACCTGTCAATTCAAGAACTAGATTATGCTCAAATGCACACACGATATAAAAGATAATGAATAGTAAAAAGGTATATAGACAACCCTTCTAGTGAGTCACCAATTCCGTTTTCTAAATGTTCCTGACATTCAGAGGAAAGACATTTTAAAAGCTCAAATCCAAGTCTGTCCTCTTTGAGTAACTGTTCTTTGGCAAAGAGGGAATGGCAGTGGCTGTACTGATGACACAACAGGAAACACTCTGACCCTTTCCAGTTTACGGAGATAAACAGTAAACTTTCTAACACCAACAAATTAAGTTTAAATAAATAATATTGGCATCAAAGTTACCATCTAAATTGTCTGATTGCACAGTCAGAAATTCTCATTGAAAACATCTTTATATATAGATTCATGAAGTCTATGGAAATTTTTGCTTGAATAAGGACAGTAGGATTGAACTCAGCATCTCTGGGATATTTCATGCTAATAAAACACTCTAGTCAGAGGGGCTCAGAGAAAGCACTAAAATCTACATGCATTTCATGACATAACTTCTTAGATTTGGGTTCCATTAACCTTACTCAAATGCCTACTCAGTGACCACAAGGAATCCAATCTTACCAGATTTTGCATGTGGCTATTTTCTAGAAAAAATACATGGTAACAATTTTTGAGGGACTCAGCATATCTATATAATGGTATTATGTTGGGCAACTACTGGCCCAATTAATCGTATGGTGAACTGAACCTGCAACTGTTCAATTGCTGATTAGTGTTTTCACACAGTGAAGGATTTGTCGGCAGCATTAAATGGAGCTCCAACTGAACACGTAGTGAGCTACGCAGATGATATATGTACATATAGATGTATGTTTCATCACCAGTTGCAGGTCACATTAAAGACTGTCAAAGGCAGCAGAAAGGAAACTCAAGTAAATGTAAACCCTGTGGCTTAACAATTCTCTTAAAACAGTCAAACTTGATTCCTTTCCTCATAACACGGTTCCCTCTGTAAGCAGAACAGCAATATTTTATTCCAGCCTTTTCAATATATTCTGACTGTAAATAATGGATCAAAAAATACAATCATGAATACAGAAGAAGGTGGAAATAAAGCAACAGAAAAGGATACCATGAGAGAGGAGCTCTCCTCACAGCACTGCAGGAACACTGCTATATTCTGCTGAAGGCTTGAACTCCACAGCTCCTGCTTATTTTTAAGAGGATTTAAAAAGCTAAATGATAGCATCATCAAGATTACAAAGAAAAAAAAAAAAAACCCAACCCAGCCCCATTTGCTTCATCTTTTAATCAAAATATGTAATCAGAAGGCCTAAGTGATGATTACCTCCTGCTTTCAACCTAAGTCGCTGAAGCAGCCCGTTAAATGGGGTTTCACCCTTTTCAGTGCCAGGGAACGTGTCACTTCACCAAACAGGTACGTTCACGCGCTACGCTCACTTCACAATTATCTGATCTGTTCCTATATCTCGAGAGGACAGCGTCTCGTCTACAGCTAAGGCACACTGTAGGAGTTCAGTAAACATGGGACCCATATCAAGAAAGCCACTTTTTAGTAATGGCACCTTTATTACCACAAACATGTTCCCAACTGTTAGTGCAATTAATTACCGGGACAAGGAGATACGCAGCAAAAGACTAAAAATCGCCTTTACTGAAACACAATTCATTTAGATGATTTATGGAGTTCTTTATTGTTAGCGTCACAAGAGCTTTTTCAAAACAAGAGAAATCATTAAATCCCATAAAACACGGACCATCGCCGCAGTTAGCTGGTAATTGATATCCTTGCTCGTGCCACTTATATCCCTAAATGGAGCTGATAAAATAAAAATTAGTAAAGCACGCTGATGGAGAGCAAGAGCCTGCAACATCCCAGAAGGAAGCAAGGGTATCCGTTCCCTCCCTCCCTCCCAGCCACCCAGAAGGATTTACTCCCCCCTCGCATGCCACAGCCCCCAGAAGCGTTTGAAATTCCGCGCAGGTGCTCCCCCAGCCCCTCCGGGCGGGGGCCGCCGGAGCTCGGCTCACCTTCCCCCCCCCCCCCCCCGCGAAAGGGCCCGGGGGGGGGATGGATGGATGAAGCAGAAACTTTGGGAGGGAGGGGACGGAGGCCGAGGCTCGCCCCCCCCCGCCTCGCTGTGCCCCCGCAGAGCCGGCAGCAGCGCGCTCACCGCCGCGCGCGGGGGGCGGCCCCGGGGGGGGGAACCCCGGCGGGGCCGGGCCGGGGCGGGCGGCCGCGGGGGAGGCCCCGGTGCCGCAGGCTCGGGCTGGACCTCGGTGCGTCTCCGCTACGGCCCAGAAATCGGCTTCAGCCCCGGGGAACCGCCGGCGGCGGGGGGCGGGGGGCGGGTGGGGGGGGAAATAGGGTAAGTAAGGGGAATTAATTTGCTTTTAGAGCCAAAACCTGACTGCTACACCCCCCCCACCCCACCCCCAGTTTTCCCCTGGGGGAATTTTAACTACCTCTCTCTCCATTTTAAATGCAAATAAAATTAAAAAAAAAGCTTTTGTGTTGCAGTTTTCTATGGGGCTTTTCAGGAACCCTGCGGGTGGAGAAAGTGCAAGATAAGAAATCATTTTCAACGGAGGATTGGTGGTTTTAAACAGTTACCAAATTACAGCCAAAACATGTGCACAGCAAAGAAACTCCCAAATAGAGAGCAGGCAGGGAGAAGGAATGTAGATTTTAGTGATGAAAAGCAAGCAGGCGTATTAGAAAAGACTCGGAAGGACGGGAGAACAGCACCGAAAATGCAAATAAATTAGCCCAGATTCTATGAAAAAAGAGAAGCTGCTGATAACCCTGAGCAAATGCTGCTGCCTCAAAGATGGAAATAGCTCCCTTACCTTATTACTAATCCTCGCTTGCACCTGCTCTGCAATCATAAATACTTCGAGGTGCTTAATATGAAGCTAAATTGATGGCTGAATTTAAGAATTTCTTCGTACACCTCATTTACAGATTCAAAAGGAGATTTTTATGATCGTCCTCCTCAGTATCCATTAGCTTCCCAAAGAATTCCAATTTTCTTGAAAAAAAGGCAAAAAACGACCCCGATATGTCTATATACAAACGGGCACTGTAATAGATCCAAAAAACAGGGAGTGGGGGAATCTGAGAGGTGTCACTACAAACTTGGCAAGCAAAACGTATCCTCAGCAGGAAGGAGAGAGAGAGGAAAAAAGCTGCAAAATACAAAATTCCCAGGGAGATTTTGAAGGGGGGGAAAAAAAAAAGAGAGAAAGAAGAAAAGCACAGAGGAAAGACGTATGAACAGAGCACAAATGGGATGGCGGGATCTTTCCCAGCCATCCATCCGTCAGCCAAGTGAGCAACCGCCTCCCGCGCCGCCGCTGCGGGTGAGCTGCTCTCCCTGCCGCGGCCGCCGCTACCTGCGCGCGCGGCAGCGCACCCGCACGCGCGGACACACACACACACCCCCCCCCGTGCACACTCACTCACACTCACACTCTCACACACACAGAGCCGGTGCCGTGCCGGAGCGCACCCCCGCGGGCTGAGCCAGGCTGGGACTCGGCGGTCCCCGCGGGGATCCCCGCCGTGTGTGGCTGTGTGTGTGTGTGTGTGTGTGTGTGTGTGTGTGTGTGCGTGTGCGTGCGGTGTGTGCCCGGGCCTGCCCGCCCTCCCGGCCCGCACGTCAGATGTGACGCTCAGCCGAGCCGGGGATGCTGGAGCAGCCGCAGCCCCAACCCGCTGCCGCGGAAAGTTTCCCCCGCTCTCCCCCCGCCCGCGGGGGCTTTAAGGTTTGGGGATTCTTCTCCTCTCCCTTCCTCCCCGCCAGGCACAAAGCCGCATCCGGATGCAGCCTGTTCCCCACGCTGGGGGTCGGGGCTCTGCTTCTGCCTCCCACCTCTCCCCTCCCTTCGCATCTTCCCTCCCTCCCAAGCTCCCTAAATTTCCCAAGGCAGCCCAGTTAGGAGTAGGCTGGGTAAGGAAAGGTCGAAAGGCTGCTCCTTCAGCGGGTGAAAGCCCAGAGAAAGGCCATGGGTACAAACACTCCCCGGGCACCACTCCCCAGCAGGGCTGCCAGCCCCGGCTCCCTGGGTGCACTTCCAGTACCCCCACACACATCACCCCACAACGTGTCAGGTCAGCTAACAGGCCATAGGTGCAGACACGTCACCTCCCATCTCTCACTTCCACTCTCCCTTTTTCCCTGACCTGCTACACATTTCATCTGAGACTTTCAAAGACCTTTAATTATTCTATTAATGTACACCCATAAATCTTCCAGAGCAGCATTTCATTAGGCAAACATCAATATATGGTACACAGAGATGTAAACAGAGGCACCAAGGGCTAGATAGGCAGCAAATTACATGCTGAAGCCATAACAAAAGTAAAACAGAATTGTTCAGTCTTGTTTTCCAGGGCTTGTCTAGGGAAGTTATTCTATGATTATTTATTTTAAAAAAAAAAAGTCCATGGGAACAATTTGTGTCAGCAGATTACCAGGTTACTAGAGCAATCCCCCATTTACACCACCGTAACAAGTCTCTCCTGTTAGCCCTTACCAGCTTATAGTTAACTAGCGAGGGAAAACAAAATAAAAAGTTCACAAGCATCTTAACTACTAGTGGTTTATAGTCATATCATTTACATATTTAAACAAATGAAAAGCAGATTTATTTTTTTTTCTCCTTGACAAATTGGGAATCAGAAAATGGCACCCTGAGTGGAAGAGACAAAATATGGGTCCATCCAACTAGGGGAGAAAAAGACCAAGGAAAACAGACCTCCTGGCTCACACTTGGGTGATCGTACGTGTACTGTACAGGTAGTGGGATTTATAACTTGTTTTATCCCTCATAAGGTGCTTGGAAGAGGTGATCAGGGATGTGCATGCAGATGATGTGGAAGAACTTCAAAGGGAAGTGTGGGATTCAAAGCAGGTCTTAAACATGGGTGCAGAGAAGGCAGAGACAAGGAGAGGAGGAGGCAAAGGGTGCAGTGAGGTCTTCCTAGGCAAAGTGGAAGGGTGGGAAGAGAACAGAGAGGCTAGGAATAAACTCTTCAGGGCTTCCTCAACTGGAAAATATGTCCTTGTGAAGGACTATTTCACACACTATTTTCCAGTGAGGAAATCAAAATCACTTCCCTGCAATTGGGTATCTTCTGGTTGAATTTTGAGGACTGAAGGTGAAGGGCATTAAACTCTTAACACCTTTTTCTCTGACAAAAGAAGAAAAAAAAAATGATCAGGGATTAGTTTAAGGCTAAGCCCAGGAAAGATTCTTCACAATTCTTGTATCAGGCAGACGTGTTTACAGTAAAAGCAAAATATCACTCCTGAGAAACTGGTACAAGTGGAAGAACAGTTTCATTCCTTAATGGCAGTGTCGGATGCAGAGCAATCTGGAAATCCTGTAGAGATTCCAAAGACAGCACCTGTCTGTGAAACATGATGCATTTTTAAAGTCCTCAAGTCAGTGTGACTAACAGGGTTCCAACCCGGAATGCTTCTCCCAAAACTGAGAAGTTCAGTGCATGAAAATATTTGGTTTGTTTCTGTTTTCAAATCAAACAAAACCTTGATTTATCCTCTGGAGCAACGCATGTGACTTTGGAATATGCCATCTCATCTTTAATCACTGTTGCAATGGCTACAAAAGCACGGGCAGATGCTCCCATCTGCTATGTGGCACTGGGTGGAGCAGAACAAGCCAGTGCCCCAAAAATGGATTGGCAGATGCAGCACCTCTACTACACCTACGATGGTCTCTGGGAAAGGCAGCCCCCTCCCCACACGCGCACCTCACATACCGCTGTACCAAACATATGTGCACGCATACTTACACACCACTCGGTTCAAGCGATGGCCATTTTGAGGAGAGAGGACCTATGGAGAGAAAGGACAGAGCTGGGGAGCAGCTGTTCTATACAGCATGGTGCCTTCTGCAGTATGTGATTTTCAGCTGGAAATCTGTACGGTTGTTTCAGCTTAGGAAAATGGGAGATCAGCCCTTCACCTTCAGTCCCGCTGGAGAAAGCACTACTGGCAGCAAGAGAGGCTCTGCGCTGGAGCAGACATGAAGGGAAGACAGATGTAGGGGAGAGCTCTGCATGTCTGGAAGGTAAGTCATATACATCTTTGAAGTGATCATTAATTTGGTGTTCCCATCCCGAGAAGCAGATTTAACCTTCTAGCCAGTAAGTTATCTACATAATCCTCACGACTGCAATATCTGAATACCTTAAGAGCTTTAAACTGGGCATCCAGATGATCAAGTTCACAAAGTCTAGGTGTAAGGCTGACGGCTTCAGACTCGCTCAGGTTTTCCTACGGGTGGAAGCTCAAATGTAACACGGTTGCACATATCAGTTCTACCTTTCAGAATGAGGGTGATTTGTCAGGATTAGCCTCAGGGGTATTTCTAATACCTTCCCTTTACTTGTGGTGATTAATCAGGATTGAAGACATCTTCTAGTCCCTTCCAACTCCTACATCTTTTTCTGGGGATTTATATAGAAGGGAAGATGCTGTAGTGCAGCTAGTAGCCAATACATCTCACAAGGACAACATGAAGTCACTTTATTAATACAAGTTTAGCCTTCTGCAGCTTGTAATTGTAGCTCTGTGTTACCATGTGGGTCTTGCCACCTTAACACTCCACTAGAACCACCTCACTAAAATTTATGAAGAATAATGGAAAATAATTCTATGGTTTACTGTCCAAAAGTAGAGAGGAGACTTCCACACTTAATGTAATCATCTCTGCTTCTGTGAGAGAGAGGAAATGAAGGTGCCCTAAACACGACAAAGAGAAAATGATGTGTACAAAAATAGGGGAAAGAGAGCTGCATAATAAAGCTGTCTTTTGTAACTGTCCAAGGGAGACGGAAAAGGCTGAAAATGAATTGCAGCAAGGATGACTTTGAAGAGAAATTGTCAGCTTGCTTAGCTCCCAAATTCACACCCTCATGCACAATCTTTAGACAAAAAGCAAAACGCAGATGCTCGGGAGTTTTGAGGCAGAGGATAAGACCTTTATGCTTTCTTTCTGGGTTTGTTACTTACTCACTCTATGATCATAGCTTAAAGTTTCATAACTGGAGGAGTTACATTAACAAAAGAAATATAATTATGCATATGAAATATCAATGATCAGTTATTGGCAAATACATAAAAGGGAGTGCAACTTTAGACCTCAAACTTTATAAAAATGGCTTAATTTTCAAAGGTGCTGGGCAGCTGAAGACTTCCTGACATCATGGAAAAGTAAGTGACATACATACCTTTTTTTCTTACCTCAAAAACAATGCCCAACAGTTTCTTGAAGTGCTTACACTTAAACTTCAATTTCCATTTTCCCTTTCTTTCTTTTGACTATAAAAATCTATTTCACCTTCTTTGAACAGTCTATACTAACATCTAAGAGAAATCTTGTAATGACTCTGGTAGAAGCAGGCATTGTTCCAAAGATATTCTGAACAGAATCAAAGATCAGTCTGGAGTAATAGAACGGTTGAAATATTAAGGCGTTAAAATTTCAAGGAAAATTATATACTACTAGTGCAAAAAATTAAAAAGCTTATTTGAATTATTTTAAACCATTCCGAGATTATTTTTAATATCTTGAGCAAGCTTACAGGGAACCTCAAATAGTCATGGAAAAATTGTTAAGCTGCTCTACAAACATAATGGAATACATAGGACATACTATGAGAACATACTCCTGCATTTAGTGGCTATTGGTTTAACACTGTGAGGATATTTTCTTCCTTCTTTAGGTGTGAAGGGGCCCATACTGGATACCAGGAAAAGAATAAGTGAAAACATTAAAATAAAGAAAACATAAATATTCTAGTGCTGGGATCCTGGGGCACCCTGAGGTGATTTGCCTTTTTCACCTTACTTCAGTGATCCAGCAACTGCTCTTATTTCCCATGTTAGTATTAGGATTCAAAGACGACACATTCACACGTGATATATATGTCTCCTCTTTAGACTTGTGCAACCCATAATATTAAACAACAATGTTGTCCTTAGGTCAGCTGTGTCACAAAGTTAAATTTCCTTATGAAATAGTAGGCACAGTTAGGAAAAAAAAAAGAAAAAGACTTCTGGGGGCCTGATTTGTCTCCTATGTAATCAGAAATCTGAAGTCACCCACTGCAGGTTTCAGGCATTGAAGCCTGGTATCCAGAAACAAACCTCAAAGATTAATATTTTGCCAGCAAATCAAATAGGCACTTCACGGGATTTTGAAAAGCTTCTAGCTTTGACCCAATTTCCATCATGATCACGGGCAGTGGCTCTTACACCAGACACAGCTTTATGAGTAGTCCCAGTCAGCACTAATCGTCATTAATCAAAACATCAGAATAAGACTCTAGATTCTTAGTATTGTATTTTAATATGTTTAGATTTAGTGATACAGTTAAATACATTCTTATCTCACACATCTCTACAAGCACAGCTTGACACCATGAGTGTTCAAGCATGGGGCGGGATCCTGTGAGGTGTTGGTAATTTACCTATCTGGTTCTCACAAAGGACCCAGTTTGTTAATAAACTTAAAATCCAAATCAAGGCCAAATTTGATCTCACTCAAAACAAATCTTCTTTTGCATCCTGGTTTTAAATCACGTATCTTAAAACTAAAACTGGGCAGTAGCTAACCTTTTTCCCCTTCTTCACTAATGATTAACAAGTTGAGCTGCTCATCAGTGAATATCACACGGAATAAAGATATTCCAAAACTATACAAGAGCTCATGGATAGAAGACTTTGTCTCCTGTCTGCATTTCTTGTCACACAGCCGAAGTCTATCTAGCATTACATACATATTTAAATCATGCAGATGTAAGTAAATCTCAATCAGTGGTATTACCCTCAATATGAGTTTGACATGACTTCCAGGTGGGTTGTTTGAAGACTCTAAGCTACACCTATTCCTGATATTTGAAATATCTTAATACTCTCCTGGAATAAAACAGTGCTATTACTTTAAAAAAAAAAAAAAAAGAAGTCTCTAAAAATCCAGTTACCATCATAAGAAAGGGAGGAAGCCACAGTGACTATGCAATCACTTTTAAAGACCACCAGTATGGCATACATATAGCACAGAATATAGTACTCAAAACCAAGGCTGAAATAGCTACCCAGGTTTAAAACATTATACAACATTCTTTGGCCTTTTCTCACTTTCTCAAACATTTTTAGTTGTCAAAAGTCTTATTTCCATATCTGAGACTACTAGGTCTACTGGATGTAAAGGAGTTGTGATTATCCTTAAAGTGTATCTGACATTGCTATTAATGCTTTAAACTTGCTACCAGTGCATTTTTGCAGTTTCATCCTTTTAGCAGAACTGACACATATAAAAGCTTTGAAAATTCAAAGTATTAATCTCCAAAAGCATATGTGTAATGATTACTTAACCAATAGGAAGTTTTTTCAGTTTCTCTACAAGTTGGCTCAGTAACAGTGAAATATTAATAATGCTTTAGCTTATACTTTTACAACCTGTTCTCCATTTCTCCCATCTGTCGATAGACTAAAATTGTGTTTACAGAATCACTCATTTTCTAACCTTTTTTTTTAAATTCATCCGAGACAACTCATAACCATTTTTTTTTTCTCTAAACAGACTACAAAACCCCAAAACTTGAGGCTCAGCTTGGTTTTCAGAGCTGTTGATATAATTGTGAAGTAACTCCATTGATTTGAAAAGCGTTATTTTGGTTTCATCCTGTAGCAAAAGAGAAAAAAAAAACCTCTTCTCATTACTATTCCAATTAAATATATGCCTTTAGTTCAGTTCACTGTCTTTCTCACAAAACTACAACTTGAGGCAACCCTAGGGTCTGTTACAACATTAGCAGGTATACGTACATAAAAAACTGGCAATATTCGATGGGGAAAAACACAGTCAGTAGTGATCTGCATTGCGAACCTGAATCCTCTGGGATGCTCAAATGGGAGAGCAAGAAAGAAATAGTTATGGTGCTGGGTGCTATCCATTAATTTTGGATAATCTACCAGCTTTGGTGCCATATCACCCTGCATCCACCAAGACTCCAGGGCCCCAGACACGTGGCTCTGTACAGAAGTCACTGTAACAGTACTATTTTACACATTAATTTCTTTGTGTGGTCAGAAACAGGGAAATGGAGAAGTCTATCCTCGTTGAGACCCTGAACTCTCTCCCCACATGCTGCATGCAGCAGGTGGGAAATCAGCATAAAGAAATTAAATCTTCCCAAATAGCTCGCAGAGCTACAACTTAGGCCGCTGTTTTCACTCCCATTCAATAGACTTGCCGGAATAAACACTGGTTTAAAAGCTGTTCAACGACCTCAGGATTTGGCCCCAAATCAATGTGTATATAAATGACTTCATTTACAACTATGTTTTTATGCCAGATTTAATGTCAACAGCCTAACGGTGCGTTGGATTTCATTTATAGGATTTATTAATTTTTGTCTAATGAACAATTTCACGAGGCAATTTAGATGATTACAACTGTGAAATGTTTGCAATGAGGACCAGATCTTGCCAGCCTTGCTTGCCTGTAGTGCCACTTATATCAAAAGTAATTGAAAACAATTGTACTTTAAAGCACCAAAACAAGTAAGTTCAAAAACACTTAGTCTACATGAGAAAAGGAAGCAGAGTAGATATTTCAGTCAATTCTGTACAGATAGGTACAGCGGAGCTTACTGGAGTATACAGACTCCCAGGAAGAAGCATGGCACACTGACGTGAGGACCACACCTTTGGGTAAGAATTGCCACCGTGTTGTTTTGGCTACAACAGATTGTTCCTATGACAACCCCCCCATTGATTACAGTAGGAACAGAATGAGGTCAAAGCTAAACATTCCAAAATCTCACCTTGTCACTTCAACAAATTTGAAAATTGAAGCGAGGGAACATCTTTGGTTATGTACCATAGTGAACCAAAGAGTGGCTATCAAAAAGGTCATCTGCTGAGTAATATGTTTGTTTATTTTTTTATTTTTGGTAGTAGGACTTTGCTTTCTCCTTCTGATCTCAGAATTATACTACAAACGTTTCCATTTATAATTAATGACATTTTTTAGATGTTTTTTGCTTAGGTGGCTAGAATCTTCCCAGCACCAGTGCCCAAAAACAATTACCAGCATCGTGTTCAGTTTACTTCCAACTCCCCTTCACCCAGCAATAATTATATTTCTTTTGTGTGTTTCAGAAAACAGAGATTGTTTGCCATAAAATTAACTTGACACGATTCAAAAGGAAATGCAAAGCATTTTATAAGGAGTCAGAGAGAGAGAGCGCTCTGCAATTGTGAACAGAGGCTTAAACGAGAACCGGGAAGACTTGTGCTTTCAGCCGCGGGAAGCTTCATTACAAATTAAGTTTTGTTTCCTTTACTTGCTGCAGCACAATGACAGCTTTGACAGACATATGGGTTGTTTGGAATCGTAAAGGCTTTTTAGTTTAAAGTGCTTCAGGAATATATCTAGCTGCAGTATGTGACGTAGGCACTTTTTATTTAGCTATATTCTGCTAAATGTAGTTTGTAATTGGAACACCTTTCAGTCCATGCATAGGAAAATCTGTTTCTGTCTACTTCTGCATTGCTGAGCTGCTCGTGCAGCGGGTCTTACTAAGGCCATGCATTTTATACTGTGCATTACCATGCATATTATTGTCATTTATTTCTATGGGAACAGGAAGATACTTGAGGCTGTCCTGTCTCTGAGCAGACAACCAAAACCACAAGGTCTTTGTGTCATTTAAACCTTCTTCCAAAAAGAAAGAATGAATAAGGTCACTCCGAGCTGTTGGTTTTCAGGTTTTGTCTTGTTGCAAGGGTTGCCGTTTCAGGTCTGTTACAATGCTGTAAGGTTTTGCTTGAAATGTCATACTCTGTCACTATGGGCCCGGTGTGCATTGTAGCTGTTACCCATGTTACATCTTTTGCTTAGTTTAAAAATGTATTGTTTTGGATGTTTGGGTTTTTTTTTTTTTAATGTCAGAACTGTACACTTTGAGACAGATCCTGATTTCAATTACATCATATAATACCCAGCGTAAAGCCGTTTACTTGAGTGGAATTATACTAGATGACACAAGCATGGCTGAGATTAGACTGTGGCTGATTATGGGATCTGCAAACCAAATGGTGCTCTTTCTGGCTCATGCATTAGTCACTGCCAATAAAGATGTTGCAGCTCTAAACTCTATTAGTTGAGAATGCAGAAACAATCTCATACTGCAGATAAGAGATGGGAAAACACTAGACTTGTAAACAGCTAAGTACTGTTAACTAAACCAGAACAGAACTTGGGTTTTCTTTGCCCAAGCCTTACTGGTTCTACCAGTAGGACATAAAACACACACAAAAATGAAGCAATCTCCAAAGCCAACCAAATGTCCAGAGAAAGTCTCCAGGAAGAAAGGAGGCCGTATTTTCCATAGACTTGGCCACTGGTTCCTCCTATTCTGAGATGCATAATCTTACAGACTAAGAATAAAGCCTTTCCTTCAGTGTGGGGGGACAGCACTGCCCCCATCTTACGTCGATCCTTCACATCCACCTCCTATCATCTACTCTGTAACTGCACCCTTGCAGCCACTGTTTATTTACAGCTGTAATAACACTTGCCCTTATAGTAGCAGACCATCCTAACTAAAAATTCCTTATTACTATGTTGTGTGCAGGGTCTCGTAAGATATCCTGGCACTGTTAGTGCTTGAAGGGTTTTTATATCTTCACTATTAATAGCTTTGATTTAAGAGCCTGTATAGAACATAATTTAAAGGGTCAACCAGATGTTTCTCCTCAAGCTACTGTGGTGCTTCAGGTATTTTGCTGTTCTCCGGAAAAGGCCCTTTGAGAGCTGGTGCTACCTGGTGTAGGGTGAAGGAACAGCCGCCTTGTATAGACCTCTGCATCAAAGACTTATTTGATTATCAGTGAATTAACACTACATTTGGAAGAAAAAAAAAAGACAAAAAAGGTTTATCTATAAGAACATTGGACCCAGTAGAGACAGGACAGATTAAAAACCAACTGTGAGAATGAAACAAAAGTTACACTCTTTGACTTTTCTTTGAAAATTTAAAAATATCTTCTGCATGAACAAGAGTCTCCTGGGTGCCAGCTTCAGAAGTAACTTAAAGAAAATTCTCATGTCATTTGTGGTTGATGTAATGTAAGAATCCTTTCTTACAGTCTTTCAGTGAGATACAGGGTAGAAAACTGGACTCCCACTCACAGGCAGATTTTTTTTTTCCCTTTGCACACTTGTCAAAGAATACGTCTTTTCGTCTTAGAATAACGCGAGTCTATTCACAGAAATTTTGTGAGCAGAGCCTCCATTTCCCCATCAGTGAAACAAGGGCAATGTCTAGAGTGTTTCAAAAGACTCATTAATAAGTCATTATAAACACTAAGTTTAAATAAACATATGCAAATCCTGAATATTAATTCTGTAAGAATTATGTGGGGTCACACCTCACTAGGTATTTTTCTAGCACTTGATTTATTTTTTTTTCCATTAATGAAACTGCGTAGGTTGGCCTTGTAATTCTGGGTTTGTAATTGAGCCTGCATTCAAAGGCAAAAGACCAGATGATCCTGACAAGCTTCTGTAGTGCCTCTGAACTCATTTGTTCCCAGGATTGGGCTGCGGGGGGGGGGTATTTTATTTTATTTTTAAACAATTCACAATAAAATACGCAATGAGTACTTTTGCCAGGGCGTGGTTCACATTTTTCTCCCCATCTCACAGTCTTAAGAAACCTTTATATACATCTAAGCTCTGATAACTAACTGAGAAAGATAGCCTGCTATTCTTACTCAGCCAAAAATTGCAGAATGTCAGAGATACAGCAGGAAGAACATTTGGCTGCTTCTGTCACTCCCAACAAAATCTCTAACATTTTGTTTTATTTAATGGCTTCACTTTTCATAAGATGATTCAAACCCCTATAGGGGATCTACATTAGTCTGCTGACATTTTTCTGCTAGTATAATTATTATGTCCTTCCACAGCCTGCTTTTCATCTGTGCAGAATTTCTCCCTGGCACAGAAGAGTTTAGTTAAAGACCTCAAGGTGGAAAACTGGAGAAGCCAGAACAGTTCTTCAGCATAAGGTAAGGTGGAGGGCAACTTATTGGGTATAACTGTGCATGTGCTGGGATGCCTGGCAGCTGATGGCATCAAATAGCAGATGGACACAATGCAATTGCGAAGAAAGAATCTTCCTACACTAAAAAAAAAAACATTAGGGGTAAGGAGAGAGGCATGTTTGCCTTTCCTTTACACTCCACCAGGCAAAATATGTTGCAGGTTTCAGCCACTTAAACCATAGCAGGAATGTGGGTATTTCTAACACAGTACATGCTGCAGTATGTGCCTGTATATCACCCCATTAATCACAAATCATAACAATTTGATTTGATTACTCCATGCGAAGGCCTACCCTCCTACTGCTTTGTATTCAAAATAAAGAAGGTTTTTTAAAGAAAGAAAAAGACTCCATTGGAGTCTAATGTCATTATAACATATAGCGCTACTGCTAAATGCTTAGAGGTTGAGCTTTGGTGTTTTTAAGGACTACCGTATCTAGACTCAGCTGTACTTTTAAGCCAAGGTTATAGCTAGCCCCTTGAACACGTGTCTTTTTGTTGCTAAGCAGGTGCAGATCTGAAATCAGAATAGAGCACTTGGGGAAAAAAGAAAGCAAATCCACCTCCTCAGATTTAAAGACAATATTGCCTTGGTAACAGGTAACACATGTGAAGTACGTGGTTAATTAAGGCTTCCAGTTATAACAGCGACAAAACAGAAATGAAAATGAGAAGCACTGTAGCAAAATATAGACAGTCCTTAATAGTCAGGTAGCTTAAAACACATTAGTATACATCATTAAACAATTGAAAAGACAACTGTGGAGGTCAGATGGAAACAATGAACAGAAGTCTGGAAAACTTAGCGGACTGGAGTGCTCTCAACAGGATGAGAAAGGATTCGGAGAGCTCATGCCTCGTTCGCTGGTGAGTGAGAGGAGAAGTAAGGGGATGAGAAGACGAAGTTATCTGAAGCTATTTTAAAAGGAAGAATGCAGTCGCATCCACAGTTTTTAAACTGTCCACTGTCGTTATGTACAAGGGTTATACAAAGCTGAAGCGGACACAGATATCGGTGGTGAACACCCTTCATTCATCCTTCCTCACCAAGCGACTCTGACCTCACCTGCCCCTCTTGGAAAAAGTATGAGGAATGTGAGCACAAGGCTAAGCATTATGGAGTTGGAAGAACTGAAACAGGGTCCCTTTAGCACAATAAGCAACCACTTTGACAGCAAGAAATGGAATATGAAAACAAACTTAAATAACAGTAGATGAAACAGACCTAGTTTGCACAGTGGAGCATACAGCTCACTAAAATTAAAGGTTGAAGAAGAGGCCAGTGAGTTTTCCATAAATGTTAAAATCTGGACAATACTGCAATAAAGGAGTTTGAAAATCTAAAAGCATATATAACCTAAAAAAAGGAGGAAGGGCTATCTCTACTGGTCACATTGCTGCATATTAGAATCCCATGATATTCATAGCAGACAGATTTCTGACTCACAATTAACTTAATTAACAAGTAAGTAACTTTTTAAAGCTCCATCTGATTAAATGGGAAGCTCTGAAAAAGAAAATATTTCCATTTATGATACACAATGTCCACCCCAAACTAGAAGAGGTGGATTGATCTTTTAAAAAAGTTTTTTATTGCAGAAGTGTCAAATTTGATTTGACATATCATTTATGACAAATATGAATGCATTCCTGTGTAGAGGACTAACACGAGGCACATGTACCAGACCACTCAAATGTCCATTTGTACAGACCCATTTGTGTAGCGGAAAGCTGAATCTCATGCCACAGCAGTGCCAGCTGACAGACTTAGCCCGGTGTTGACAAGCCAAAGAAAATTATGCACTTCCATTCCTTGTTTAGGCATGTTTGCCTTCAGATATTCCATTGACACTTGTGAACAGTGCCATGAAATTATGGACCGAAAGGATTTTTATGTCTATAAAGGGTATAGAGCACAAGGAGCAGCACAGTCACTTAAGACATACCCAAAACTAAGTGTTTTAACCCAGTTTGGGGGAAGACTACTAAAAAAGTCAAAGCGGACAATGCTCACAGCATCTAAAGTCAAGCTGCTTGTGTGCTGAAATATTGAATCAGGTGCCTAAATTCTTGCAGATTTTGACTCAGTGCTTTTGTTACTTTAAAAGGGATGATAATACTCACCAGATTCACAGAAATCTGAACAGGATCGATTGGTTTTTGCAGAGGTCTCTGATAGCATGTAATAGTAGGCATTACTCATAATTCTGGGGTTAAGCTAAATTTGACCCAGTAACCTACAGTTGGAAGACAGGATCAATCTATCTCGTCACAAATCTTTTAAGACAGCCAACTAGTTTCGGATGTTTTCGGAGAGTCACAGTGATAAAATATCAGCCATATTCTCTTACTCTGGACTATTTATATAACTCTACAGCAGAGCTTCTCAGTAGATACAGAAATCTAGTTATTGATCACTTGTAATGCTTAATTCAATTCTGAGAGGAAATGGCCTACATTTCATGGATACATTTCATTAAAAGACTATTTATTCATTTCACATTTTGTAAATGCTTTAGCAGAGAGATATCAATGCAAGCTCGCAGGGTAGTACGATGAATTGGAAGATTTGTTACCAGTCTCCAGCAAAATGTGAGCAAAATGATGTTAGTACGCTATGATCTCCTAATGTAATTAATAGAATCATGGGAAAATAGGGAAAGAATGGACCCAGAAAGGTCATTGTGTGCATCTCCTTGCCTTAAGGGAGGCTCAAATACACTTACATTGCGTCTGACAAAAGTTTGTCTAATTCAATCCTTAAAGATCTCTCATGACACTTTACAGCCACCTCAGAAAATCTATTCCGGTGATGCTTTATCTGCATCATTAGAAAGTTTGTGGGTTTGGGGTTTTTTTTAATGTCTAATCTGTAACCAGCATAAACTGCAGCAAGAAAGATTCAATCTGTCCTACCACCTGGAATACAGAAAACAGCTTAGACCCTCCTTTCCTACAAGATCCTTAAAGTTTTCAGAAGCTAGGTATCCCTCATCAGCTTTCCCTTCCTTCATCCTCTAAACTACTTTTGGTTTGCATAATTCGGTTAGTTGTTATATATATTGTTCACTAGGCTCTGATCACTCCTGCTGCTGTTCTGTATCTTGCTTTAAGTGCAGTGCCCAAAACTGAACATTACATATTCAGCTAAGCTTTTACCAGCACAAGAGTTACTTGTACTTGTAAGAGATAACTGTAAGCTGGGCGCGTCAAAGCCTTGACTTCTCCGCTTTTGTGCAACAGTGTGATCTTGGTCACTCACTGTTTGGCTTGTGACCCGATATAACTCCTACCTCTGTCCTTGAAGACAAGTTGTCCCCCATTTTGAAGTGAATTATTGATAACAACTCTGAATACGTTAATACAGCCAGTCTTGCACTCCAGCAACCAGAGCTCCAGCATTTCCCTACCTGGCTTGTCAGAATGCCATGAAAACAGACCGGCCTCAGCGAAGCTCTGACAGTATCTAACACCTACAGCTTCTTGCCTGTCCACAAAACGTGCATCAAATCTAGCAAGTTGTGATAGATCAAGCAGAAGGCCGTGGCAGCCACAGCTGAGGAAGTCACCCTGTCTTTTCCTCCTTTTTTCCTTAAAGTGAGAGAATAGCAAGTGGCAGCCTCTCTGTTTGGAGAGAAGTGCTCGTGGATCTATGCAGGGACATGTTCATTACCTTTGTCCCTTGTGTAACCTGTATTCCAAAATATTACGGCATGTAAAGTCACGTAACGATCTGCTCCTGTGTACATGTTCTGGTTTTGCTGCAATTGGGCTTCCAGAAAAATCAAGGGATTTTATGCTGAATATATTAATGTCATCAAACTGGTTTATAAAGGAAAAGCATCCCCCTTTACAAAAGTCACCAGCACAACAGGAACCAGCATTAGCTTCACCAACAAATGACTCTACACATTACAAGGAGGCACAAAAATCTATGCTTTTTTCTCTGGCCTTACAGAGAGGGAAATCTAGATGGCAACTTTTTAAGGCTTTATATGGATGGTCTCATAGCAGCTATAAGGAAGGAAGATTTTGTGAAGAAAATAAACTTACAAGATCGGAGGTCATCTCCTGACAAATGTGTAGGGAGGCGAGCTGCCTACCAGTTCATAATACACTGGCACACGTATATTAAAGAGAAAGTTAATTCCATAAGTACATTTTAAAGTCATTACATCAGAACACTTAATTTACTTCTATGCTCAGCCACAATTTATTTATAATCTTTATAAATATGAGGCATTGGGAAAAGCAGGTCAACATAAATTATTCTTTAATCTATAACCACATCAAAAAGTAGATGAACATATATTCTTAGCTTTACATACTTTTTACATTAGTTGCCTCAGCAATTTGATGACCGTGTATTTGTGGGCTATCAACTGTTTTTCCCAAATTTTTTGTTTTTAAAAAGAAACAGTAATTAACAGGAGCTTAACAGAGGAAAGTGTCTCCTTTATAATTGAAGTACAAGCAAGGGGGATGGAGTCGTTAAAGTCAGCTTCAATTTGTTTGGTATCTGGAATCAAAGAAATAAAACATAGCCTACAATCCACGGTTGTTTCTGTTACATTAGAAAAGCTGCATTTTTCCATTTGGAAAGCTAATTGTTGATATGGTCGCTTGCAAGATTTAAAGTCTATTCTCTGTCAAAAGACCCAATGTTCCTTCCACTGAAGTCAACGGCAAAACTAGAAAAAGCTGTTATTGTTTCTATACAATCTCTTTATCCATGGGACCAGAAATGAAAGAAACAGGAAAAAACCACTTTCTTTCCCATATTTGAAACTATAATATAAAACACTAAACCTTATCCAATCATTTTCAGCTGCTGAATTTCTAAGGTTCAGTCTTTATTCTGTATGTGAAATAATCTCACCTTAAAACCTGCATCAGAAACAACCTCTGTTAACACACTACTCCCAAGTGCTTTTGTTCCAGAGGGAAAGCATATGTTACTAACTACTAATCATTAACTGATTTATATATATATCATCTCCCCAATCTGAGCATACAACTCTTGTTACATGTTTCAAAGCAAAGGAGGAAGCTGAAACCATGTTAGGAAGATTGTTTTCACTATGCTAACTCTTGCAGCAACATGTTTTTCTGGCCAGCAGAAGCCGAGGGAGCTAACTTCCTTTGGGGGATACCAGAGGAGCACATGGAATTACCTCTGCATTGATCAAGCCTTGTCTTTGTTTCTGTTTTGCCGGTTTGCCTGCTTTTTTAATAATCTGCAATTGGAGATAAAGGTCGACAAATTTCCAAGTCCTATGTACATTTCTCTGCAGCATATTCAGTTTATAGCTGTGCAAGAGGTTTCATATGCCAAAAATCTTGCCTGCTGTTTTCAACTATTTCATTTAGACTAATGAAAGTTTTTACTTCTCCCTACAAACCTTGCCTGGAAAGAAATCATGGAAGATGAGAGTCAGAACTTTGACTTGCCATCCTTCCTTCAGCAGATGATTTATATTCAGGGAGTTCATGCATATTTAATAATATAGTTCAAATGTTAACCTAAAAGCAGAATAGGATTTTCCCCTTCTCTTAAGTTTGATCCCTTGTGTATTTTGTCTGGTTTTCAGGGGACAGGATTTTGTACAGACATTTGAAATCTCCTTGCATTGACTTGTTCGGTGAAGAAATCATTCCCAGAGTCCATTCCACAAACCCCTTAAACCCAGGATCTTTCACAAGTTGGGAAAGGTGAAGTTTATTTGTATACAAAGGAACCGCTAATCCTGAAAGAAGGAAGATATGGTCTGGATGGTTTTTCTGAAGTCATAAATTATATTTCAGCAGCTTCATATGAAAATTCCACGTATCTCTCCAAACACTAGTTTTCTTGTAGGCATACAGAATAGAAAGTCCCACCGAAACAAGACTTCTTTGACCCTCTGTTCTTGTTTTAAAATTTCTGCATGCATAAAGCTCAATATATGAAAAGGAGCACTGTGAGCTTCTCAAAAGCATAGACAATGAGGAAAAAATATAGTACTGAAGCAGAAATACAGTCTCTATAGCCACTGCAATGTGCAGTGAGATTATACTATTCTTGAGAAAGCCATTTCATGAGGAACTGTGAAACACTCTATTAGATACAAAAATATATCATACTACTTGTCCATCTTTTGCTCCTGCTGGCAGAGCCCTTCCACTTTGCCAATATCAAAGGATTGTTTCATAACCAATTCCTATTTCTCCATTTTTTCCTCCTTTTTGTTGCCAGCAATGCCCTGCTATCATATTTTCAGAGTCTGCTTTGAGAACACATGTTCCTTATTGGCCAGACTTTTTAACAAGAAGGAAGATGGCAGAGAAAAGCAGCAGTGTTTAAAGCATGGGAAGCTGCAGAAAGAAAAGATACACATAACCCTTCTTCAGCTAGCAGAGAAGAATCATTCCTTTTACTGAAAAATTACTGCATGAAATTCATGATCTCTGTTACATGGAACATCAATCTAAAGTCAAAATAGTCTCTCTTTACCTGAAAGAGAATCTGTGGCTCAGCAAATAGTTCTGAGTTACCACATGCCCCCTAATTCTTTTCTGCATGACTCCTGTCAACTATTCGGTTCTGTCTTTCCTGCCGACCCATTCATAGCAAGAGTGAATGCCTCCATGCCAAAGCTCGCGTGAGATTTTTCACCTTCTGGGGAGCCTTTCATGAGGATTCCTCAGAATAACGGAATCCATTTTCAGATCAGATTTTGAACAAGCATTTAGACCCTTTTTGGTGCTTGATCTCATCTGCATCCATGACCAAAATACTCCACCATCAATTACAAACCCAACACTTCAATAAGAAATTAAACACACTTTACCATTAATTAATTACTGAGATATAAATACTGTCCTTCCAGCACACTGGAGAGAGAATACAAGTACAGAACATGCCATAAAGATAAATCACACAGCTGACTCGGTAACTTAGGTAAAAATACAGAGGATATTAGTGTTTAGTTGATAAACTCCCTGGAATGAATTTTTAAGGTGTTTAAGCTTATGACATTTATGACATCAAAGGCAAACTATCACAACTGCAGGGAAAGTAAATAGAAAGAACTGACAAAGCTTGTCTACAATTCATATTAATTCTAGATAGTACAAAACCAGATTCGCTATGGAATCTTAGAGAACAAACAGATATAGATGTCTGAAAGAAGGAATCTTTCGTAGTAGATGCCTAAACATACAGGCAGTTGAATAAAAATACAAAGCAAGAGGTCCAATACATATTCTAGACAAAAATCCATTACAGTTGCATATATATTGCAGTGACAAACAAAAAAAGAATGGAGAAAAGCACAAACCAACAACTCATGTCAGATATTATTGAATTAGTCTGAGAATTCAAAGGGAAAAAGTGAAGTAAAAACCAAAAAAACCCATCTCTTTTGTCCCCTCAGTGTCACCACAGTCCATAAGGGACAACAAACAGATCAATAGATGTCTCCATTTTTATTCTAGACTAACACACCAGGTACTACTGATTTCCATCAGCAAATTAAAGATATGAATTTATAAGCCCTGTGTCCTTACTGGTCAAATCTGACCCTTTTTCCTTCATCAGGCATCTACTCATATGAATCCTTTCTGTCCAAACTCAAGTCACAGATAAATTAAAAGGGATCACCTGTCTGTTCTTTGGCAAAAAAAAACCTAAAACACAAAAAAAACCCCCCAAACAACAACAAAAAAACCCCCAATCCAAATGATTTAAGCACAGAGACCTGGTCCTGGATGTTTTATTCAGGCAAAGCTTCTGCTGATTTCAGTGACATGTGGCTCTTCTGCAGGTATGTGTATCCCTAGGCTGCAGCAGCCTGATCTCTTTATGGCTCAGTTGCAACTCTATATACCAGCCTTGAAAAGGGAGGGCTGCCTATTGCACCAGCAGGAACAGTCCCAAGAAACACAATACAATCACAATCCCAAGAAACATTGTTCTTCAGAGACACACTTTTCCCTTCACTTCGGCCTTCTGTGGTTGGGAACAGTAATTTGTTGTTGCCTTGTATTAGAAGAATTAATTTCCTTCTTGGCACAGAATCAGTTATTCTGTCCAAAAGGAGGAGAGATGGAGCTAAGATTCCTCCCATGCCCTTTACTGAGGGTATAGCCACCAGCTTATCTTGCTTTCTTACTTTGCATCTGGACCTAAGGAAGTCAAAGGGAGTACAAACACAAGTTCAAAGAAACCTGCAAGGGCATTTCCTTTTATTTGCAAGTTGTCTGCATTACAATCAAGGCCTGGAAGAATGAGAAAAGAAAGGTAGAAATGAAATCTAATAGCAGTCCATTTGCAGGACACACTGTTATCACCACCCCGTTTTACAGATGTGTATGAGGGGAAGGGAGGGAAAGAAATACAACATGCGTACTTTAAAAGTCAGTATCTTTGGACTTTCGAGCAGAATTCCTAACGCTTAAAATTAATCCTATCTATATTAATAACAAGTGAGAGTCAAGACTTAGCAGTGTCCATTCTTCGTCTCAGAAATCACGGACAAATGGACATAGCCTAAATTCCAACTATGTCTCTACCCTTACTGTCACCCATTCACTCAGTTCCCACAACAGCATACAGCCAGACAACAGGAAATACTAGTCTAAGGGTCCAAAACGGAATTAGATTTTCATAAACCTGTAATCCTCATAAAAAAAGAAAAAAGAGATAGGAAAAGCACTTATCAAGTTCCTGTTGAAATCAGGAATGTCACCTGAATCTCCAGCCCTCCAGTCTGTATTTCTGAACTGTATTTCAGTTTCACTTCACAGCCTGCCTGAGTCATACCAAACCCAGAATTTCTTCAGACTAAGACTACACCCAAGCTGCTGTGCTGAAGTCTTATTGAATATGATTCAACCCAAAAATGTTTCTGGTTAATGGCTCAGAAAACAATTAGACTAAAAATAGTCTCCCCCAAAGCTCATCTGTTGGCACAGCAATGGCCTACACTTCTACCACCCATCAGGTGACATTGCACCACAGCCCCTCCTTCCCCGTCCTTCCCTAACCCCATGAGGGGCTTTTTCCCCTCCCTTGCTCAAACAAACAGTCGCCCCTAGGGCAATGGACTTGCCAGATCTTCATTTCCAGTCATGGTGATGACTTCTACGCCAGATGTCTTACTGCTAGAAGGACACCATGAGAGCCTGAGCTGCTCAGCAGTCACTCTGATGGACCTTACTGTGGATATGCCTGCATATGCGCATTGTGATACCTGCATTTTGTACGTACAAATTTACTGGCAGAGGGAGGAGATTAAAAGGACTTTAGACATCCTCTCCTCCCCTCCCTGCCATTTTCTCACCATAGCATCACTGCTGCTCTCCTCTACACGATTTAGGGAATTCATTGAAATGATGGCATTGAGATGGACACAAGTGATGCCAGACCTCCCACAACCAGTCTGCTCCTCCATTCAAATGAGTTTATTGTTCCCAACTGGCCATTATTGACCTAAAGCAAATTTAACGGAATCAGTATCACTACTAAACCAAAACAAAACTTAAATTGTGGTGGCTAGGTTCTTTTATCACTTAGGAATTAAAGATTTTAAAGACTTGTTCATGTGACATTCACATGGACATTTTTCTTGTGAAGAGTCCGCTACAGTAGGGATTTTCTACAAAAAGGACAGTTACTGGATGTTCAGAAAGTGGTCATGGGGCTGAATGTTCCTGCTGCAGCACAAGTCGAGCCTCAGAATAAAACAATATTGTCTTTTGCTCTGTGAGTTATATACTCTTGATCAAATAAAGACAATTCTATTCATTTTGCTTGTGACAAAACTGTCTGGGATATTTGGTGGTTTAATATACTGGTGAGAGCAAGAAATTATAAGGTCACTCTAAAAGTACCTCATCCTTGCTCAAACCTCTCCTTCCTCCTAGCTTTTTGCTTTCTACAGCGTAACTCCACTGATGCTGTTCCTAGATCTCTTTGTGTGTGTGTATATATCTCTAGAGGCATATGGGGAAAAAATATGAGATAATGTGTTTGTAAGAGATAAGGCTCTGATTTCAGGCTTGCTTTCAATTTTCATAGAGATTTGGCCCCGCTATATGTGTTTTAACCGTGAAGAACTGTATATTCCTATTAACATGCACAACAGCTTTTAATGAACATATAACGGCCAATATGGTGCCCAGTTACAAGACTTCTTAGTATTATATTGCATACGTGACACTTCATTGCTAATGCAACCCATCTGGTTTCTGGAAGGCAAATGTGACTGAAAACAATTGTCTACCTCTCTTATTTGAACTGATTTCAAATGAATTTTTGTATGTGAGAATGGCCAGTCATGTCAAAAGGGACTTTGACAGGATAATAAATACCGCACCTATAAATAGACTTTGATCCATGAGCAGAGAAAATGTCTCCAACAATTTCTTAGTGCAATGACAGTGAAATAATGAGAATGAAATCGAGACTGAGCATCACTCAGTATGTTGTTTAACTCCAAGTACTTAAACAGTTGCTTGTGAACCAATTTATTCATTATCTATTATGGATAGAGTTGGAAGCAGCGAGATAGGTCTGTAAATAATAAGCTGAGTGGGCTTGCTTTCTCTCTTTCTTATATAGCAGGATAACATTTGTTTTCTACTACTCTGATGGAAAAGTTCCAAGACACAGTGATAAATTGAGCATATAGGTGATAGGGCCCTGGTATTACATGAGCAGCCATTTTAAAAATTTTTGGAGATACACCAGCAACACATCCCATCAGAACCTGCTGCTGCCATTTCTACATTTGCATAAGCCAGGCTGTCTCACAAACTGCTGCTCCTGTTCCTACAGCTTTCCCAAGCCAAACTCCTTCAATCTGTTGCAGTTTTGAAGGCCAAACCCCTTCAATCTGTTGGTGCGGTTTCCAAGTGTGGCTGATGCTCCAGCAGTTGCCCAAGCCAAGCTCTGGAGTAGTCTTTTGCTGTTTATTCTTAGCTTGCTCAGCTCTCGTCCTGGCTAGCTTTAGGCACCTAACAAGAACCCTAAATTAGGAGCCTACTCACCTCAGATCCCTCTCTATTCAAACAGGAAGGAAAAGCCAAGCCTAAAGGTTTGTTCAAATCCTAAGTAAGCTGAATCAGTGAGGTACCTAAAGGAGCTGGGATGAATCAGATCCCAAGCCCTCCACTAGGTTCCATGAAGGGTTCTCTCTTTTCTATTGAATCACGTAATCCAAATGCGGATACAATTCTAATATGATGCACTTAGAATCATTTATTTGCATAAACTTGAATGATATCTTCACTTTTTATTATTGTTGAAATTTCATTTGCATCTCTGCTGCAAGAGGACGAGAGCTCTGTGGCCCGGTGTGCCATGCAATCCCTACCACATCACAAGTGACACGTAGGGCTACCGCACACTCCTCGTGCGTTCCACAGTCACATCTATCCCCAAGCAATGCTTTTGAAAGTTCCATTAACCTCACCCATTCGTTTTGTTACCTTCCTGACTTGCCCCTACAGAAACAGCAAGCAAAGGCAGTGCTCTAAAGGAAGACCTCCAGCAGCCCTTTTCCCTTCATAGTCAGGAAAGACATGGGAGAAAGAAAGAAAGAAAGTGTGTATTGTACCTGAGCTGGGATGATTTTACAGTGACTACCCTGTTTCCCTTGCCAGTTCTAGATTTAAACTTTCTACGGGCTTAGTGCCTGTGACAACAATGCTGGCTGCCTTGAACTACAACAGGTGAAGACCTAGTAAGTTTATGTCTTGTTAACATAAGCCATGCTAGAAAGAGGCAGGCAATGTCCCTCAGCCAGGATTACCTTTTACAATTCCAAAAGTGTCAGCCGAACAAACCGCAGCGATTAAACTGACTGCACTCGCCCGCTTGTACTGCACCTCATCATCTCCGGGAGACAGGCATACAGGTCAGCCACGCGGCCAGAGAGCAACAGCCTCAAAAGATGAAGACATTTTTCCCTGCATCTTTGCTTGCTGGATTGCATGCGAAAAATTATTTTATTCTGTATCTTGATAAGCACATGTCACATTCAAATGAAGAGTTGTAGCAGGTCATATATTCCCCACCAGCACATTCCCATTTCTGTCTGCATATGCTTGACAAGTGTGTTTATTATAGCTTCCTGTTTGTTACCCTCAGAGATGTGCTTTAGTTTTGCTGCTTATTTCACAAGGCTACACAATCAAAGCAAACACTTTGAAACTTAAAGGAGGTTATAATTACAAAGGAAGATGTCAATTCATGATGATCTATCGAAATATTGGCTACACAGCTTGAAAATAATACAAGTAAATTGGCTATAGAATCAAACCAAAAATATTCCATCTGAAGTACCGTTGAGGTTAACAGCAGGTATAGCTTTAATGGAGAGTCAGTCTCTGTGCTTGTCTTGAAATGTATCCCTTATTGCCATGCTCCGTTTTAAGCATCAAAAACATCTGTAGAAAATTGGCAAAGAAAGGTCTGGGCCTTGGACTAATTTTTTTTTCTTTTTTCATTTTCTCTTTTTTTTCCCCCTCCTAAAAAACAATGCAGTGTTATAAATACTGCTACAGATGTGAGAAAACAATAGCATTTTATTGTTGTAAATGTTTACATATTTTTTGATCAAACCATCAGACCTAGCATTTTTCATCTTCACAAAGCTTTAGAAACAATACTCAGTAACGATCAATCATTATTGTACAGCCCATGAATACTAAAAATAGCAAATAGCTTTTCCTTTGCTTTCATGTTTTTTCCTAAAAAAGTTGTTCTTTGTAACATTACAATCATCTAGCAGGCTGTAATAATTGCCTGGTACTGTATCTTTATCTGTCACACGACCAAGATACATTTGGGAACAAAGTGTGCAACTTTTTGCTTATAAATCTGTCATCTATTGAGAAAGATGACTATTTAGAAATCTGCGTCTCTTACTATGGTTTATTCCATTGTACCTACTTCAAAGTGCACACCCAAGTCTTAAAACAATAAATAACTGTACAAACACACAAACTTTCTACTGGAAAAAAGGCTTCCCTGAGTTTTCTTCGGATTCCCATGCACTGTTCAAATAATATATTGCATTTTCTGTATGAATAAGTATATCCTGACACAATATTGAATAAATATTCATTTTTATCTGGTTCATGAAGAACATGTTTAATCCCCTAAAGACTAAATATACTATGTAAGAGAGAAACCAGAGCTGATCCTAAGGCATACAGCACATTAATCTGTACTCACATTCTGAACGGTTAATGCTCAGAAAAGCAGCAAGTGCTCCTGAAGACTGGGAAGTACTTTGATGCAAATGCAAAATACATATGTAAAAACACTGCTAGTATACCTGCAAATTAATTTATGTTAAGAAAGGATCAGAATGCTAAACACCTTTATTGGAGACAAATGATGTTTTTTCTATTCTCTGAGGGCGTATTATACGTCTCTTGTCAAGTTGTTGCTGAGATACCATGTTATCCAAGCGCTCATATTGTGATTTATAAAAGAAAAGGAAGAATTCTGCATGTATTATCATGGATTGTCTACCCACTCCTTTGCTACTTGCACCTATTGTTTACAGCAGTGTTCCAGCACAATCAGGTACAGGAGGCTGCTAACATTTCAGTAGCTGTATTTACCCTTAGAGTTCATAACTCAAATAACAACAACTGCTTAATTTAATGCTGCATAAGGGTTGAGTAACTTCAGTGCATGCAGTTTTACTGATTCAAATACAGTTTTTTAGAAGAAAAACCTAAATGACATCCCTGCAAAAAGCTCAGAACACTTGAAAAGTTAATTAGTACTACAGCAAAAGTATAGAGACCACCCAGCCTCGTTAAAGGAAAACACTTGGATCAAAAAAAAAAAGCTCCACAAGCCAACAACAGCGAAGTTATAAGGAGCAAACTGTCAGCCAAGATACCAAAATCAGAAACTTAAAGAAAACCAGCCAACCAAAAAACAGACAACAAAAAACACCACCAAAGCTTCCCAAGCCCCCCACTTTTTCTTCTTCTTCTTCTTAAATCCACATCAGCATCACAGCTGGAAAATTCCCCTAAAAACTATCAAATATATGATACATTTTACATCAGTTGCACAAGCTGCAGTCAGAACACTTTGGCATGCTAGAGGGGAAGTTTTCCACATTTAGCATCTAGACCTGTGTCCACTATGTTTCCTATCAATTGAATGGTAAAGCAGGTGAAATTTAACTTATATACACGATGAACACTAGATGTGTCTAAAAAAACAGGACAAAGACATTTCCTCACAAGTATCAATAATATATTTGCACACGATCATTGGCTAAAAATAAACAGAAGAGCAGTTCATAATTTTTAGGAATCGAAGGAGAAAGGTGCTACACCTAGCTGTAGCAAAAGGTAGAATAAAATAGAATAAGTCTGGAAAAATGATTTATCTGTGTATCTTAGAACTGCCTCTATCTCAAGGCTAATATTACAGCATTTCTGAACTTCAAACACACTCTTCAATCATGAATACAGATCATTAACACCAAATAATTAATGCCATGAGTTCTGTAATGTCAGATGTATAAATTACTTCCTCAATGAAAATTACTTATGTCATCAGAAGCAGACTGTGAAGTGTATCAGCATGCTGTCTTAATTTTATTATTTTTTTAATTAAGTGACCAGGCCAATATTAAGATCTTGGTTTATTTCTCAGTTCCACAACTCCAGAAATAGCTCCAGGCATCAGAGGAACCATTCCTCCTTGCTCTGCATTCTGCCAGTGACTGTGCAGTGACTCCTACACGGACAGGGAAGGGAGGGATCCAGAACAGCATTACACCCATTGTCTTTGCGAAGGAAGAAAGTGCAACCAAGCCCTGAGTTTAGATGGCCCATGCTACAGATGCCAGAAAGAAGAATTTTGCTTTCTAATCTATCAGTCATATAAGCCAAATATACAAGGACACACAGTTAGAGACTGTTACACTACTGTTCAAACATTTTATGAAGACTATATTATATTGTCCTCTAGAAAAGGGTAACAGCATCCCAGTCTATTACTTGGAAACAGCGATGTTAACTAATTCAAAGTTCCTCCCTCCCTCACATACACACACGCAAATCAGTAAAAATACCTTGGAAAAAACTGGCAATGAAAGTACCTGAACAATATAATCTGCTAATAACAAGTGATCTTACTGCCTTAGACAGTCTTGAACAACAAGAGCTGAACTGCTGACTAACCACGATCAGTAACACATCAACAAAGACGTGGTAGATCTTTAAAATCCATAGTGCTTATTTGAATGGGGTTTTGGGGTCACGAAAAGCAACATCACCCAAATTGTATTTACTTCTCTCTGAATTAATCTGAAAATGACTTCAATATTTCCTGACTTCATTTTTATAATTTTTGGCCATTAAACAGAATATTATAAAAATCAAGTTAAATAATTGTATTTCTTGTTGCTATTATACACACACTACATTCGTATGGCTCTTTGTAGGTTTTCCTCATCTTTTATCACTGGAGAATCATAAAATCATAGAATAATTTGGGTTGGAAGAGACCTTTAAAGGTCATCTAGTCCAACTCCCCTGCAATGAGCAGGGACATCTTCAACTAGATCAGGCTGCTCAGAGCCTGATCTAACCTGACCTTGAATGTTTCCAGGGATGGGGCATCTACCACCTCTCTCTGTGCAACATGTTCCAGTGTTTCACCACCCTCATTGTAAAAAATTTCTTCCTTATATCTAGTCTAAATCTACCCTCTTTTAGTTTAAAACCAGTACCCCTTGTCCTATTGCTACAGGCCCTACTAAAAAGTCTGTCCCCATCTTTCTTATGAGGCCCATTTACGTACTGAAAGGCTGCAACAAGGTCTCCCTGGAGCCTTCTCTTCTCCAGGCTGAATAGCCCCAACTCTTTCAGCCTTTCCTCATAGGAAAGGTGTTCCATCCCTCTGATCATTTTTGTGCCCCTCCTCTGGCCCCGCTCCAACAGGTCCGTGTCTGTCTTGCACTGGGGACCCCAGAGCTGGATGCAGCACTCCAGACGGGGTCTCACCAGAGCGGAGTAGAGGGGGAGAATCACCTCCTTCGACCTGCTGGCCACGCTTCTTTTGAAGCGTCCCAGGATGTGATGAGCTTTCTGGGCTGCAAGCGCACATTGCTGGCTTATGTCCAGCTTTTCATCCACCAGTACCCCCAAGTCCTTCTCCACAGGGCTACTCTCAATCCCTTCATCCCCCACCCTGTATTGATACCAGGGATTGCCCTGATCCAGGTGCAGGACCTTGCACTTGGCCTTGTTGAACCTCATGAGGTTCACATGGGCCCATTTCTCAAGCTTGTCCAGGTCCCTCTGGATTGCATCCTGTCCCTCAGGCATGTCAACCGCACCACTCAGCTTGGTGTCATCTGCAAACTTGCTGAGGGTGCACTCGATCCCACTGTCTATGTCATTGATGAAGATATTAAACGGTACTGGTCCCAATACGGACCCCTGAGGGACCCCACTCATCATTGATCTCCATCTGGACATTGAGCCATTGACCACTACTCTCTGGATGCGACCATCCAGCCAATTCCTCATCCACCAAACAGTCCATTCATCATATCCCTATCTCTCCAATTTAGAGAGAAGGATGTTGTGGGGGACCGTGTCAAAGACCTTACCGAAGTCCAGATAAATGACATCCATAGCTCTTCCCTTGTCCATTGATGTAGTCACTCCATCATAGAAGGCCACTAGGCTGGCCAGGCAAGACTCGCCCTTGGTGAAGCCATGCCGGCTATCTTGAATCATGCTCTGTCCTCCATGTGCCTTAGCATAGCGTCTAGGAATATATCCATCAAAAATTGTTCAGTTTTGCTGAAACTTCTTGGCACCATAAAATGACATGGCTTGAATGTTTGCAAACTCGTATCACTAAAATAAGGAGCGTCATATGAGTCTAAAGGCCTGGTAGAAACAAGTGCTCATCCTCTTGCTCTAGGGCATTGCAGTGTAGTCTTTCAAAGACACAGCAAAGGAGATAAGCCTAGAATGACTATGTCTAAATAAAAGAGGAGTTTTGATAGAGTTAAACTCCTTTTAATACACCAAAGTCATGCATCTCTCTAGTCCCAAGTATTCTCTGCTATCATTCACTTCAACAGGAGGCATTAGGACTTAGCAGGATCCAGCTTATAGTTCTAACAGCACGTGGCATATCAAGAGCATATTACACTCCGTCACTGGGATTTTGAAATGCTGAGCATTTTTTAATATAGCACCCCAGGTGTTTGCTGCTTAAAACATACTCTACATAAGCATCTGCAGATGGCATGTCAACAGGGAGCCATCTAGATTCAAATGCACTAGCATTCACTTTGGGACCCCATGCTGGGACCCTAAACAAAAAAAACCCACCACAACAAACACAACAACAGGAAAAAAAAAAACCAACAAAAAAGAAAGAAAAATCCCACAACATGGTGGATTAGCCAGTATGAAATGTTCTCATGTCCAGCAAACACAGGACCCGGTCCTGCAGTCCTTATTCAAGTAAATCGCCCCAATGAAAATAAACAAAAGAGGCAATTCAAGCAGTCTACTACAAAGGTAATATTCTCCCTAGATAACTCAACCATGAATAATTCAGTATAAGTTAAGCTCAAGTAAGACCATTACTAACTGTTTTCATGTATGGAGGATTGATTTTCTTTCACTATGAAAGGAGACTCTGGTTGCAGTGCTTCTAAAATGAAGTTATAGCACACACTGTTGATTTGATTGAAGCACGCTGCAGATGATATACCTACGTTTTGCCTCATACCACACGGGAGGGCGGGGAAGGGAATTTTCTCCATTGCGGTTTTGCACAGTTATGTACTGCATAGCAAAAATTAGTTAAACATGACAGATCTAAAAAGGAACATAAGAAGCAAGGAAAAATTATACAGGTATTTCCTGCTCCTGTAAGCTAATTGCAACATTTAGAGGCTCTAATTCCAGACAGACATTGTTCAGCCTACAAACAACATTAATATGACCAGAAGTATCAAATAGTCAATAATTGTTAGTAATTTACACACAGGCTGCACAGCCAGGAGGCACGTGATGAATAAATGGCACACAAATCGAGACCTATATGTGAGCAGAACACCAATTGTATTTGACGGACATATGTAAAGCACTGCCTACAGAAAGGCTTATATTCAGAGATTTACAAGAACAAATACAGAACTACACTGTATACATTATGTTGTCTTTCTGAGATAAAGAAATGCAACTATATTATGGAAAAGGAAAGCTGGTTTTTGTCAGCTATAGATAAGAGTCTTCTCTATATAACTGGGAAGTAAGCATCAATGGCAGATTTTGATTCTCATTTGTCACTTAAAAAAACTTAGGAAGAAAAACAGCTCTAAAAGAATATGAAAGATTAAAATAAATTAGTTGTTCATTTTCCCTGATACCTTAACATAGTCATTTAATAGCATGAAAACATTTCAAATTTAGGACTATTACACTCTACTGTGACACTCTAGACAGTAAAAGCCATCCTACTCACAGCCATCATCACTTAATTTAATAACAATCTAAAATTAAGATAAATTGACTCTCTAAATGCTTGAAAATTATTATTAGAATGAACGATGATGAAAGAAATCACTTGCTTGAAAACTGTTTTTAAATAATTTGCATTATTACAGTTCACTTTCAAGAGTTACTTCATAAAAGATTATGCAGATATTTCTAGCATGAAGTAATTGTTTATATTTGCAGCTGTCCTGTAGTCACACATTCCTTTAAAAAAATAATGAAAGCAAGCCATACGTATTGCTTGCCACTGCCCTTAAAAATTGGAACAGTTCTTGCATGTTAAAATGCATAACATTTAAAAAATAGATCAAGATGAACGCAAAATATTTCAGAACTTAATGAACAACAATTGTTGTGAATTAATTTACTCTACCCTTTAGCCAGTTGTTTTATATAGAATGTAGTCCCAGTACTTTTTTTCCCTATATATTACCTAGAATATCAAATTCTATTAAAATCAAGCAATTCTTTCAAAAAAACGGGAAGTGTCTACCACAGAGGACCTCTAGTCTACGAGAACTGTCTTGCGTAGTTTCAACGCTATCATTGGAAGATACCATAAAGACTAGTCTTAGTTTATCTTTACATGCAAAACCCTCGTTGCATGAGAAGTAAATTAGAAGTCTTCTAAGGCAAGCACTCATTTACTGCATGGACAACGCTTCTGTACAATGTAATTAGAAGTCAAATTTAGCATTTCCACAGTAAGTTTCACTTCTAACCTTTTGCTCAGTATCAGTAGAGTGTTTTGAAACAGGAGTCTCCTCTGAAAATGGACTAGAAATGCCAATGTTGAAAACTGCGTTTATTGCCGCTTTATATAGCGGCCGTGTCAGGTACGTAGTATATGCATCACATCTACAGCATGGTTCTTTTGAGTGTCAGCCCTGCAAATGAATTCTAGTTTACCCTGTTTGCACATCATTATACAGTTTACAAATTTTATGCTCTTCCTTATGCCTCTGCGGCACCAAGGATTTCAATGGAGTTACTCCTCAGGCCACAACCAGTAAGGCACAAAAACATTGGAGTTCTGCAGTCTAAGATGCACAAAGTTAGGTTTACAAATACGTGGGGTACTGAACTGAAACTTCACGATGACAAAAATGGGGAAAAAAACTCCACAATTTTTCAAGGCTGTCTTGTAGAGGTTTTCAAGAGGAAACACTACTGTCTCACCAGCTTGTTTCTTATTTTGCGACTACTACTGAAGACCCAAATTTGCTAAGCTTGAAGAAAACAACTTTGATTCAGTCCTAATAACAGATAACATACAGAAGTAAAGAAATCAGCTGGAAGATTCCTATAAGCTTCAATAGGCTTTGGATCAAGCACATAGCAATTTTGATCTGCTTTTCTAATTAAACTTGATCATGCTAGCCCTCCTCCATTGAGCACACTCTTGGAATGTAGATATGACCTACAGAGTTATTTAAATTACTGGGATGGTGTTATTTCATGATCTAAAATTACATTGGCCAAAATAGAGGTGGACTCTCTACCTGAGTGCACATTCACAAATTCAATACTTTTTTGTTGCATATCATTTGAGCTAAATATACACAAAAATATTTCAGTCAGCTTTGCCAGTTCAACTTCTTCAAATTGATTAATAATTTTAAAGGTAAAAGAATGGGCAGCATGCCATTCCTCAGTCTCCTTTTCCTAGTCATCCTGCTATTTCCCTATGCAAAATAAACAAGTAATAAATCCTAGCCAGAAAGAACAAACTTTTAATATTTACACATTGTTATAACTTTGTTCTGTTTGTTGTTTTTTAAATGAATGAAAATATATTTAATATAAAGTACTGGAAAATTCACATTTCATTTTTATTATATTACAGGCGTAACCGTGATGATGTGACATGGACATAAATTAGACAATACATAGTAGGCAACGCACTAAAATACGGTACGTAATAAAAGTCAGTCAGTACTTGTCTTCCATTTGGCTGCTGAAACAGCAAATATCCTGTCCTGTCTGTACTCTGGGCAAGAATTCTACAGGAAAAGCTCCTTATTAAAAGTAAATATTATGATTTCACTTATTTGATGTGAATACAACATGTATATTTGCATGTTAATTCAGTGATAAGTTTTCTGTGGTAAGTTGCTATGCACTTACTGTAATGCTCCTCTATTTCTGTATAAACCATTTCTTGATAAAAACATTGAAGATCAGAATTTTGTATTTCTCATTTAGCCATTTACTTCTCCGTATACACCTCCGTTTTCAACAGTGCAATTGACAAATGTATACAAGGACATGAAAATCAGCATTAAAATCCTTATTCTGATAGAAAGTGTATTTGGTAATTAAAACCAAGGAAAACAGATCTTTGGTTTGGGCCATACTGTCTCCCTAACCATTGGCTGAATACATCCTGAACATGTATCAATTTATCTTCACAGCAGCCCTGTCAGGTAAAAAAGCATGTTTATCTCAGGAGGGTGAGCCAGAGTGGCTGAAACAAGGTAATAGCTCCCTGCTTCTCTGCTGCTGAAAGGGGCAGGTCTTGTTCCCCACCTTCCCTCCAGGCTCACCCTGCTCAGGCCAGACCTTGCCCAGCACTGGCTCTGGCATCAGTTGGTCTTCTTGATTCCACTCACAAACCCAGCAGAAAATTATCCATCTTTTTGCAAGTTTTTTCTTTTCTTTTTTTTTTTTTTGGCCTAGTAAGTTGAACCGACTCAAGGATAGGTAGAGATAAAAGCTAGAGCTGACACCAGCTGTGCAGATAAGTCCGGAGAGCAAGGGTGGAGGAATGAAGATGGAGGAGAAAATGGAATATTCTCTTTAGCTGCGGTAAGATCAGCTTGAGCTCATGCAACAACTTTGAAATGTCACTGATGGAAAACCGAGATAAAGAGCATTAAGAAAAGTTCCAGCTCAAACCAGACTAAAAGCCAATGTCAAACACAGTGAGCTTGGAGAAACAGTCCTCCCCTGGATCTTTTGAGGGTGTAAAGTGCTCCAGCTAACATTGAACGTAAAGCTAACCATATTTACCTACAGTGAAAGGTACAGGCAGCCGCCAAGAAAAGATCTATAGGCAGCCACCAAGAAAAGATCTGAGCCGTGTCATTTACTGCAAATAAATGGATATAGAAGTGGCAGTAGCTACACACAAGTGACATATTTAGGATGGACAGGGGAGTTTGAAATATCATTTTGAATTGTGAAATTACATCCAATTGCATATCATGCTCATGATTAGTTTTTATTATTTTAAGCCTTAGATCATTTTGAAGTTTGCCAAACAATACTGTGAACAAATATTTTCAAAATGCATACCATCTTTCGCTTTGAAAACAGGCTACAGTGGATGATGAAAAACACTAAGCCACTTTTTCGATAAGGTGTCTCAAGAAAACAGATGTCTGTAAGCAACAGGAAAGCTTCTAAATGATGAATACAAGTGCATTTGCAAATCCTTCCCAGGGGGACCAAACAGTTTAAGGAAATACCTTAAATTTTATTTTGCCTTTAATTTAGTAGTTCAAATCTAGCCTGAGAGTAGAGGCAAATAGCTATTATTATCTGCTGGCTGCTGGGCAGCCTATGCAAAATGAACCGTTAGTTTTAGACCTGTTCCTATTAGATAAATTCTCACTTTATAAAGTCACCTCTGTAACCAAAAACCTTCATCAGCAATCTCAGTGTCCTCGGCATATGGAAAGAAAGATACACAAAAACTTATTACTGATAAATTAGTCAGTTCTTTCCTGTCAGTGCAGGAGTGGGGTTGCTGCTGATGAACTATATAGCAGTTATGCCTAACCTATTCCTGAAGTACTCGCGTTTTGTCTAGGGGCTTCTACATGCTGAGAAACAGTCTTTTCCATTATTTCCCAGGGGGCCCAGATCTAAGCGTAGTAGTGGATTTCACAATTAGTCTATTTTCTCGTGAGATGCAGCCTAAATTTTTCTTCCTCTTAACTCAATCACATTTTTCCAACTTAAACTCTCTTCTGCTCTACATAATTCTTGCCTCTTCTGTTGTCTGAATCATAGTAGTTAAGTTTATAATGCCTCCTCCTCCCTCCATACATCACAAAACAAAATGTTTTTGGAGTTTTCTTCCAGTTTTTTTGTTTGTTTGGGTTTTTTTTGGAGGGGGGGGTTTCTGGGGGTAGTGGTGGTTTTGTCATCTTATCCCAAACTCACATCTCTCTGGTAGCTTCGCAATTGATTTCCTATTTACATTTCTCATCTCCCCAGACTCCACCAGATCACACGACAGGCTGACTCACAAGATGGATGCTGGGGCTGGGGCACAGGGTCCCTTCAGAAGCCATAACCCCCGCTGCAGTACTGTAGTATGGCTTCCACTAAGGGATACCATACCCTAAGCCCAGAGTTGAGGCAAGCTCCAATGCTTGCACCATGTGCCAATATGCGAGACGTAGGTGCAAAGCCAGGAGGAGGAAAGGAGGGAAGAAACGAAGTTGTTCTTCACTGCAAGCATGAAACTAGACAAGTCCACTGAGTTTTCCTAGCTTGAGAGGAAAACTAGGTCCTTGACATGGCCCATTGTTCCTTCTTTTTCTTACAATATTGCTTCATTACAACCGTGTTTTAACAGTTTCTGAACTTGCTGTTTGAATAGAGCTGCGCTTTCCACCATGGTCTGTGCTGTGCACCGTGCTCAAGCACCAGGACATAAGGAGGTCCCCCTGAAGCTTCCGAGACCATTCCAGACCCCCTCCCCATCCTTCTCCCTGAGCCATGCCTCAGGCACTCCACAAAAATTAGGTCCAACCCTGATCTTAAAGGTGATCTGCAAAGGTTTTGCTGAAAATTAAAAGCTTGTTTGAGATCCCTTAGGAAGATAAAAGTACACAGCTTGTCTAAAATTGAATTACTGCAGTATTAAAATGAGATGTGAGGGACAGACTGCCAATTACTTTACACCTTCATTTGGGACACAGAGCTGTGGAAAAAGCAAAAGGTGACTCAGGGAGCCCTTGGCTCTTTCTGTTTCAGGGGCAGCCCCCACATAATGACACCATGCCAGGGGTACTGGCCCACACCCCATCAATGAGGAGCAAAGGGCAGTCATTCCTGTCCTGCCAGCATGACCCCACAAAGCCCAGCATGGGCTACAGGCCCTGGCAGCATCCCTCCCTTCCCCCTGTACCTTCCTGCTTTCCCGTTTCAGAGGCTGGGAGGCAAGCCAGCATCCAGCCGTCGCATCAGTGCCACGCAGGCGTGAAGGAGACTTGGTGGGATGGGCCTCCAGCTTCCCCCGACAGACAGTTCTCATGGGTGGGAGGTGCCTCCAAAACACCCTGTCCCTAACTCGTCACCTCTAGTGCTCCCCAAAAACATTTCCTGAAGACTTGACTTTTCCCCACTTGCCTTGAAGAAACATTGGAACACAGTCAGATCCCATCCAACCCACATCTGGAGCCTCTTCCTTCACTTCCCTCAGTTTTAGTTCTTTTTCCTCCCCTTTTAACTTTTTAAATTTAACCTGACTCAACAATTTACAACATTCTTCACTGCTTTGCACCTTGTGGAGCCCCATCTGTGCGTGCAAAATGCTTCCAAATCCGAATGTTAGTGCTCTGGATTGCAGTTTAACTGCTGGAGTTTCAGGATTTGTGCTTTGGGGGAAAGAGAAGGGTGCCCTGCCTCCCACAGAGGGGAAAACAAACCTTTCTATTCATCTCAGTTTCTCATTCTTAAGTACGATATTTGATGGAAGGAATGACATCTATAAAATTGTAATATATAAACAGTATAGTGGTAAAGGAATGGGGAAATACTGCTGAAGAAGGAATTGCAACAGCAACACAAGTTCAGCTGTTCACCACCATTAACACAGCACGGGGCCTGAAAAGAACTATTCAGATCCTGTCCTCTGCACGTCTTGCAACAAATGGGAATCCAACAATCCTGTTACTACAGGCTGCCGTGGTCATGCGTTTCAGCATCTGTGGTGCGCACCCTGTGCCATTCATCCCATACTTCAATCCAAGTGCCCCATATGTGAGGTATTATCTATCATGGGCCATTCACTAAGGTGGCAGCAGCGTGAAATCTGCTTTATGGTGTCTCTGCAAATGCAAAGTCAGCTATAACACGACTGTAGCAGTCACCTTGTGGCACCGAGTTCTCCATCTTCGGTTTTTCCATCTGTGAAATAGGTCTAATTGAAAGGGAAGTTCAATTCCCTTTGAATTGAAGGGAACATATATATTTCTAAGTAGGGGCCAAAAAGGGAGAGAAAAATGTAGAAAATTCAAGCCAATATCATCACTCAGAAATGCTGATGTGGTACTGAAGCTCACTGCTGCATTGTTCAGTGGAGATTACAACAGCCTTAGTCTGAAGCTGTCCTTCAGCTACAAGCACTGTTAAAGGACCAGCCTGAGCAAACCCCAATCACCCTGTTTCCTACAGCCACCCCTCCCAGTACTGCTGCTCCAAGAGGCGAGCATACAAACACTCCCTCTGGCATAGAGGCTCATGCCCTGGCAGAGTAAATTGCTTTTAAAGTGCTGTGCACCCCTTCAGCAGAGTCTGAAGTAGTACATGCATGGGGCAGGAAGCATCTTACCCCAAATAATATATTGGAGAAGCGAATTAAGGGAGACAGTTAAACGGTCAACTTTTTTTTCCTAGTTTAGGATGAAAATCTGGGTAAATTGCATGGTCAGCTGTTGGCTTTTCTTTAAAAATTTCCCTACAAACTCTGTGGAACTGCTACACCAGCCACCAGCTTCAGCAATTCAAACTTGATATAGTTAGGGGAATTGTACGTGCTTGTCGTAATGAATATTTTCCCTGAGTCAGGGGAACGTAAGGAAACCCAAGAATTGCAGAGAATGAGGGAAAATGGATTTACTGGGTAGCTGTAATTGTTTCGGACTTCATATGCTAGAGAAAATACAGGGGTTTATGCCACTGTTTCCCTTAGAAAACTAAAGGTTCTTTACTTAAGGCCAATGGAAACTTTCAAAGTGAACTCTACCTGAACTACAGTAATTGTTTCCATGATGGTTAAAATTATGCAATGTGGCATATTCTGAAATGTGCATGTAATTTAGATTAATTGCACAGCATGCTGACCTTTTACAGCCTGCAGTGAGACTGTAGCTCTGTGGCAATACATAATACAGTGAGGCAGGAGAACCAAGTTCAGAGTTAGCCTAACAGCAACTTGAGCTTTCCAGCACGTGCGGGTACCACTCATGACAACAAATTTCCTTGTTCCTCACTGATAAGCTGCAAGATCTGTCACTACTCATCATTCTCTTGAGTGAGAGCATTCTCTTTCAGCAGAAGGCTCTGACTTTGGTCCGTTCTCACAGAAGGAACAGTAATAATTAGTCATATTGAACTGAACAAAAATGAAAGCATTTGACATGAAATGGGTTCTACAGAACTCGCTTCAAAAACTGGTAGGGCTGAATCCTCGTACTGTGTAAGCAGGCTCCACTGAAGTCAATAAATTCACCAATTTATATAAGCTGACAACTGCCCCATTGAATTTAATGGGAAATTATCTCCTTTCTATAAATTTTTCTCTACTGCTTGTAATTATAGTTCTCTTGAATTTTACAGGATGATTCAATGATCAACCTTCTTCTTCAGACCTTTTCTTAGAAATTTTTCAGCCCATAATTTTGGAAAGCAAATAAATGTGAGACATTCAGAGCAGCTTTCAGACTGATGACAAACCAAAAGTTACTATTTTCTACTATATAATGTCCAAAAGCTGACGTTCACAGCCAAAAGTTCCTTCCAGTAAACACAGGGGCAAACATGAACTCAAGGAGACTGGCACTGGCCATCAGGGAGATCCACCTGGGTGCAGGAGTCTCCTTATGGGGTTCAAATAGCATGATCTACAGTTCACACTTCATCCCTTTTCAACACCAGCCAAATTTGTACAATATGTATTTAAAAGTTAGGAAGAAATATATCAGAAATCTTTAACAGATATTCAAACACATTCAGAATTGAAGAAAAGTTTGGAGTTTTGCTGCCAATATTGTTTTAACTGGGACAGAAAATGTTTTCCTCATTTGCTTATACAGGAAAAGTAATTTCTTCAGAGATGGAGAAAAATAAGTTTTAGGACAGAACCTTAGGTTGTATCAGTTGAATTACACTGATCTACTCATTGAAGAGAAGACTTTATTAACTTAAAACAAAACGGCAGAATTAATTTTTAAATGATACTGCAAAATCTACACAGAGAGCAGACCCTCCAGTACTGTGAGAAGTAGAAACTGTCTCTTCCAGTGAAGTTGCAGATTAATTTTTCATAAATTTAAGAGATATTTCTCAAGCTAGTGGGAGTTGCTTTGCAAAGTACTTCAGTGCATTTAAAACACTCTTAAAGACATTAACCTCCCACATTTTATGTTACAGTGTTCCCTAGGTAACCTTGGGGCAGAAACACCTCATTCCATGGTGCACATTCCCCCGAGATGCTGTTACAAAGACGATCACCCCAAGACAGCAATAGTGTTCAGACATCATCTTCCCTTCGTGTTACACCCTCGTAACACCGGTAATATTAATCCACCTTTCCTCCACGTAAAGCAGAATCCTCCTGTTACAAGTAGTTAGACACACACAAAAAAAGTGTTAAAAGAGCACATATAACTTAAAATAAAGAAACCCTTCAGCAAGCTAAGGATGATTGTGTAGGCAGATGAAGATCGATGGTAAATCCCAGGGTAGTGAAGTAGTAATTAAAAATAAACAAACAGGAGATAAAAATAGAACTTAAGCAAAATATTTTCCCACAAGGGTTAGAGTAGTCAAGCTCCCTATCAAAAACAGCAGGAGAAGAACAAACTTCTTTCTATTTTAAGTAAAATGAGATTCATTCCCCTGTAGAAAGCAGGCTGCAACCTCCAATTAAGCCAATTATCAAAACCAGACTAAATTCCAGTTTTTGAGATTTGTAAATACTCGTGATTATTGGAAAAATTCAGAGACAGCCTGCCTTTGATTCTGCAAAACTTGTTGGTATGACCCCTACAACGTACACCAGTCATACCCTCCTCTGTCACCAAAAAGACCAGGAGGAACATGGTGCTAAATGCCTTAGCCCACCTCCTGTGCCTTAGTTATTTAACACAAAATCAGTTTGTAAGTTCAAGTGTTTTCTACTTAAATGACAGTCCCTTGAAAATGAGAGAGGGTATATCAGGGCATATCGTCAAAAAACACAAATAAGCTGGAAATCTTGCTTTAATTTTCTCTTTTTCTGTACTTTGAGAAGTGCAATGATCATGAATAGGTGATACAAGTACTCAATAATTAATGTAAAACAGACATGTAAAATATGGACCCACAAAAGGACACTCCAGCGCAGTCCATTAATGATGCTTGTGCATATGATCTTTGTATTTTGCCTTTTGGGAGTAGACTCAACTTAATTTTAAGCGCAAAATTCAGAAAGAAAATGGAGGGGATAAAACAATATGGAAAATTAGTTTGCAGTTCTTTTCACTTTTATGTGTAATTTCTGATGCTTCATTATAGATACAATGCTCTGTGCAGTTTTACTTAGCTTTCATTAACAGTGCACAGAGTAATTTAGAGTCTTAAAAGATGCTAACTTGTAGCTAAGTTTATAAAAACAGGGTGTTTTATTTCTTCACATGCATCGTGTCCAAAAAGCACACATATATGCAGAGAGGGACGGACAAGTTCAGCATCTATGGTAGCCACCATTAGGCTATTTTGCTCTATCTACGTTTACTCTAATATTGTTCCAGTTAAGCTATAGTTATTACTGTTCTATATCTTAAGGGTAAATCAGGTTCCTCGAGAAATATCCCTGTTAAACAGCTGTGCTGAAACACGGCATCCCAGTGACCTTAAAATCATAGAATGGTTTGGGTTGGAAGGGACCTTAAAGATCATCCAGTTCCAACCCCCCTGCCATGGGCAGGGACACCTTCCACTAGACCAGGTTGCTCAAAGCCCCATCCAACCTGGCTTGAACACTTCCAGGGAGGGGGCATCCACAGCCTCTCTGGGCAACCTGTTCCAGTGCCTCACCACCTTCACAGTGAAGAACTTCTTCCTTACATCTCATCTAAATCTTCCCTCTTTCAGTTTAAAGCCATTACCCCTTGTCCTATCACTACATGCCCTGATGAAGAGTCCCTCCCCATCTTTCCTGTAGGCCCCCTTTAGGTACTGGAAGGCTGCTATAAGGTCTCCTCAGAGCCTTCTCTTCTCCAGGCTGAACAACCCCAACTCTCTCAGCCTGTCCTCATAGGGGAGGTGCCCCAGCCCGCTGATCCTCTTCGTGGCCCTCCTCTGGACCCGCTCAAGCAAGTCCATGTCTTTCTTATGCTGGGGGCCCCAGAGCTGAACGCAGTACTCCAGGTGGGGTCTCATGAGAGCGGAGTAGAGGGGGAGAATCACCTCCCTCGACCTGCTAGCCACACTTCTTTTGATGCAACCCAGGATGCGACTGGCTTTCTGGGCTGTGAGAGCACATTGCTGGCTTATATTCAGTTTTTCATCCACTAATACCCCCAAGTCCTTCTCCGCAGGGCTGCTCTCTATCCACTCATTGCCCGACTTGTATATCCTGGGCTGCACCAAAAGAAGTGTGGCTAGCAGGTTGAAAGAGGTGATTAGATGCACCATAATTCAATTTTACATATTGATAGTATCTTTTCTTTCTGGGCACTCTCTAAGTTATACATAAAACCCACCATAGATCTGAGGTGGAGTGTGAACAGCAACACAGGGCTCTGGTCCACAATAAAAGAAGAGACATTTAGGACAGCAACAGCAGAGCCAACTGTAATCGCAATCGAGCACCTTAATATCCAGAGTTTTCATGCTCTGGTCTGAAAAATCTGCTCAATATACACAGCTTCTCTTTAATAAGATCAGGGCTCTGAAAGGCGCCAAACCTACCTACTGCTTAGCTGGCACTGAATTTACTAAAGTATTTTTTAGAGCCATACCTACTAAGAGTCTTGAAAAGTACAAGCCTTACTGAGGTCAATGAGGGTAGGAATAATGAATTCCTATTCCCTAGTTCCACAGAATATAGGGGGGTTTTGCATTCAATCAGTCCTTTCTGTATCAACGATAGGAGTAGTTCTTTGCCACTGCTTTAACAATAAAATACTTTGTGCTTTTTTCATTATTATTAGAACTAATGTTCTCAAATTCCTCTAAAATCACTTTGACCAAAAATGGATTTGTGATTGCAAAATGGGGGTAATGAGAACTGTTTTATCCTAAATATGAAAAAGTACCAGCGATCAAGCACAAATTGTTTCAGAATTGATGGAGAGTGGCTTTGCATAAGTATTGCTGAAAAGCCCAAATCACCCGTGTTAAAAAGAGCCAGCTGGTGAGCTCGGGGGGTGGCATTTCTCAGGAGGGCTCGGTGCTCTGCTGTGGCTCACAGCAGTCCTGTCGTTGGTGAAGCTCTGTTGGATTTTAGCTATGGCCTTGGACCATGAGGCCAGAACCCATGGAGAGGTAAAAGGGTATTTAAAGAAGTTAGAGGTGTTCAGGTCAGGAGGAACGGATTTAATTTAGCTTATTTTTAGTCCTCAGGGACTACCTGACACCGCATTCCCTTCCTCTAACAATTGTCTTTGGGAACTTAGTGAAGAGAGGTGATATCCCAGAGGAAGGGCATGCAGCGATCGAAACAACTCACGATTAGAGGCTAGACTTGTGGTACTGAATGCTTTTTTAAAAACAGGCACCAAGTTTTAGCTGTTGCAAATTTTGGTTTTTTCAAAGTGTTCATATAGAATAATTATGTTACAAACAATCTGGAATTAATGGAAATTAGTCCTGGAATGTGAAACAAAGGTAAAAGTAATCTCAGGCTCCGAAAGTTAAACTCACCCTGGAATCAGGAGAAACTAATGCTGGTTACCTGACAGCTTACTGCAGGACTTGTTGCGTCTCCTCACTGAGTATATTGGCTTCTTCAAGAACCAAGACAGTAACAGTCTGATCAAATATAGCCATTTCAGTGTCCTGACAATGATAATGGTCCACAGAAACACTCCAGCAATCTAGTAAGTTATAGGTTAATTCACTTCAATATATGAATTGAGTTTTCTCTAGCCTGAGGAGAACCTAAAACTCAAATCAGTGAGCGAGCGGATATACTTTTATTTCTTATCATACAATTCTGTCATTTTACCTTTGATTGTTTAAGTTATTGAGAAGATTCAAAACAAGTATGGAAAAAATACTGCACCAATCCACATTGTGCAACTGCTAGTGTCAGATACCTTGTCTGAATTAACATTCTCTAGCCCAAAAGTGCCACTTTAAATCTCAGTGTAATATTTTCTGTAATCTTTATAACACACTTGTATCCTTGTCAAAGTATGTAGCTATGTATGAACTTGGCAACATAAAAAATTGGAGTAACATAGGGCTATATTAAATTATGCATAATACAAGAGCAAGTGGCAGATGGTATTGTAGAGTATGCTGAGATACTGGTATTTATACAATAAGCATTAAAATAAACATGTCCAGATAAACGAGGTTATTTGCAGGTATGACGCACCTAACGCTGAAATAAATGTTTATTTTCAGGTTGTATGCATCATGCACAGGTTATTTTAGAGGCTGCATCTGTCAGATTGTGAGATTGATGTGACGCAGAAATGCAGACATTAGTAAAGAGAGCTCACAGTAGCATGTAGAGGAGAGAGAGGTGAGTATAAGGAGACAAAAGCTTCATAAAACAACAGCACGGAACAAAAAAAGCTATCTTGACACCAGGGAAAACAGGAGGGACAAAGGGCGGTGGCAAAATGCTCCAAAATGCTTGAAAAATGAGATCAGGAAGTTAAAAGGGACATGTCTTGGGAAAAAAAAATTACTGCAAGATCTAAAAGCAGCTGCTATGGAACGTGACAGCCACCTAGGAGAGAGGGAAATACCCAAGGCTCATGTTTTCCCTCCTGCCCTTCACTCTACTCTCTTACTAATGAGCATCACAAAGCAATGGCAAGACTCAAAGACAGGAAAGGCTGTAACAAATCAGAGCAGCGTCCACTTCCTCCAGCACTCTTCAAGTCCTCTCTTGGTGGCCTTGCACTGATATCCTGGTACTGAAGTGAGCAGTTGAGGTGTGGGTCCCTTCCACTGCCTTAATAAAAAGGACGTATAACAAAAATCCAGTGCAACGAACGGGGTATAGCATTGCCTTAAACTACCCTGGCAACACTTCCCAGGGTACGTCAACAGGTTTTTGACCTTAAAATCTGTTGTCCTAAATAGATGCCTATGTCTTTCTGGTTATAAAAGGAGGTAAAGATGGACTCGCAAAAACCTCCCGTATTTTTGTGAGAGGCAGCAGGAGCAGAGCTGTAGGAGGAGAAAGGGAGGAGACAGACCACAGTATATTCTGTCAGGTTTTACTTGGAAAATTTTCAAATAATCACGTGGGATTAAAAGGAAGGGTTTGAGGAGAGTGGCAGGCGTTGAAAACTCGGTGGGGATAACAGTGAGACTTGGGTCATAAAGCATATTAATGATGGAGGAAGAATGCAAATATCACAGCTTCTGAGTGGAAAGGGAAAGTTCCCCTCTGCAGTGCTCCAGACACTAACAACCCTGCATGTCTGAACAGTTGTCCAGCCTTTCACTACTTTGTGATAATGTCATTGCTTAGTTTACCAGGCATGTAGCTCAGACCCTTTGGGTACTAAGGGAGGTGAAGTGTCTACGCACAAATTAAGCATTTTTTTTCCCCTTTAAAACCATCAGAAATAAAATGAATTTAAAGTCTCATTCCACTGGTGCATTTAGAAGCTCCTCAAATAGTCTATTCCAATTCCACAGCAATTCTATAAAACAAAATGAATAGCACAAATCCAGCAAATATATCTCCTGCCAAGATGAGCTCTCCTGTTTTAAAATCTTTTATAGCATCTAATGTATTTATTTGCATCAAGAGGGCATTATGCCAGTTAACATCTGTGTTCTCTAGAGTTGGTAATTCTGCCTCCCATAACTAGTCATCAATTCTGCATGAAAATACACAACTGTCTTTCCACTATAGATTCTATGTGCTGCTCAATTTTTCCATGCAAATTTAGAGAAATGTTTAGTGAAATACTTCTGCATAAGAAGATACAGACAGGAAAGGATGATTCAAATGTCTCTGGACGCCCCGCCCCCACCTGGGCATGCCATTTATGGACCTTTGGATTCCGATCAGATATTCCATTATGAAAAAAACTAAAGACCCAATCTTCTGCTAATATAAATTGACATGGCTTCTTTGAAATATACAGAAAATTTCCCAGATGGCTATCAGCTAAAGATTTGGTCCTGAAACCCTGGGGCAGATCACAGCATGCAAATTAAGTAAATGCACATATACTTTAATGTGGATTAAATGACCTCAACTAACAATAAAATCAAAGCCGGTGTCTTCTCCTTAAAGGCAGACATAACAAATTTTACCAAAAGTAAGGAATTTTCCCAATTTAAAATAGCTTGAAAAACAAGGTGCCATTAAATGTGTGTAAACACATTTAATCTCTCTTCAAATTTAGGTGCCTGAATACCTTTCAGTATCTAGCATTAAATGACCAGGAAAGAAACCCATCCTTTGCCTATGAGAAATTATAAAGGAGAATCAAAGTCATAGGACACAAAGAGAGGAGTTGAGATTTGGGCCAAGATCATGAGCAACTGGGTGGATCAAAGGTAAACCATATGCCAAGCAAAATTATGTAATTCATTATAATGCAATGAAAGAGCCAATTTTGTTTCCAGCATCACCGCAAACTTTCCTTCTTCAGCTGACACTCCTGCCAGCCTGACCAACCCCAGGGTGCAATCGCACAGCATTGCTAACTGGCAACATCCTTAAAGTTTGCAAGCTAAAACTCTGCCTAGAGCGCCTAAATCTAACTCTCAGCCCTAAAATTCAGTTATTGCGATAACTGGCTTGTCAATGTCTATGTCCTCTGGATCTGGTTTTACGAGAAAAACTTGTGCTTGTAACAGTATGCCTTCTATAAAGAATTACATTGCAATTAGAAATCTATCCAAGAACTCTATTTCTACGCATGCAGCCATCAAATGGAACCTGCTAGTCCAACAGCATGGTCTGGTGACTATCTTACTAGTCAGTGAACTAACCATTGCCTAAATGACTGGGAGTTCATAATGGCCACTTACAGATAGCCTGTGGAGTGTTAGCAGAAGGATGACTGACCACTTTTCACCACTGCATTCAGTATTTGCAGTGTACGTTTTATTGTCTGAATGTTTCCCCAAGACCCTTTATGACTGCATGGTTGGGATCTATGCCTTGGTGTCTGCATAGCTTCAATTGTACAAGAAAATAGCTATGTAACACTTCAGCAATCAGAACAAGGGATTTCAGTGGAAGTGCCATGTGCTCTGAATATCCACAGAAGAAGAAACATCTTAGAATGAGGTCAACAACACGCCCAGCTTCTCATCAAGAAAACACATAACAGTTTTTACTACTTCTTGAGAGGTTTGTGAGCCAAATTATAGTTCCTATATTATTGTCAAACACAGTACTCAGGTTCCAGGTTTATTAGTTAGAGGCAGTCATTTTATTTATCTGTTGGGGTTACTGGTTTTTCTTTTTTCCTTCAGATTTCTCTTCAGCTCAGTGTTTTCTCTTGAAATTGCTCATATTTTGGACAAGAAAACAGATTTATTTTCTGTGATATGCTTTCAATCGGTGATATCAGAAAACAAGTAGAAGAATGTGATATAGGTTTCAGGTTACATGTAGGAGCCAATTTTCTAGGATTAATGTCTCAATTAAATGGAAGTATAACTTCAATGTTCTTTTTAAAAATGTGTATCAAATCACACTGTCTTTCTCCTTCCTGGCAAATGTTTTAGTTATTTTACAGACCAGTGAAGATCTGAGAGTCAGGTCTTTTTTCTGTCTCAATCACAACAGGGTAGACTTAATTTTCAAGCTTGTATACATACACTGTTCTTGCAGGAAGATTTATAGCAGTCCAACTTCAGTCAATACCTTAGTTAAAGAAACAACAGGGCTTTCACACTAGCTACGACCGTAAACTACTCTTTACCTCACTGTTCAGATTATTAACTCAATTCATTCTTTTGTCCAGAAATCACCACCTTATAGAGGGTCTTTATAGATAGCTCTCCAACACAGAGGGCTAAAGGGGAAACATTCAGCCAAGACACCTTTTGCCTTCCCAGTCTCAATATAAATACTGAAAATGGTTCCAATTTGGTTTCATGTATTTGAAACAGGAAATGCTGCACTTCTACATTTACCACAAAATGGCATATGTTGAGGTTTTTTGGGTTCTCACTGCCTGATGCAAGAATCAAAAGCTAATGAGCAAATTCCAAGTAGGTGAGAAATCCTTTGGGTTTTTTTCCCCACTCCTTCTAAACACTGAACTATGGCAGTCAGAGACTTTTTTTTTTTTAATGAAAAGCATCATACTGTTGCTGTGTATTCCAGCATGAATATAGCACTAGCCAGAACAAAGGAACCACATACTAATCTTATGTGATTCTAAGAAATTCTCCCACACAATTGAGTCATGGTCAAGCTGTTTACCCTAAACATATTGTGATTAATGTAAGTAGCAAGTACAATTGTTCTTCTCAGCCATGGTATTTTGACTCCACCTATATTTTTTCCAGTTACCCCAGACCTGAATGCAAAGAGAAATGGTCTAGTCAGAACCACCTGAGTAGTTCTGATACTTCTGTATAAGAAAGTGCTCCAATAGTTTTTGGCAGGGACTGGTGGCTCCTAGTCAACAGACTTACTTCTTCACAAAGCAGACGGCAACAATAGGCACTGTCATTTCCCCTAGAACTGGAGCGCAAAAGCCCTCGATATGTTTGATTTTGTGTCTCAGAACTCTAGATTCTACAGGTTGTCCCTAAACACAAAATAATACAAAAGTTCTATTGTTCATTTTATAATTAAATGTTTCAGCATTGTAGCTTATTGCTTGAATGGTAATGAAGTATTTCTGATCTTCTTTTGAATGCTACTTTTTTTTTTATTTAAACACTTTTTGTTGTTGAGCAAACTGAGGTATATTCCTGGCTGCCACACTACAAACAATTCAATCCGGCAGATGCTGCACCTGTCACTCTTTTGTGTGTCTCCACACAAGAACAGAGAATGGCATTGGTGCAAATGTCCCTGTTGATCTGCTTCTATCATCAATGCCGCCTTTACAGTTTGTGCTGGCATCCATCAGCTCTCGCCGTGTTCACGCCAGGTGATATAGAAACACCACACATTCCAAATTCTGGCCACAATCTGAGTAATACAAACTTAAACCATTTATTTCTCAAACTTCACACTCCAACATCTGGAAAAAATAGTAACTACAATGCAAATTCTTGAATTATATTACTCTATTAGAAAATCAAGGAAGTTGTGCATCCGTGTGCATGAAGATCACGTATTCTACTAAAAGCAACAGAGCGTGATAGAGGTTCATTGTGCTTTGGTGAAAAGGTCATTAGACATTTGAAATAGTAATTACCTGCATCTATTCACTATCCCCTATGACATCCCTAATAAAAGAGTTCTCCTTTATCGTGCCTCTTATACAGTATCTCTCGCAGACATTGTAACAAGGAACATAGGAACTTATTTTTTTATTATTTTTACATTTGAAATAAATTATTACATAATACTTTGGGGGGGTCATCTCTCTTCTATGAACTTTGAATGAGAAAGTGCAATGCCTAGTAGCAAAAATATTGACAAATATTGTTAAATATTGTTAGACTTCTCTATAAAGAATTATTAATAAACCCCAGAGCACTGCAGTGAGTTAAAATATCTATTGCTAACTTCTGTATTTTAGAGATAGGAGGAGGCGGCAAGGAGCCAAGAGAGTTATCCAAGGCAGAGATATTGCATGATGCTCAGGCTGTGATCAGTTGTTTCACAAAAACAAGATCAGACTATGAACAGCAGCAGCACCAGCCTAGCTGCACTTACCTTTTTTTTTTGTCCCTGAGAAGACACTTAATATCAAGTCTAATCATCCAAGATTGTCAAACCTAGGGTTCCCTTATAAAAGGTCCCCTCACTGAAGGGATATGGAATGTTTTTTAAAATTAAAGTCTTTGTGCCTCACATTTCAAATGTCTTTTGCTTTTCCTTCTTTTTTGCACCTTTAGTATAAGCTAAAAATATTTTTAATAGTGATTGCCATGGCAATAAGTAAGCTAAGCTCTCAATATTTGAACTTCCAAATAATGCTTGATAGTTCAATGTTGTGCATTGACTCCGATTTATTTATTACATCCAGGTTAACACAACAAACTCCACACTACACTGAGGTTCATCATGGCTCCACACAGGGCAGCACATTGGGGAATTTGGATCCAGCTGGGAAAGGAACAAGGACACATGAAGTGTAAGTAATTTCTTGAAAGCAGCAGTGCTATGCTTTAATATATGGGAACGCAGCCATAATAGCTTCTGCTTTCAGCCAGGGGACTGAGAAGTGGATATGGAGGAGTTGCTCTGTACTCTTTCCATGGGCACCTCTACCCAATCCTCCTGCTTTGCCTTTTTCTTCAGCATAAAGCCTATTTTACCTGCATTTTTGCAGAGGCAATAAATCCAGTCCTAAGTGAAGAGGCACAAGTCTTTGGAAATAAACTTGAATGTACTGAAAGTGCCTCTATGCCTTTGGTGAGATATCAAGAAAATGAACTTCCATTGGTATCAAAAGAAAATTGTTATTGATAAGGCATTAGGAGCAATTTTATCTCTCTGCTTTGTTTTTAGTAAAGAAATATGGTATTTCTCTTCAAATCACTTTGGAATTTGGTATATGCTTGATTACAGGGGACATAAAAGGCGGGTGATCAAGAAAACTTTCAACGGTTGTTCCTGCTTGACTTGCAATATAAAGGGCAAGGAGCCTGATTTTATAGACCCTAAAATATAAAAAGGACTCAAAATCCAATATACAGCTTTTTGTTGTTTGCTTCAATAAATCTACATTTTATCTTCTCTGCAGGGCACAAGTTTCTCTTCCAAACAATGTCCATTTTGAAGATACACTCATCAGCACTGCAGTATAATTTTTTTGAGAAGTGCTGCAGGATTTCTGACTCCTATGGAGTAGGAGTAACAGAATAATATAAAAATTACAGCTTAAAACGTAAGTACAGCAGAGTATATTTGCCCTCGCCTTCTGTAACAGACACTGCTTTGGTATACAGATGCACTGTTAGAAAACGCATAGCCTTACTCAAATCTGTAAGAAAAATATCAATATCATGCAGGTGTATATTCATGAGGCATACCAGGTGCAGGCAAATACGCCCAATTCTGAAACTACACATAGCTAGTCACCTGTAATTTATTGTTTTTCACTGACTCGTAGTTTTGCATCCCTATAACTTTCCTTAAATCAAAACCCTAGCTCATCATACTGCACATTACCACTAGGACCCATTACCACAGCTTGATCCTTCATTAAGGTATCAATATTCATCCCAGCACTCTTTGCTCCAGAATCCCCAATTAAATTACTGCTTTAATTGTCTGCTGTCACTGACAGATAGGTAAGTACATGTGCCTAGTCCACAGCAGCAACCGAAGGTACTTGCCTTAGTGCAGAATTACAGTACAGATCTAAATGTTCTTTCTTTAAGCATAAGAAATGGTCATAAATCACTGCTTCAGCACAGCCATCTCCAAACGGTGGGGATTTTTTTTTTTTCTTTTCCAAGTTGTGATTCACACTTATACTTGCCACTGGCCTAATTTAAAAGTTACGGTCCTTTCTGTTTTCCAATCCCTATCAATACTCTGAGACTGCTAATACTCACAATAAGTATTTCTCTTAAAATGGAGGGACTTCTTTAAGTAGTTGTCCATATTTTGAGTGTCTGGAATCCTTTTTATATTTTGAGGGACATCCAAGAATGAGGAAAGGGATTGGCATTGACACACCGAAGTTAAGTTAGAAGGCCAAATTCTCTACGTTTCCTAGTAAATAATGCTATTGTTTTACCCAGGCTAAGCCTCACTCTCCATTGCACGCAGAACAAGACCAACCCAAAATGACAGGAAGCAAGAGCGTACACCTGCACATGGTTAAAAGTGACAGTGCCTCCAACCACACAATATTCCTTTTATTCTTTTTTGATTGGTTTATACTAGATCAGAGATTTAAACTGTGCTGAAGTGGTTTATAGTCCTAGCTAAGTTAAGAACTGACATTTTAATGACACGTTTGAGGAATTTATATAGACAAGTCATATGACCCTAACGTGGTAGCTTAAATGTAGCCCTGAGTAACAGCCCAGACCCCAAGGGTTCAGGCAAAATCGTAACTCTCTTTAGTCTTTGAGCCATTAAAATTCAACTAGACTGTGAAGTTGACAGCTGTTTACTGTAAGGTTACCTCCTGCCTGCCAAATAATAGGGCTGCTATTGGCACCCTTCCACCCTCTTAGTTGAAAAAAGACTTCCTTATAGTCAGAACAGAGCTAAAATGTTACATTCCTCAGGCTGGAAAGGTGTGTATCTTTAAATAGGCTTAAGCAAGATTGAACTGGTCCATTACCTTACTTCGGTTCTTTTCAAAGTAAATGTTATCACAACATTTGAGTAGAATATAAATGCCAAACTGGAATTCAGCCTAGTAATACTAGAAGACCCACAGGAAGATTAAGAGTAATGGCACACACTCTTCCAGAGCCGCCCAGCTCACATCTTTCTCAGGATGCCCACATTGCTGTGGGAAGAAGACTAGGCTTCCTGCCTTGCTCCCTTAGCTATAAATGAAAAGAAATACTTTCTCCTTTGTCACATGGAAAAAAGCCATCATTTTGTATCAGCAGCTGCCGAGAAGATGCATATTAATGATAAAAAAAGACGAATGTCATGTCGAGGTCAAGAAACAGTGCAGAAAAGTCAGCAAAATCCTCTCATTAGAGCCCTGAGCACTCTTTCTCATAATTTTGTACTTCTGTGTTTTACTGTTTCTAAAACCACTCTCAAGCCGGTTGAAAACATTTTGCATTACACCAGTATTAGCTAAAAATAGGGCAGGGGATACAACGACTCCTCTTCCTTTCTAGCTTCCTAACTCTCCTATGTGCTCTCTCTGCAAGCCCATGAGTTTTCACTCCCTGCCACAAAGCTTGTGCATCTCATCAAAGAGGACAGACTCTCCTCATTTTCCCTCGTAGTCAAAAACACATGCTCAAAGGTACAATTTTAAACCACTCCGGACACACGCAAACAACAGAAATCTTTCATTTTTCAGCCGCTCTACCTCTAGAAGATTACATAAAAGGGAATAACCCTACAACTGCTTCCTCTTGTTATATTTTAAAAGAAAATAGAGATACCTATTCGTTTCTCTCAAAAAACAAAGGCAGTACCTACCTGCAACAGCAGAGCTGGGCTTCTGATCCTCACAAGGAGAGCTACCAGTCCACCACCCCAGCTGGCTCAGGTGCCCAACCTTGAGGAAGGGTGGAGGCCCCAAACAATTCTCCTTTTAGCATTTTCTCTTAATTAGCTCTAAATAGCTTTTCATGCCCCTGCCTTGCTTGGGTCTTAGGCTCTATGTAAGAGACCCCAAGTCCCAAGCTGAGTGTGGGAGTTGGCTGTAGTGAGCAGCAACTGCTGTGTGGGTGTTTCAGGAACTGACTGGGAGGCAGCAGAGTGCTTACTGAGACTTGGAGTTTTTAAGTCATTTGATACTTCTGAAAATCTTACCTAAGTGCTTCGAACAACACCAAATGTCAGCAAAACCGGAATGCAATTAAGATACTCCTTGTGAACACAAAAAGCCCTTTCCTGAGTGGGTCATTAGGGAAGTGCTTCCACCTTAAAATGAGCTGCAGAGCAGATATTTGTAGCCATATCATGGAGGCACTGAGCCCAGGCTTAGTGCTGGAGCTAGTGCAGTTCTAACACCGTAGGCTCCAGAGGAGCTTGCTGATTACAGTAGATCTATGTGCGGCATGCCATCGCATCCCTTTCTGTACTATCCAGTGAATTTTGGGTTGGTACTGGGCTGGTACCCTCATTCTCTTCAGCATCCATCAACGGTCCGCTGTTGTGTTCCCAAAAAAAGCAATCCGCACTCATCATGGGCATCAGGATCAACTGTAATTCCCATTTATTTTACTTGTCTTTTACTCATTATTATTTACCATGCCTTCCTTGGCTTTTGTGTTGCTAGTTCCTCTGTATTCCGCAACTAAGATGGATGTTGAATTCTTTGCAAATGGGACTGTTCAACAGATGGCTGTTCAGTTCATGCTCTATTGGATTGATTGTTTGGTCTTTTTATAATTAGATTTTTCTGGTGCTTTGTATTATTTTATTGAATCCTTATTAATGGATAGGGCTAAACAAATAAGGCTTTCCTCACGTGTAACGACTTTAAACAGTTAAGAGCATGCCTTCGTATATAACAGTAGCTAAAACCATTTTGGCCTGAAAAACCATCTTCAGACTGTCCTTGTGCATGTGCAGGAAATTGTTTTGGATGCCATTATTTTTAAATAATTCATTTTCTTCAAACCAAGATTATTTTCTTCCTCTAATGAGAATTATAAAACCTGTCAGGTCTGAGGCTTCTATCTTTAGTCATTTTTTGGAATTATGCAAGTCCAGAATTTAAAATAGAACATATGGAGGCTCCTCGACTCGGTTCAAAAATGGCAGAACTAATTCCATAGAAAGATTTCTCAGAAAAAGCTGACTTTGAAGCCAAGTGGATCATGGAAAATTTTAGCAAAAAGTATATTTTGAGAAGGTATGAGTTGCTTAAAACGCTGTGTTGCATCTTAATCTTAACTTTAGCATTTGCTATCAGGAATGCTATAATAACATTATAATTATCTATAATATCAGAGAATTTTCTGTTCATCCTACTTGAAGGTAATGCAGTGTGAGTCACTAAAAATTATGAAACTGAATTGCCATTTTAATTTCAGGATATCATTACCTCAACTTGCATGACCCAGATATACCTAGCCAGGAATCAAGTTTTCTTATATATATATTTATATACATGTACGTATCTACATAGACCTTTAGAAAAACAGACTCAATAAAATTTCACATCCCCGATCTTTTGGGTAGTATGGTGCTGGACATTGAAACAAAGTTACTCTGTGATGCTTCTCTTCCCATCTGTTATTTCTCTCTCTGATTCTTGGCAGTTTTTCCAACTGACAACTCGGCGGTGAAGGTCTGAATCCAGCGATCTGAGTGGGTGATATCTATCAATCTTGTGCCACACGTATGCAACATTGCTAGGCAACAGGTAGCAGCATGACACCCACATTCTGCAATTTCCTTTTGGTGACTGAGACTTTTACTATATTAATTATATTGAACTTTATTTCATGTATTTCAGGCATTAACTATGGAAAATATTTTTAAAAACTCTTTGAGCTAAGATTACTTTCTGTTGCATATTGAATGAACAAATATTGTGTCCTGGTTTCAGCTGGGATAGAGTTAATTTTCTTCCTAGTAGCTGGTATAGTGCTGTGTTTTGAGTTTAGGGTGAGAATAATGTTGATAACGCACTGATGTTTTAGTTGTTGCTGAGCAGTGTTTACACTAAGTCAAGGACTTTCCAGCTTCTCACACTGCCCTGCCAGCGGAGGCTGGGGGTGCACAAGAAGCTGGGAGGGGACACAGCCAGGACAGCTGACCCAAACTGGCCAAAGGGATATTCCATACCATATGACGTCATGCTGAACAATAAAACTGGGGGGACTTGGCCAGGGGACGGTGTCCCGCTGCTCAAGGACTGCCTGGGCATCGGTCAGGGGTGGTGAGCAATTGCGTTGTGCATCACTTGTTTTGTGTATTCTTTTATCATTATTATTATTTTCCCTTCCTTTTCCGTCCTATTAAACCGTCTTTATCTCAACCCACAAGTTTTACCTTTTTTCTGATTCTCTCCCCCATCCCACTGGGGGGAGCGAGCAACGGCTGCGTGGTGTTTAGCTGCCTGCCAGGTTAAACCACAACATATTGGCAACTGATAAAGTCATCATTCTAACAATTGCTAGATATGAATGTGATGCACGGAATCTTCTAAAATTGCAGATAAGTGGGATATCAGATTATTTTGTGTTGAAGAGAACTATGCTACACGGAAAAATTTTTGCAAGGACTTCAAAACATAAAAGACATGAAAATGTAAAGTGAGGAGATAACTAGGGAGGAAGTTCCTTTTTTCTCTACTTGCTTTCTCTACTCTGTGTTTTTGCTGGCTTCCCTTTTTCAGTGGTTAGGATGCTACAGAGGGACTAAGCTACAGATTTACTTTCATGCCCCATCACAGACTTTTTGTGTGACCACAGGCAGATGAGGCTATGTTACACTACAGAGAGAATGCAAGTGAGCTGCACTCACTTTACTTCTCTTGAATTAGCCTAGCTTAGGAAAAATAGCCAGCCCTTCAGCATTATTACACCCTTGCAGGTAATGTATTTTTCTATGGATCTGGGATTTCTCAAAGATGTGTTCCACAGTTATTTAAGCTGCAATAAACTGGGTCATTCTACACATTTAATTTTGAAATAATTTGCCTGTCCTTTCTGAATACACAAAGGAAATCCCTGAAATGTACTCAAATGGAGCTAGTCTATTTGTTGCAAAGTGCTTGTGTTAGCCACTGATGAGTAATAGTAAGTTCAGCTTTAGTTCACACCCTCTGAGAAACCAGCCAAATCAAATTAACAGCAGCAGCACACTCATATTCAAAGTTTTGCCAGCAGACAGAACATTATTCGGGGCAGCCCCTGAATTACAACCCAAGCTATCTTTGCAGGAAGACAAGGCTCTTTGAAGGTATATTCAAATGATCATGAGTGACCATGAGCAATCAAACTATCATTACTTGCAGAACTACCATTGGTTTCTATGTCTTGGCTAAACATGAGTAATTTAGTATGCCAGTATCATTTATGAGAACTTGAACATAGCCTTAATGAGCCTGGGCTTCGGGTTCTCACCTGTATCACTTTATCTCCCACAGTGTTTGTGAGCTACTCGTAACCTGTGCGTGCAGGTACATAGTTCCTTGACACATGCAAAAGCCATATCAAGGTAGATAGTTCCTTAACTAGCAGCTTAATTTTTGCTATATTAAGATGAATGGAAAGAGGGAAGAACACTCCAAATCTTTATGTAATTTTTGGTCAGCAAGACAAGTACACTTATATGCCGTATTTTGTAAGGAAGGCAACTATTTTTGTAAATGAAGTCTCTTTTAAGTGTGTCCATGGGATACTGAGTCTCAGCATCATTTATTGTACAGGCATGACCAGCAGTTACATGTCTGTCTGAGAGATATTTGCTGCTGTTACTCACCAGGTTTTATGTTCAGGTTACATCTATGACTGGAATGTACTTTCTGTACAGAAATTTTATCTGTATACAAAGGGAATGACTTCAAGAATTTGAAACCCATGAAGAATTTCTTCTTTTCTCCTGCAGCTGTCCTCTCCTGACATTGGCTCAACACTGCAAAGGGAAGCAAATTCCAAACCTGAACAGTAGACCTAAACCAGGTAGGAAAACTGTTGTACTTAGCTGTGAGGTGTATCAGGAGGAAAACAAGAGAACAGTTGCTTCAGAAGACATTTTTCCTCTCCATTTAGACTTAAAAATCAGTGCTGGGATAGTATCAGATGGGTAGTTTTGTTTGAATGTATTAAGTTCTCCTGGATGACAGGTGGGCTCCAGGAGGAAAGTCCAGGTGGACACGCTGCCTACGAGCTCAGAGCAGCAGGTCAGGAGGCAGTCGGGATCTCCTTTGCTAGACAGCAGCCTGGACGAGGTGTTGTGTGAGATACCTGTTACACGTCCAGCTGTGATTAATGGGGTTGGAGAACAAGCTCTTCAGTTACCAAACACACCTTTTTAACACTGAATCCCGCTGGCCTAGGGGAAAAAATGCAGGCTGACAAACACACATAAAAATCCGGATGGGTTTTTGATTAGTTTGCTCCCTGTTGCTGCACATTTTTGTGCCAGACATGAGGCCAGTAAGAACAGCAAAGCCTGCCATGTTTGCAAATACCTGTCGGTAGTCAAATAGGAGCACGACTTTGAGAGTCAGAATTTATCACTGAAAAATACTGTTGTTTAAGCAACGGGGTGTTTTCGGTTGCCCTGTTAGTATTTGGATTTTTGTAACTTCTGCTAAGAATTTAGCAGGCAACATCAAAAGTTTTAGCTTGGGGAATTCATAAGCAGGGATATATTTAATACAATTTCAGATGTATTTGTAGAAGATGCAGAACTTGCTGTGGGAACCAATAATTTAATTAGATTCTGGTTTATGTGATTCATATACCTAATATTCTGAGTACTATATTAAAAAATGAATACAACTTAATTTTTCATAGGGCATTGCTTTGTTCTGCTATACAAGCAAACAGTTGATTACATGGAAGGCACAGATTTGATTGGCTGTAAAAATTAGGACCTTTGTACTGTGAAATAGCTTTCAAATACAGCTAAAGAAAACAGGCTGCATATACATGAATACATAAAAACCCCAGGGAAAAATTAACTCCATATTTGGGAATTTTATGTTGAATCTCACAAATCATACGAAATCTTGAATACCAGTAGCTTAAACAGAAAAAAAATGTTCTTCATAAACTATTTATAATACACATTTTTTAAAATGTTAACTTTCAGTTTTGCACCAAGATTTAATGCAACTGGCATGAGACTTTTAAGTAAAGTCTCCCTTGTATCTCTAGGCTACAACTGTGATCAACAAAAGTGCTGGCTTTATCATTTTCATAGACATGATGCAGCTGTAGTTCTGTGGTAGTCAATGAAATTACACCAGTGAAAGTAAGAGAATCAGGCCCACATTTATTAAGTAGAATAGAAATATTTCTTTATAGGTTCGGGAGATGCTTAATACATGTCTGGATGTATCTGATATGCAGGGAAAACCAGTTTTCTCCCGGACTGACTGCATAATTTAAAATGTATATGCCCTGGGTATCTCTAAAATCTAATGTAAAACAAGTTTGCTGTATTTGTGGATACTGTGAAGGTCAAAAGGATTTTATAGACTTTTTTTCCTTATTTAAACAGTGCTTCAGTGATCAAATTCTACAGATTGCTAAAACCCTGTAGCTACCTGCAACTAAGCAAAACTCTTACAATTTACAATAAATACAGTGGCAGAGCATCATAAATCTGGGTATAGAGAAATTTAAGACTTGAAGATCTAAGAAAAAAGAATTATTTGGCAGAAGAGACAATATTTGTATAGATTTTCTATACAAAGCCAAGATCACTCTCCTTCCAATTGCCTCCAGAAAGCACAAAGAATGTTATGTGTGCCACCTATTGCAAACAGATAGTAATATTTGTTATAGTCTTTTAGAACCTATTCCATTCCAATTGGTGCCTCTGCAGAACCCCAGCTGCTGGGTTTTGTGCCAGGGAAGAAAGAGAAGTGCAGCAGGTAAGCTGTAAAACCACACACGTAGTGAATCAATTCTGCACTGACTTGTGCAGCAGAGCGCTGGGAGGAAGCCGTCATGGGGAGGCCGAAGCTGGGCTCCTACCGCTATGGAATAACTTCACTGTGTTGTAAACCTGCCATGCACGAGGAAGCAGAGAGACCAGAGGTACGTCCCAAATGGACCCATTTCACAGAATTCCTCCGTTGCAAAGTGCTCGTCGATGCTGCAGCTGGAATCTGCCCAAGTCAGGACGGTTTCATGCTTCAGGAGAAGTGGATGCAAGGGTGCAGTTGCAGAAAAACAGAGATGTATGATGAAGCTGTCCCTTATTGTCTGAGAGGTCGTATCAACTGAAAATATTTCTTCCAGCAAGTGTCAGGATTTTTTATTTTATTAAAAAGTTCAGTGGGATTTAGTATGTTTATGTGCATGGTTACTGTGTCTTTGTTTTCAATTTTCAGATAATCTAAGTCTGAGAGCTACGTATTTATAAAATTTAAAACACCAGAAGTATTTTGGCACTCAGAAGACATCAACATCTAAAGCAGCTTGGCTTTCGTTTGCCCTGCGTATTTTCCCATCCTTTACTCCTCATCAGAGTGGACAGAGAACGCTACCAGACTGCAGGGGTGACATTTTGCTTATGCACAGGGCAGCTGACAATAAAAAAGGCAATATAGCTATGTATTGGGCATATGTGGATTTTTTCCCAGTGCTGTACGGTTGGTTCAGCTTCAGAGAGTGATGACTTTCTATTTGCTTTTAAAAAGCTAGAATTATCTTGAAGCTATTTAGCCATTAAATTTCCTCAGTACATATATGCATACACAGATAATATAACCAGAAGACAATGAAAAGAATAGCACAGCTTGATTTCTTATTTCTTTTGTTGAATTGTTTCAAGTTCTCTTCTTGGAGGAAGATGTGTTTCTAATAGTTTCAGTTGGAATATACAAAGCTAATGATGTACACTGCTAATGTACAAAACAGATTTCCTATTACAAGGAGCCTTAGACAATAAACATATAATGAATCCGCAAGTAATTTCTCACTGAAAGCTAATGGTTCCAGAGTCCCTGACCTAAGCGTGGGATTTTTTTGTTAAGATGGGCAAAGTCATCACAAGTACATAAATTGAAAAAGGGCATAATGGCTATATCAGTATGTCCAGGAAACTATTCAGACTCATGAATGCAATCTACAGTAAGATCAGCCAAGGTTATCACCAGATGTTTCTTGTCCCACATGCCACAGCTTGACTGTATTGTAATTAATTCAGCTGAAAAGTCTCCGCGAGAACTGTGTTTTCAGCAGAATCTCAAGCTTGGTTTCAAATACCAGAAATCATTTCCGATTTCTTAAAACATCCTAGACAAATGTGAAACTCTGCAGTTAAAGTATGCCAAAAAGTACTTAAAAAAAATTGCATTTAAAGAGCATTAAAGGAGTATTCTCAAAGTAGTTGTGATTAAAGCCAGACCTTTGGGGTTCAGAGACTTAGGTATGTATAGCACAAAGGCTTAGGGCCTTTTTCAGTAAACTATTTGCCCCGGACCGTACTGCAAGTTCAGAGGTACAACAGAAATTTGAACTTGGGTTTCTGCACCAAACCATAGTAGTATTTATCCAGTCAGTCATCCATAATATGAACAAACAAAAAAATCAATATTTCCCAAGGTATTTTACAGCTCATCCTCCATTTTTTTATGGCATATCAGACCAAAGACCTACTATATTCTTGTTGTGAAGAAAGAGGCTTTTAGTTATTTAAAGTTTGAGGTCCATTTAAAAATGAATTTCATTAAAGTCAGATACTCAGAGGCATGGAGTTAAGACATAAATAAAACAGAACATATTTTATCGTAATACCACTTTATTTTGCTGCAATATTTGCAGAAAGAACACATTGAAATGCACTTCCAAACTACTTTACACCTAATTCTGGACAATACAAGCCTGAGACAAAATGAGATACGTTAAAAATTATGGTTCTGGTTTTCAGAAGTATTGACCACCAAAGCCTATATTTAACTTCAGGTAGAACTGTGTTCAGCATGTCTGAAAATTGGGCCCTAAATTAAAGATAAGTGTTTTTACCTGGGTAACATCCCTTTAAGTACCACCCACAAATTATATAGGATAGTTCTTCCCATAGGAAAATCGTCTTTTGGATTATTTTAAGATAAAAGCATAGACCAATGTCAGCCCTCTTACAAGCTGCATACTAATGCGAGGAGGGGAAGGAAGGATTTATTTGGAATCTTCTAATTGACCTCAGTGGAATTGGGCCTGGACCCATTAAAACATTTATGAAAAGCAGTTATGGAGCATGAATAGTACCCAATCTAAAACATTAATGTCTAGGTAATATTAAAAGTAATTTGTTTAAAAATAGCAGGGAGGGGAGGAGCAGGAGCCTGGCTGCATTAAGGGCTAAATTCCTCTAACTTTCTGTTGGTCTTTTTTATCTTTATTTTTTAAACAGTTGCAGAGACAGAAGTTGCTGTTTTTCCTTGGCCTTCCCCTTCCCCAGCACTGGCCCGAGTGTTAGTGATACTCCTCATTTTCTCCTCAGTCCTGCATTATCCTGATTTTTAGACTCATGTGCCAACATATCACAGCTTCATCCTTTCTCAGGAATGACGTAGGCAGTTAAAGGCATTAAAACAAATAGGCCTCCAAAATTAATGTGTTTTGCAGGAAGTCAGCGTGAGGGTATCCAAAGCCAGAGGGTATGTTCAGAATAGGGGGATTCAATTCCAGGGTGTCACAAAATGTTCTCCATCACCACAGCATGGCAGAAACCTGTTCTTAATGCTATGATAGATGTTCTAAATATGCCACTTACTCAGAGTTATTGGATATGGGAACATGCAAATCTACCAATAATGCTAGAGCCTATGCTTTATGAAGGGCACAGCTAACAGAGAGGTAACTGCCTTCCTAAGGATTTAACAGGAGCTGCGTAACTCCATGGTGTCTTGAGTATGAGCCTCTTCTTACAGCAGCTTTTCAGATAGCTCCTAGTCCAAACAAAAGCTACTTTAGCGTATGATCTGTAGCTTACAAGTACCTGCATGGAAATCGCCTAGCAAAAGTTAACCCAGTTAGCAATTAAAAGTGAACAAAGAGATTGGCAGGAAACATCTGTGACCCTCCCTGTCCAGTACATCTTCTCTCCAGTTCCCAAAGCACTGACTTCTCCTGCGGTCCTTTATGATTTATTTCCAGAACCTCCCAAAATGAACAATGGCCATATGCGCATTTACCTTTGAACACATGAATGTTGCGGTGCGTCTCTTCAAAGGTGGAAGAGCCATGTAGTCATCCTAGAACTACAGAACACATGCTTCCAATAAATAATGTAGCAGCCCAGCTTTTGACCAGAAAAGATCTGCAAGAGTATGTGATGCCAATGTTTATTTTCTCTACTGCTCTCAGAGGGATGCAGCAGCAATGTGACTGAGTCATCTCACCAAGGGCCATGACTGCTCCCGTCCAAAGGCTGTCCATGCTGGAAGTCAATGCCTCGCTGTTTGTCCTGGCCACTTTCCAAAGGCCCCTCCTACCTGCTTTTGGCTACAGGCAATTTTCCATGGAATTATTTAAGACAAGCCATTTTGGACATGAAAATGTCCAAATTTTCATGATTTTTTTGAGAATTTTCTTTCAATGTCTTGTGAAAGGTGTGGTCTCAACGGTTCGTGCCCTTGTATTTAGTTTGCACTCTCTGCTTGGCCTATGTCTTACAGAGACCACTGCAGCCTGTTTCCAGACAAGTCAAATTTTAATCAAACAACACAACTACTTTCTTTTCTTGTTTATTTTTCAGCTAAAAAAAGATTTTTTGCAGGGGTACATATTTTTAGGGAAGAAACAAAATCTCCACTAAAAAATACCTGACGAACATTTTTCAAGTAGGCCTACTTTTTATTTTTTAAGGTCTGTTCCTAGTAAGGAATCTTTGATGCAGTCAGCAAGACTTTTCTTCTACCTAGAAGACCTACTGATATATAGCCAAACAGAGAGCACAGAAAAAAACCCACTCTTGTATGTCACTGAACTCTTAATCTATTTTATGAGCCTTAAACACTACAACTCTTTGCACAGTAGAAATTTCAAAAGATCTAGAAACTCCATTTTTTCTCCTTATGTGGCTTTTCTAAACCCGAAGTTTTACTTTTCATGAATATTTTTAACCAGCACAAACCTTTTTAGGCTTCTTCTTACATCTATCCTTTGTCAAGGAAGAAAGAAGCAATCCTGTGAATCAGATCCCATGTGCATAATCACACAACTATACGAACTAATCGCATCCATAAAAAGCATTCGGTTCAAACATTGCCGTATAGGGAATGCTTAGCCTTAAAAATTATGCTGTTTGGACTAGCAACTTTGAATACATCTTATGGGCAATCCATCTGCACTAGTAGGTTTTTTTTTTCTTTTTTTAACTTAAATCAGGGGACATGAGCAACCTGACAGTGTATATAATAAGCCTGCTGATTACTTCACCTTTTGTAATTCTTGTTTCTCTTTTTGTTTCACGTTTCTGTTACACTAAGATGCACGTTGTTAAAATGTTTTAAAAAATTGATCAGATCTTGATTGCCAACTAGGAAGTTTAGAGTAGTAACCTCAACCAAGTTTATCATAAACTTCAAATTTCTTACCCCGTATAGAGCCATCACCCATCATAAACAATGCAAGCTGGGTGGGCTGGACTTGCCACTGAGCCTGGGAGGACTCATTTACAGCACAGATTTGCCACCTTTGTTTTTAGCAACCGAGTCATGGCCAAGCCTGGAGGCCTACCATGCAGGTGGAGGGGTGGTGGCAGGCAGTGTGGTGGCCAGGGATGAGGGATGGTGGGCATGTGGAGATGCTGGAGACATGGGGGACACCGGGTGGTGGCAACAGGGGGAGTGCCGGCAATGTAGGGGACACCAGATGGTGGGGATGGAGGCGTGGGGGGGACACAGAAATGCTGGGGACATCGGGTGGTAAAGACATGGGAAACACCAGGGATGTGGGGGGACACGGGGCGGTGAAGACGCAGGGATGCCAGGGACAGCAGGCAGTTAGGACACGGGGAGGTGTGGGACACCAGATGGTGGCGTCTCCAAGGACACCTGGAATGTTGTCTTTCAAACCCCAACACATTCCGCCGGGCAGCGCAGCTGCCGACAGCAGACAGAGACCTGGCCGGTAAGTGAGAAAACTGCCTGTCTCTACGCCATGCACAGGAGTCTAGGTGGGGCCTGGCTTATCGCATGTGGAACAAGGTACTAATAACAAAGTATTAATAGCTTGCTTTTCCTGAGCTGGCTGTAGCTTTGGTGTTTGCAGCGGGGATAGTCCTGTGAGGGAATGGAGGGCTCCCAGCCATCACAGAGGAAACCCACATCTCCTCCTCTGTTACCTTCATGCTTAACGGGGTGGGGACTAACGAGGGAGCAGCTTTTCATTTTCTTCACCTCACCGAAATTTACAGTCCAGCCTCAGCACTTTCTACAGACCACAATGGATTTCTTCCAATAATCTCCTCTCCCACCTACCCCAAATCCCTTGTTTCTTTCTGTCACCTAAAATCAACCTCTTTACATCTCAGCCATCTCCACTCGGGGATCTTGTCTGGCAATATGGTTCTTTTTAGGCACTCGTCTCAACCACTCTCCTGTCTCTCTCCATCCAGAGTTTTTTTCCTCTGCCATTAGTCATTTAAGTTTAAAAAAAATCAGCCCTGAAGATTTAGGTGGAGAAGGGCCTTCTTGTATTTCATTTCAATTTTGTTTCCATTTTGCATCTTCCTTCCAGTCCCATTTCATTCTGACTACATCTTTTTTTTTTTTTTTCCTGAGGAAAAAGGCTTAATTATTGTTTATTTGGATCTCCCTGGATCCTATCTCCAAATTACTGCATCATCAACAACCCCCTAAATAGACACTAGGAAAATTCACATGAGGGAGAGACACTGTGAATACTCCAACCGCAGAGAAAGCTTCGATCAGAGCTTGCACGCTGTTAGACAGCAGAGAGCCCAGCTACAAAGGCCCAGGAAACTCGGTTTCATTAGCTCTACTCATCTTCCAACTACCTGTTTCACACTCCTATCATCTTCCCTTATTTCTCTATTCCCTCCTCAGGTCTTCAATGCTTCTCCCCTCTTACTGAATCCCTAGGCACTTCCATTTTATTTCTTTCCCCCTTTGGTTGCTTCAGCCCTGCTGCCCTTTTCCCCATAATTGTTTTCCTCTGCTCTGCACATTTGAGCCAGCAGATCAGTAAGCGTGGATAGGATACAATGAGTCATTCGTCTAGGTTTCACTTCAACTGCAGAGCTAAAGTAGGGAAATTTAGATGCCATATCTAAGTTGCACCTGGGGAAGCAAATATGCAGAGGAAGCAATAGGGCTGAAGCTACTGAAGGGGGAAAAAAAAAAAACACAACTGCCTTGAAAGTAAATTTATTCATTTATCTGCAAAACAACATTTTTTAGCAATATGGCACATTTGTTCTGTTTTGAGATTTTGTATCTTAGTTACTTGATTAATTGTGCTGATCTTGCTTTGTGTTTGTTATTGACTTGTCTCCTTCTGGTCATGGGATTCTTTAGTCCTCAGCACCTAAGAGGACAGCTTGGCACTGGGACGGGACTGTTGTCTCTGAGGTTTATGCCATTTTCTACTCTATTCTGAAATGCTTGTTGAACCCTTGCAGTATCCCAAGTTGTGAACATAATTCCAGTGTGTCTTCCTCCATCAGCTCTGTTTTGTGGCCTGCAGTTACAAGGTTTATTTGTCTGGGTTAGAAGTAGCAGAGACTTCATATTTTACCGCATTTTTTAAATGCGTTTGCAGAATTTCTTTAGAAAGTGAGGTTAACAAGTTGCTCTGATTTAAGTGTGTTCAGCAATTTAGTCTCTTGACAAATGAATAAGGACCTTACTTAAAACCCTTTTCTAAACCTATTTTAGAACTTTTTTTTTATCACGTACGTCAGTGGAGCTCAGGTCCTGATGAGCATCAATATACCTCCTCCAGTGGTCCAAAGTGGGAAGAAACCTCTGCTTACACTCAATGATCTGAGATGCAAGTGGTAGAAGAAGGGTTGTGGGGATATAGATTTCCCTTCTGGTATTATATACAAGTAAGACACCTTCCAGCAGGTTCAGTTTCTTCCATTTTCAGAATATTGGGCTGAAAGTATTGACAAGGAGGTGAGGAAGAGCTGAGCTGGAATTACTAATCTGGGGCATGCTGTAAAGCATCTAGGACCGACTGCATCAGGGACAGCCATGCACTCCCCTAGTGTGCTCATACTCCTGCGTTTCAGCAAGTTCAAGGGCTTGGACTGAGCCAGTGCTTCACTTCCCAAGCACTTCCCCAACGGGGATGTTCCTCAGGAGCCCCCCAGGCGAGTACAATTGTGCTGAGCTGGCTCAGTACCATTTTTAAATGGGACTTCGGGAAGGCAACTGCAGGAACCCTGAAAGTGAGAAGCTGATCTGCCATGGGTCTCCTGTATGTCTCTGAGCGGGATTCATTTCTCTGTGCCTCATTTCTGTCTCCCCATTTTACCACAAAGGATACTTCTTTCCTCTACGTGGTCTATTTAAAAACATCTTTTACAATGAATATGTAGAAGTATAATAGGAACCTGATCTCAGATGGCACAATTTAATTTTATTGTAATAATAGTAATAAATGTACTAAGCACAAACAATGTGCTCAATGTAGAAATAGATTTAATACATTTAACTGGATTTTGAAAGTGGTTCTTCATGAATGGACACCCATTCTTGTTCAGATCAGAAGTGGCATCTCAGATGGTACTTTGGAAGATGACAGAATACCTGTCATCCTCATACCAGGATAAACTAGAGAAGGAACATTAGATTTCCACTCCAGGCCTGTGAAAAGAATTTTTTTTTTTTTCAGATACTTGGATTTTATTTCATTATGTTTCCTTTTCTTCATTTAATTTAATAATATGTTCCAAATCCATTTATCCAAATGCATCTGTTTTATACTTGGGGAAATACAATCTGAAAAGAAAATGTAACTTTTTTCCAGTAAAGTTAAAAGAATGGAAGGCAACTAATTTTAACATATTGCCACTTAATGTCATCTTGTTTGCTGATAAAATACATGGTAAAGCGTTTTCAGTAATCACTTCTTGAAACAAAACAGAGCTTTCCTGCCTAATGAATGGAGATACATTTATTTATTTATAGGACGTTCATCATTCTAATTCCTTTGTGTTTCACAAATATTAGTAAGTTGATCCATGCGGCACTGAAAAGAAGTGAAGTCTTATTAGCTCCATGAGGCACAGAAATGACATGATCTGCCCACACTTACCAGAGAGATGCATGAGGTATAATTAGAATGAAAAAAAAAAAAAAAAAGTTGCTCTTATTACAGTACCTAGCCAATAAAAACGTCCCTCTGTCATTCAATATTGCTAACCTTAAACATTAAACATCCTCAGGCAGGAAACCAGGAACATCTAACTAGATAAAAATGGTATTTTTTTTTAAAACAAATGCATTCTTTGACTTCTTTTCTTTTATTTCCTGAGCCTTTACATGATACTTGAGTTATATTTCCAAGCTTTTTCCTGCAGTCATGAGGGCTAGAGAAATTATTTTAAAACAACATTGTCATCTAATTGCATACCTTCTAGAAGCTGAGTTGTAAGCAGCCTGCTAAATAAGATGAGGTCTCTTGTATTTCAGGGTGGCCATACCGCTCATTTTGCACTTGCACTGTTTTCAGGAATTATAATACTGTAATGCATTACATTAGAATCAATAAATGAAGTATTTTATTAGATACGTTCCATTTATGGTGCCTACTCCTTAAAGGGTCATTAGTTATATCTGTGCAAATTGGTGGTATTGCCAGGATATCCATACTTAAGCTTGCAAAACTATTTAGGAAATATAGATGAGATACTGTGGTAATAATATTCAAATGTGACCACTGACAAACTTTTATGGGCAATCTCCAGACATATGTAAAAGTGAGTCCTTTAAAGTGTTTTGCATTGGTTTATCTTTGCTCTAACAAAGTCATTAGGGCTTTTACCAACTGATTGAAATGGTAAGTAAGGCCAACAATGAGGAACTCCACACATCATTGCTGTTTTGAAAGAATATGCAGAAAATTCAATGTAAAATGTTTTGCTGCGTTCCACATTTCTTCATCATAAATATAAGCCCTAGCTCTGTAACTGCTTGTTTGCATGTCTAATGTTACGCGGCTCTGCGAGACTACTATAAAATTAAGATGTTGCATGTGTGTGTTTGCAGGACCGTGACCACGAGGAATACTTGCTCAATGTAATAACTACCAGTTGAAAAACAAAACAAAAATCAACTCTAATTGTGCCCATTTAAATTCAAACATTGAAAAATAGCTTAAATATGGTATTTCAGAATGTAAATTTCATAAAAAGTCTGAAGATTTTAGGATTCTGTTAGCTTTTTAGTCCCTCTGTAACGAGGCTATTACATAGCATTGCTCAGATTGATGTTGAAAATAATGCAGCTGCAAGAGCAGCTGCAGCAAGAATTCACAGAAGCCAGGATGCAAAGCAGGCCCTGCTCGAAGTCCCTGCCTTTAGCTTTCGGTTGTGGGTTTTTTTTTTTCCTTTACTTATTTATTAGCTTAATTCCAGCATCCTCTGAAATGATGCCTTGCTGGGAATAACTGAGGGTTAAAGCTTTAATGGCTTTGCTTAGCCTTACAAATGAAAAACCTGGAATTTACTGTCTTCTGCAAACCAGAGTCACTCTGACAGCAGGAAATGCTGGGGTTTTTTCAAAATGAACAGTTCAGGGTTGGTCAGCATTAAGACAGTAACAGTCAAGAAGAAAACACAGCATCAAAAAGGAGGAAAGATACTTCCCAGTTAGGTATACAGGTGTACAAAAGCATCTTCGTGCTGCTGGTATTTAAAAAGACATTTATGCCCCTGGGCAGGAGCTGACGAACTCGTGGGCTGCCGCCTCAAAATGTTTGTCCGCTATGTGGCTTGCAGGCAGGTTTGGAGGAAGGTGCAAGTCCAGCACCCACCCTTATGCTTCCTTTTTTGTGACATACAGAGGGTGACAGGAATGAATTGCAGCAGCAGGGTGCTAGGCCAATCGGGTAAATCCAGGTTTTGGTAATCCCGAAGGGATTTGCCACCATCCTCACCCCATTTCCTAACCTTCAAGTCTGGGGAGGATAACTGACACCTTGGTTCTTGTTGGTTCTTTCATGGACAGGTTGATATTAGGTAAAAACAATTTTAAATAATTTTGAAATAAAGCTTTACACATAACTTGTGTAAACCAACGTGAATAAGCCACATCACTCAGTGTTTCATAGCCACTTGTAAGACGTTCAGAAGAATAGTTCCCAGGGAGATTTACAATAACAGATGATACAAAGAAGCAAAGCATCATCATTCACCTCCCAAATCTGAATGTACAATAGCCTGTTAATTCAATAGATTCAGTTACTGGCCAAAAGTGACCTGTACTCAGGACACAAAAGCAATTGTAAACCCCTGCTCCTCTTTAAATCTAAATTTCAGACCTAAGAGAACACCTTGGAAGATCTCTACTAATGGCAAAGTTTGTAACATGATGTTTGCATCCCAGGCGTAGCCATACCAAACACTTCAAGATTCTCCTGGCAAAATCAACTGGATAAAAGGAACTGATATAGTTCTCTTTCAACTGATGTAACATATTCGGTCACCTTATTACAAGTTAATATTCAGGTTGCAATATCTTGCATCCATTGGAGCTTTGCAGAATTTTCTCAGGAAGGTCATAAAATAAAACATTAGAGTAGTGTAACTTAAAGGTTACAAAAGCATGGGCTACAGAATCAGCATTAGTCTGTGACAGCATTGGCTCCAGTCCCGGTATAGTTTATAGGAAATAAAGGCAAGAACCAACCACACATGTAATAAAATGAACAAAACCATGTTAGAATCAACTGCTGGATCAGATTTTTTTGTTGTTTCTTCAGTGGCTCACAACCGTCACTGGATTTCCCTCGGTTGTCGCTGCTCTTACAGATTTGTGTCGTTGCATATAAGTGTGTCAAAGACCAGGCTCGCTCGCACATCCTGAATGGGAAATTTGTACCTATAGAACTTGTGCCATGTACCTTTCTATTCATCAAGGGAAGGAAGAAAAATTTCCCTACTGTTCTTGTAGCACTTCAAGGTTAAAATTCATATTGACAAAAATAATGCAGCAGAGGTAATAAACATTCACAGAGATTAAAATAAGTGCACAAAAGGCAATTTCTTCACTGGAAAATGAAGACGCCAAGCTAAAAGAAGAAATTAAAAACAGAAGCCATACTAAGAAACTAAAAGCTGTCAAAGTAGAAGAACTGCCTTGAATGTTAATCTGAGCTATTTCAGCCAGTCCTTTTTCACAACCTTTTCTTTCCTGCTAACTTTTATGTTACAGCTCTATTGCCTGTACAAAGTTGCTGAATTGAAGCTCTGCCTGTCAGGAGCTCTCATCTGTGCATGCTTTAGCTCTCAGTTGTTAGTGGATTTGCTTCAGCTGCCACTATTAAACCGTCGCATGTCAAATTACAAAGCAATTAAGGTGAAATGCATAGTTGTAACACACAGGTTAAAAAACCTCCAGAAACCATAATTCTAAATTTTCTAGGTTTGTAATGATGACTTTGGAAAGTATTAAAATATCTTTTTAATTAATATAATCTCCAAATTACTGACATGTGCTTCACCTGGAGTCACATAAGTTTTTTATCTTTCCACCTTTCTCTTTTTCCTTCCTCCAAGGCTTTTTTTGCCTAGGAATATTTAAAGTTCATTATTCCACACTGTGAGAAATGGAATAAGTATAACTTGAGTATTTGCAAAAGCAGCTAGTGAAGTAAGGAGGCGGATAGATAAACTATCCAAATGCTTTATTCTATATTCTGACCCCTGAATTTTGCCTCATTCTGTCTCACATTACTGCAGAAACACTGTATCGAAGATGAAATCCCTTGGAGGTATACCATTAATATTGGACGTATACCATTAATATAAGGCAACTGTAGTGGTGGTATGAAGAAGAGGAGTCTAGAGGATGGGTCAGTGATAGCTGCCACCATTGTGCTCTGAATCAGGAGCCAAAGAGGGACCGATGCACAGCTATGGCTAACTCATCTAATATCTCTGCTTAACATCTCTGCGTCCCGGTGGGACTCATAATATTTAATTACATATCTAATGGGAAATTCAGCCTCACCCTGTGAGTTACTGTGCTTCCTCGATTTTTCTTACATTGTAGAAGCACAGCACTTCACAGGACTGGTCCTGCCATGAAAATTAATCAGTTTATGCCTGAACAGGGCTTTCAACATACAGATCATTTGGTATGACAGAGTAGTATTAGATAACAAAGTTATTCAATTGAATTATGGAACCATAAGAAAATTATTGTCTCTTATTTTTAATCAAGCAGACTCCAAGCCAGATTAGTCCCTGATGATGATGTTTTGGCGATTTCAACAGGTTTTATTGCCACCAGAAAAGTTTCTCCCTCTTTTAGCTCCTGTGCACCCTACAGTTTTCACTGCTGTATATATAATCCACTCAATAAAGCCAGCTCTAGGTTTCAGGTTAGCCCTTAGCTTCAGTGAACAGTAAGACAGCTTGCTGAAGGTAAATAAAAAGCCTTGTTGGTTTCAGACAAACCTCTCCACCTTGTTTGGTTTGGGTTTTTTATAAAAATCCTGTTTAACCATCACTTACTGCAGGGATACCCGAGTCTAGAAACAGCTCTGAAAGTTTGAGAGAATTAAGCACCAGTGGTTCTGCATTTCTTTTCATGGCATCAGAAAAATCTCAGGTTATAGATGTGTGTATGATTTCATATGCATGAATGCTTCAGTGCCCACCAGTTACCAGACTCTTTATTAGCCTCCATAACCCAAGCAGAAGAATTTCAATACTGCCTTTAAGGGTCACTTGAGCAGAAGCTTCGAGATAGATTGTACTGCTGGGGTCACAGAAATTCAGTAGCTAACTTGGCAAAAGAGAAATTAGGTTTGTTTGCTGAGGAATAGAGGTATATTTTTTGCATAGTCTTCTTTGCAAAGATGAATTTCTGATCATAGGAACCCATTTGTAGTCAAAAGGTTCATCAGCTTCCATCTTTCCAGACTTGCTAAAATCTTTGGGACAGATCAGTGTTAATTTATACCAGTGGAAGATCTGGACTAGGTCTTTAAGATTTCCCATCTCTCATTTAGGCTGTGGTCTCCATGGACCCCTGCTGCAAGAGCATCCTTATTATGAGAGGAGCGGGAGGGACATGCCAGCACCCGCTGTCTGCTCCCTTGTTCCCTCACCCTGCATTGTACTCTACTGTTTTTACACTTTTTCTTCCATTTATTGCTCTTACATTGGAAATCAGATACAACAGTCATAAAGAACAACAGCACCAAAGAAATAAAAGCCACAACAATAAAAGACGAGAAAAAGGAATTCCAGTTAATGATATCTATCTAGGGAGATTCCCCCTACAGGGAAGTGGAGCAATATGGAAGGACATTCAGAAGGAAGATAGCCCCTCAGCCACTAAAATTCACTTTGCATCTTGATAGGAGGGCCTTTTTAAACCTTTTCTTAGTTTCTCAGATGCCTACTTGCTGACTTCCTTTTTTTCTTCTTCCCATTCTCATGCCTTCCTTTTCTCCCTGTTGCTTCTTTTGGTTGACTTTGATTTGGGGAGGTTTTTTGTGTTATTACTAGAGCAAACAATTAGGCACATGAAGAAAGATAGTGGATTTTTTACTAAGTGTCCAATAAAATTAGTGACTTACAAAGCTCTAGCACTGATTTGCCAAGTTTCTGTACACCCCAGCTTCATTCTAGTTACATAGTTAGGGTAACCGAAAGGAAGGATCACTACCACAGTTCTTTATTCAAGTCGAGTGGTCCTAGTTAGGAGCTTGGATGTTGCAGCTAACTTTTTACCATATAAAACACCACAAGAAGTAGCGGTGGAGTTTTGCAGTTGGTGAACAGAAACACCAACAGCTAAAATGGTAGCTCTCATCGAACGCATCTCTTTTCGATTAACATGAGTTAATGAGCAGAACTGAGGGCACTGTAAGGGGACACCCATCCTGGGGTGGTGACCAGCAACTAGGGTTGGGTTCGCTCAAGGTAACCTGCTTGGTATAGCTAGAGCAAGAAAAGGATCTGTATCCTCGGCCACATCTCTCTTGCTGTGTGTTTGATCTAAGTGCCATGCAAGGTGTCAGGTACGTCTTTGCTGTGGATCTGACGGCTGATATGTTTTGTGTACTGCACAATAGGTAATGGAAGTTGTTAGAGGTCTGCTAGCATCTCCTTTAGGTTTGGGCTTTCCTAGGGCCTTGTCCCATAGGAATGTGATTATTTTGTGAAGAGAGTGCTTTCTGTACTGTGAGCTGTCATTGAATTCCTGCCTCATCCTGGAGGCAGGGCTGCCCAGAGCAGTTCTGAGATGCAGACCTCTTAATAGCATGTTGGCAGATCTAATCAAGCCCACAGCAGAGTCTGCAGCAGCTCTTCTAAACCCAACTTTGCCCCTCTGCACTCGTTCCTTACAAGTACTCAGCTCCCACCATTTCAAAGCAATCTTTTCAGAAAATCAATAGTTCTTCATCTCCTTCAGAATGAGAGCAAGTAGGACACTTGGACGTTTGCTTTGTAATCTCTTCAAAAATTGCTTTCTTGTCTTCCCAACAGAATTAGGAAATATTGCAGTACCAAAAAAAAATAAAACCCTCAAGCTTTTTCAGCACAACGTCTCAGTTGTAGGACCAATCTTTGCATTCCTTTTCATTTAGGGATTACCCTAAGCTCACTGGTCTGTTTATACCTTAGGCACACACATACATCCTTGTTCCTCACACAGAGGAATTATTTGTTCTCACAGCTCCACTTTTCAGGAGCCTGCTGTAGAAACCTTTACCATTTTAAAATTTCTGTTTTCTCTCCCTCTTTCCTCTCAGTGGCCCTTTAGCTATGAAAATGAACCGCTCTGCTCCCGCAGTGCTGAGCTGCTGAATCCAATCGAGGAAGGCTGGCCAGGCTTCACACCCCCGTCAGACACAGCGCTGACCTTTTTTCCTAATTGACAATGCAGGGCTTTGTGCTAATAGGATGACATCATTACGCAGAGCTGAAATGCTTTTCCTGCTGTCTCTTTTGTGTCTCGGTATTTTTCTCCCGCACTTCTAGAGGAAGTATTTCACTAGGAGGGAGTGTAAGGAAGACAGTTACACAGTGCCTAAAAAACATATGCAGAAAACATCCTCAAGTCCTCTCTCTTAATTTTTCCTCAGTCACACTGGCTACCAACCACATATCCTGAGCCCTCCCTATGTACTGAATCTTCCGTTTCCTTCTTCCAGGTTGTGATCACTGACGCTTCTTTTCTCTGTTTGCTTTGCCTCACTGTCCTAAGATATGCTGCTGGGGAGATTCTGGTTCCTTCTTGATTTTGAATTATAATTGTAGTTGTTAGCCTACTGTCCTTTTACAGCTCTAATTTTATTCAAACAACTTGTTAATAAGGTCCTTGTGCTTCTCTACAGCAATAAATAGTTAATTGAGGTGCCTAATTTTGTGTTAAATTGTTGGCAGTTAGTTTTTGCTGTGATACTCAATAATATAAAGTTTTAAAATAATACTTTAAAGAATACATGGAGGGGAAGAAGCCCCAAAGAAATGGAAAATTTTAAGAGCTTTATTTTAGCTGTCTTGTGAGATTGGCTCACCCATTTCAGTGAGTACTATAACCTTTTAAGGTGCTGTCTTAAAGCTTACAAAAATTGCCTTAATGCTGGTTATAGATTGGCAGCCATGTACCAAAGCATGCAGTCTTGGCTAAGCCAACAAATCAGATAAATACATATGATGGGCTTTTGCTGGAGAAGACAGAAAGAGCAGAAATTTCTCAGTTCTGCCTATCCCCCTCTCCTTCTCCCCTCTCCCATGGCTGACATATTGGGTACTCCTAGCTCATGGTATATATTTCCAGCCTGCTCCAGTGCCTAATGAAATGGATTACTCGGATATTATCAGGTAATTCTGTGAATCTGTTTGCCCTGAGCTGTTTTAATTTGTACGGAAATGCACTAGGAGCTGCAACAGTAGAAGAGAAGGGTAGTATTGACCAGCTGGGAGAAGCAGCCTCTTAAATCACTCCAGCTAGCTCTACAGGACCATGGCTGTCTATATCCTTACTTCAAGAAAGGCAAGCAGGAACGATAAGACAGACAAAACCTAGAGCGAAGAAGGGAAAAGATTCAGGAGGGAGAGGAAGCAGATGCCATTACTATTCAAGACTATCCAGAGTTGGCAGGAATAGGGGTTTATCTATTTTCCTTTTTTGCCCAAACAATGCCCAACTATTTCATAGAAGACTCCTGGATTCTTGGACACATGACAGTGATCTTCATGCCATCCTTTCTTTCCTGCATTTAAGCACTGTTCAAGAAGGGAATGACAACCACGTTATTAACATATCTTGTGAAAACATCTCTTGATTATTTTAATTGTATTTCCTCTTTCTTTTTGTACATTATCCTTAAAGACACGTTAAGTATTTTAACCAGGATTTCTTTCTTACGTTCTGTTTCTGTCATATTTACCTTCAACTTTAGTTAACTTCCATAAGCTATTGTGAGTAATAGAAAGAATTGGAGTTGCGTTACTTTGAACAACAGTAAGGCTAAGCTTACCGTCTTTGCATAAGAGTGCCTACTGAACTAGCGATCTGATAGCTGTGAACAGTAATTATTAATACAGTTTAATATTTCTTTTATGTCTATAGCCTAATGAGATTAGTGCTTTGTTGTACTCAGCACCACATAAACAATTAATATGTGAGTTACAGCCTCAAAGAGCAATTAGGATAATACGGTTAAATCCCTGCAATCTACTATGAAAAAACTATGATCACCCTTGCCAAATTTCAGCCCAGAGCCCAATTTATTATTATTTTTTTTTATAAACAGGTTAAATACAGTGAGTGAAAATAGTGTTTAGAGTGGAAGTGCTGACAAAACCTTTACTGCAGCAACATGGACAATGCAGCTGTAATAATGGCAAGTGTGCCCTTATCACAGCAAGAAAAATGTAAGGAGTTCTGATTTTGCACTGAATGAGCCATTACTTATGTCTATCACAAAGAAATAAGAGTACTGAACAAAAAAAAAGATACATTAAGGGGTTTTTTTTCCCCCAAAAGAAAACTAAAAATAAAAAAGATCAGATGTGACTCAGGCTTTCAAACAATAAAAATAGCAAGATAAAAGAACTAGGTTGCTTCATTGCCTAAAGAAATGGCTAGAATCTTAAAAAGTCTGAAACCTGATTGTGAGAGACTCACTTTATGGGCTGCTAAGAAGGTGCTGACCTTCGTCATCAATAGATTGTCTGAGCCTTTGTGGTATTCAGCAGTAAAGGAAGTGCTTAAAAAGTCATCCCGCTGAAAGATGGACTGGAAAAATCTCCGGTTCAGATCTCAGCATAGCTGTTGTCGGTGCACATGCTCATTCAGAAAGTCTGTCTGTAAATCTAATACAGATAAATCTTGCTTCACTTTTAAGTGAGAAAACTGGAGCATCCTCACCTTAGAGATGGATCAGGATATCTGGAATTCAATATAAGTGATATTATTATAGAGGAGGGCAGCTAATGACCTATCTGTTGTGGGGCTTTGGATGTGTTTTGTTATAGTACTATATTTCTCTGTCTGTACTAGAGGACATTGAAGGAGTGGGATAACACTTGCACAAGTACCAGTGGTATAATTTTCTTACACTTGCTCCATAGTTTTGGATGCAGTTTTGCCTGTTCCAGCATTTGCACTGAAATGAACTGTAGCAGATGACTGCCCTGTGATTTCAAATGGCCTTCTGGGAGAAAAAGACTATTATAGATGAAAGAGTTCGGTTCCTATAACTTTCTGGAAAAGTCCCATCACTTTCTAGGTAGTATACCAATATGGCAGTTGTCATTATATGTATCTTCTAGCAGCGTGAATTAGCCATGGTGGGGTATCAGGCTAACACAACTATATGGCTGCTGGTACGCAAGTGAGCTCACTGAAAGACAGATGGGGTATCTTTGCACAAAATGCATGTGTGTTGCAGATACAGTCATGTTCTGGCCGAAAAATGTTGTGATGTTATCCTCTAGAAACCATGCAGCATTGAACATTGACAGCAGAGAGCACAAAATACAGATGGACCACTAATGACTAGAGCTTCTGGGACAGCAGATGAGGTACAGCCAGACCATCCTGAATGAGGCAGCTTGTACCTTATGCTGCAGAGGAAGTGAAAACAAAACAAAACAGTGACAACAGAATTCTCTGCCAGTTCTGATCGGGGTGGGGGGAGGGAGAATTATTGCTGTCTCCAGATCTGATGCCTAATTTGTTTCTGAGTTTTAGCAAGGCGTTTATGGGGCGCGTTCAATGTCAGAGCATGGGTCCACTTGGACTGCTGTCAAATGGTCAGTGTAAGGAACCTGCTTCAGAGTAAGAAACGTAATCATCGGGTCCCCTTTCTGCTTCCTAGCTGCCGTACTGTCCCCCTAGACCTCTGAACCATGCAAAGGTATGATCCAGCAGGCCAACACTGGGGAATCTCTCCTTGAATTTGCTTCTTCCTCCATAGCCTCTGCCATAAAAGACAACTGTGATCCTCAGAAACAGCGACTTGTGCTGTCTACTGAAAGATTTTACCGAAATTGGGAAACGGACCTTTTTCTGAAGCACAGCCCCACAGAATTCATGCCCCAAAGAGCTGGTAACGGCAATGTAACGGTCCGGTTTCAAGGCAGCTTAATCCTCTCTGAGAACTACTAGAAGAAATTCCTCTCTCCTGCCCCTCCACTCAAATCAATGCTGAATGTAGCCCAGTGGTTCTGCCTTGGTCTATGTAGATTCAGGAAGATAGTACTGCAGCCTTTGGAGTTTAGAAAGATTTTACTTCACAACTGCAAGGGCAAAAGCTTTTTTGGTTGAAATCAAAGTTTAAATTCTGAAGAAAAAAGGGCTCATCAAAGAACTGGCAAAGAATTTAACAACTAGGTGCCAGCTGAAGTGCCAGTGTGATTTATCAGCAGGTTCTTCTCTAATCTGATGTGAGATAATAGGAGAAGGTGTTGAAAGCAGAATCAAACTAGATACAGAACAAAAATCATAAGTAATAGGGTTCATAAGATTATGCACATAAGGAAGTTTATGTTATCTAGGAGGCAGGCCACTCTCTCCAAGAAGGTTTTTCTAGATATATTAGGAAATCAACAGACAAAACCAGAAGACTTTAAAAGATAAATGATCTTATGTTCCTTTTGCTTTTTTTTTTTTTTTCATGTAAGCCTCTCCATTTCAAGAGATGTGGTTTCCTTACTGATAGACCCAACAAAATACTTAGCTGTAGTAGCTGGCAGGGCCATGGACAGACATCCCTCAGCAAAGATTAACCCTCAAATATGCAGAAAGCTGAACTTGCTTATGACTGATCAGGAAGATCATTCCTGAGAGCTCACGAATTTAGAGTAGTTTCCTTCTGACTATAGTGCTAAATTGTCTATCTATATTCCCCTGCATAGTGATTCATTAGAAGCATTTTACAGTAAACGCTTCCAAAATAAAAAACAGACATTTTAACCAAAGTCTCAGGAAAATACTTAACTGACAAAGATAATGATTTTCTAAAAGCTTTTCCCTGGAAGTGTTTTTTTATTGAGGCAGTGATTAAAGTGAGCCTGCCTGAGTTATAACGTGCTTCCATTGCACAACCCAAAGTCATGTTAATCAGCTTGAATACCTAAAAATACAATAGAAGCAGTATAAATCCACTTGATACAGCAAAGTTCATTTCAGGTGCCGGTCCACCAGAGAAATGTCTGTAAGTGATTAAAGAATTATTGGTCTGTATTGCACAGTTTGTGCTCTGCCTTTTTTTTATTCCATGGTAAATTATTTTAAAATTCTTAAGACAGTCACGGCAAACAGTTTGGTCCAGCCAATTTCCCATTCACACTGATATCAACCCCCCATCAGATATAGGGCTTTGCCTTTGTTAGCTTTCTGGTGAGGAGAAGAGTCCACTAATTCTCCTTGAGGGCTCCTCAGTACTATATGGCTGCTCAGAGGAAAATTCCTGCAAACTTGTATCTGATGTAGACACTTAAATCTCATTTTCTAGAGTTCTATAGGACCTTCAGTGAACAGCCCACCCAAGAGGCTGTGAAAGTCCTGTGTTCCCCCTCCAGAACACGGTATAGCCATATACTGCGGGGCCACATGGAGGGCCATATACTGCGGGGCCACATGGAGGGCCATCACAGGTCCCATATGTGACAGTTATGTTGGCACGACATGGCACCAAGACCATCAGGCTCATCCCCTCAGCTGCTGCTGGGGCTGGCTGGAGTATCTCTGCTCTGCTGCACAGTGAAGATAAATCATAATTTCCTAAATTACCTAGTGCTGAAGCCAGCACTGAAAAACGCAGCTTCCAATCTTTAGGCTATGCTATGGTTTGTTTTAAAAAGGGATTTAATGTCTTACAAACAGGTAAAATTGCTGCCAGATGCAAGTACATTAGCCTTTTCCAGCTGCTTTACTGCTGCCATTCAAAATAGCTTGCTATAAATATGATTCCTTTGAGCTCTATTCTGACAAGTGCGGAGCACTATCTGGGAAGGGCCAGTGGTTTTCCATCCCCATTGAACTCAGTAGGAGTTGTGATTGCTCAGCACATTGCCGAAAAAAGTCTGCTGAAATTACCTTAAATCACACAATTATCCCCTCACCTCTCGCGCCTTCTCTTGCAGTCGTGGAAGGAGGAATAAGTTTCTCCACAGGCAGTTCTGCTACAGTAAAGTTTTCAGCCTGGAGATTGTGAACAACTGTCAAAACCAACAAGTTCCCTGCTTCAGGGCTGGTGACGGTCCTGGCTGCCATCTGGCATAGCCAGGGGAGGGGGGAAAAACATGACAAAGATCTGAAACCCTGTTTACACTAAAATTCAGAATCAGCTTCTCCTATGGCTTAAAATGCCTTCGCCTCTTCCCTTTACCCCTTTCTATAAATTTCTGCCCTTTGCCTAATGCCCATTGCCCTAAACAATAAAGGTTCACCGTACCATGACATCCAGGACATATTCCGGCAGCTTTTACCAGTGCAGTAGTGCATACTTTAGGGCCCTCATTAAAATTCAACAAGTTGCTTATTGTTCAAAATCTGTTTCTCGCGGAACAGAAATGCATTTATTATGTATCTTTCCTTTGTACAATCTGTACCTCTAGTTAAGTACACTGAACTGGTGCTAAACATATGGAGGGCTGTTGAACAATAACACAAGGTTAAAGGCTGAGTGCTTATGCTTAACAAACCATTCTGGAAGACAGCCATTATAAAAGCTATTTATAATTAAACTTTTCATAATTGATGGAAAAATTGAGAAGAGAATTACCTGTGCCTTCCACCTTTTCACTCTGAAGTCAGCAGAGGCAGATGAAAATCAACATTTCCTTTGAATCTGAGCACAATTATGAGTTTACAATGCAGATCAGGTCACCTTTCCTATTGTACAGGAACTGGTGTTGAGAAGAGGCTTATGAACTTGATTCTGCACCTTGTTGTACCAGTTTGGATCCACTACTCGTTCCCTGAAGTGAGAATTAGGCTGTTAACTACTAGGGGAGGGTTGCTTCTTAGCAGCAACGCTTCAGTGTCCTTTGCAGACAGTTCAATAAGAAATGGCTTTGAAACCCAAATCCAGATCTGAATTTGGCTCAAACGCAGCTGAAGCTGGGACCCCACTTGGAGCTCGTGCCCCTCTGGAATATATCCACTCTGCCTGATTCTTGAACATCCCTCTCTGATTTCAGTCACTGTGCTTACCAGCTCTCAAAACTCAGGCCACAGTGATTTTTTGCACCCCGTAACAACATACAACGCGAGTCAATCAGTCACAAGGGTTTGGTTGTTTTCCTTTTGATTAAAAGCCAGATTTTCCCTTCTTGTTGCAGATATAACAAACTGGTACACTGGCTTTACTTTACGTACACAAACGTCTGCTATCAAGAGCTATCAAAAATATTGAAGGGGCCTTAAACTTTTACACAGGGAAGAGAAAGTAATTACAACAAGTCTGATATTCTATGTACTAACTATTGAAGAGTTTTCTCTCATAATGGTGCCTACAATATGCCTAGTGGAGAAAGCATTTGCATGCTTTTTTTCGCTTCGCAACGTTTGACTATTCTTAACTTTTCTACATTTTCTCCTAGGACTCTTTCTTTGCTCAAGTTATGGCATCAGAAAGCAACATTAACTTCCAGAAAAAACTCATAAGCATGGATGGCAAGAATGAAACCTCTCAGCAAATGCGTAGTAGTAAGGAGTCAAATGTAGCAGCAAACAAATTGAATGATATTTCACAAGCACTGCAAGGGGTCAAAAACCACCTTGGGGATGGAGCAGCAGAAAATATAATGGAGAGACTAAAAATGGCAGAGAAAAAGAAGGAAAAACAAAGCAATGACGTAGACAGAGCAAGCCGTAAACGGAAATCAGAAAACAATGAAAAACTAGCTGTGAAAAAAGAAGAAACAACGTTAGAGACTGGCAATGGGTTAATCCCAACACCTCTGTCTCACATTCCTCTGAAAAGCCTAATGGACATAGAAATGGAGTTGGTCTACACTGATGAGGAGGACATTTCCTTCGAGTTTGCTGAGCCGGTGGTGTCTACAAGCACACAATCAGCGTGTTGTGATTCTGAAAAAGCAGATGCTCTGAGTGCACCTCATGGCAGCGCTTTACCCCACGTTGACAAACAGCTTCAGATGACCCTCCGGGAAGCCAGCACTTGCTACAGGCAGACGAACTATGCAGCAGCAGCGGAGCAGTTCTCAACAGCACTGGAGGTATGGGGTTAAAGTAGTACAATCACCACCGCAAAGTAAATGAAAGGCTGTCATTGTACTGACCGGGTGTAATAATATCAAAGTGAGCAAGGAGCACAAACCTGGGATGCGTATGGTTTGATAAAAATCCTGAGATGCAATTTCACATGAAATCTGAAAATTAAGAGTTATAAATAAATCATAGAAGGAGGGGGGCACTGGACTGAACCAAAAAATCTCAGGTGATTTTGTATTTTTCTCTAAGTCTTCAACTGTATGTATGGAGGAAATTTAAGTCCCATAGAGTGAAAAAAAATGCTCCTCTTTTTAATCTCGGCTCTATCGGGGACAAATGATATCTCAGTAATCAGGGGAGTTCCCACTCTACCCCAGCCGTCCATGCTGGCTGAAATGTTTAACCCTTTGGTTAAACAAAAGGTCTGTTTTAATCTCTATTTTTCCCTACAGCATTTCCATCATGCACTGTTCCCCTTTTTTTTCCTAAAGCCAGAAGATGGCCACTGGATCTGTATAGAAATCCTTTTCTTTCTGCATGAGAAAGGACAGGTCCAGCAGTGAGCAACCCCCTCTGGACACAGATGGCTTTCTCTTCAGCAGCTAAGAGTCCAAAAGCTGTTTTTTTGTGGAAAGAAAGACTTCTTGCCTGCCTGAGATACTGAAATAATATGACCTTGGCTATGATCTTTGAAACTAATCTGTGATTTTCATGACTTTCTGCCTTTAAGTGCTCAGACTTGAGCTATCTTAAACAGATCTGTTCTTCAATAAGTAGTTACTTCTACGTTTTCAAAAGCAGAGCCCTTTCCAGTTTCAGGCTGAGCCCCCCCAAAGGAGGTATCTAAAGACCTTTGACGTTTTTGAAAATCTTCGCCAGCCTTGAGTTTTATCAGTATCATATGAGAAGAAAAGAGTAAAAGAGGGAGTTCCTAACACTCTGGCAAGGTTGCAATTAATTCACGGGGGGGAGGGAAGAGAAAAGAGGCGTAGGAAACCCCAGCAGGTAGGTCACGGTTACATCCACCAGCCTCCTGTTTCCTGGAAGCCAGAGCTAGCAGCATTTACAGTAAAACTGATTGTTCAAAGTTGTATCATTATTCCCAGATTTCTCTAGTGCTGCTAATCTCAGTTAATTATATTGGAAATCCCTTGTATTATGACCATGTAATTCATAATGTGCCAGTAGAAGTCATGGTTCATAATAATCACATAATGGGCAAGGACTTAGACGTAATCAGATTTTAGTTACCCTGTCGTGTTTCCATAACGCTGCTATAAAACCAACATAATCACAAAAAAGCACCAGTTATTTAAACATTTTTATCAGATTGATGTACAGTATCTTTTTCTTTTTTAAACAATGTAAGATAACAAAAATTGGATTACAATTGCTGGGAACAGACTATGATAAACTGTTTGCTTGTGTGCAGAATGAAATTTAATAATGGCATCAGCCTCGCAATTTTTAGTAATGGTAAATCTGTTAAATAGTAGCACTCTACAGCCAAAGGCTGCTTTCAAAGAGGTAGCATTAGAGCACTTTGAAAACAGTATCTCCAAGAGCATAGCTGTCTTACAAACCTTGAAAGATGCCCTATATCCTCACAATTAACCCAGCTGCTAACATTTACTGTGCAGATGAGGGCTTGACTTTTTCCATGATGCAAAAAACCACTCTGAGTAGCTGTAAGGATTTTAAAGGCCAGTGTCTGCTTCTCAAAAAAAAAAAAAAAAAAAAAAAAAAAAAGACTTTCTACTTTACAGGAATATGGTTGGTGATTAGAATAGCGGACTTGCAAGCTGGACTCTCTGGACTCTCTCTAATGTTTTGTCTCCACTCTGACCCCAATCACTTCAGCTATGCACTTGACATCCTGAAAAAGGGTCCAACTATACTTGTTTCAGTGCTGTACTGCCAAACTTCATTCAAAAGTATTTGTAAAACAGAGGTTCGCAGGTGACAAGCAAATATCCTCTTCCTATTTTTTTCTACAATACTGAACACATTTTATTTTTAAACAATAAATATTATAGCAGTGAGTAAGTAAAATTAGAAAGCATCATCCCTTTTAGGCTTTCTTTTTCCCCCTACATTCAGAAATGAGCTTTGATGGGGACAAAAACACTTGTCACTTGAGAGGAAAGGAGTACTTTTCTGCTCCTAAGAGGAAATGGAAAGGCTAGCTAATAGACATCCTGGTGAAAGAATAAGTAGAGATTAAATAATTCCTTCCTGGGATTGTGGACAAGGTGATTGGGAAATCACAGAATTGTAGGGCTGGGGCTTCTCAGCAGTCCCTTAATCCAGCTCTCCTCAGAAGCGAAAACCAGAATATCCCTGAAAGATACTTCTGTACTCTGTTTCTAAAAATCTCCAGTAAGAGGGACTTCTCATCTATATCAGCAAGCTGACAGAAAGTTTTTCCACATCTTTCATGCTGCAAAATAGCCCATAACTTTTTTTTTTGGTATCCTTATTTGACGTGAAGAGCAATTAACCACTATTCTCTCTGTACTTGCAACCTCTTAGCATATCTCTCTTCAGTCTTCTCTAAATGAAATAAATTCAGTCCTCTTAGTATTTCCTCCCAGGTCATGTTTTCTAAACCTCTGTATCATTTTTGTTGCTTTTCTTTGCATCACCTCCAATTTGTCTATTTGTTCATATATAGACAAATCGGAGATGGTGCAGAGAAAACCAGAAAACTTAAGCTGCTGAGATTGGAACTGTGGTTGTTTTGCCCATCACTTTTTGAAGAAATAAACAAAAATTCCTCTGCATTTCATGTGGGTGAAGAGACACATGCTATGTAATAAGCTAAAAGGTCAGGAAATTCAAAGTTATGGTTTCTGGTGCAAAATGTTTACAGACATTTTTCAGATCCAAGGAACTTAAGGCTTCAGTCTGACATTACAATACTTTGAGTTAGGCACCCTGATCCAGAAAAGCATGTGCATAGCATTAAATTTGAATCGTATCACTAAAGTTAGTGCTACCTCACATATTGCAAATATCATGCATTTCTTAGCTCTTCTTTAAGCCAAAATGTCTTTTCTAGATCCATCTATATATTCATGTCATATTATCATTCTTTAGATCATGTTGTTTTTCAGATATTCAACTAACAGGCAGTTCTGAAAGTCTAGCACTGAAATTATTGGATTTGGGGGAAAAAAACAGGAAAACTATTAGTCAGAAAGGAAAACTGAAATGCTTGTTTAATTTAGAGACTTTTATAGGTTGGACAGCATGCTGCTGATTACCACAGACATCAGGAAGGCAGTGTTATCAGGAGAAGAATTGGTGGCTTCTCACTATTTCTGCACTATTTAGCTACCATTAAATTAATCAGGAGGGACTTAGCGTTAGTCAGCTGCATTATAGTTGGCCTGGGAGAGGAAAAAATAATGCTCCCTTGGAGAACTCTCACCATTAGAGCTTAAGAATTAAGTACTTTCTGTTGCTAGTGAGGAAAATAGGTGAAGAAATTGGGGCAATAGTCTTCGCTCTTCTACCTCCCAGCTCAATAATACAGTCTATTCTATATACTACATTGAGAAACACTGTAAATTTCCCTAAATTTTTGGCATCCATCTGCTGGAACGTAGGGAAATAAGACTTGAACATCTGGACTGGGATATGAAGAGTACGAGAAATCACTCTTTAGCTTAAAACCTCAGTGGAAACCATATACGTATATCTATAAAATCGCTAGCCAATTATTAACAGCTTAGCTACAAAATAACATTAAACTTTTATGAGGAACGAAAGATCTTGTCTCAAACTAATCTCCTAATATCATAGAGCATAAAAGACTTCAGAAACATCAGCCTGTTTCAAACCTGCACATATTTAAATTTCAGACCCTGTTGTTCTGAAAATAATCCTCTCCTGTGATTAAAACATAAATGAGAAAGGTTCATGACTGCTGTGCACAGAAAGAAGTCCACAGTATCTCAGCACACAGCTTTCAGCATAGAATATCTCAGAGACATGAAATGCATCCCATGTGTGAGGTGAAGGCCTCAAACAGCGTGTGATTAATTCACCAGAGTGTTGTTGTGGTGCCTTCCACAAGCTGGAATATCTCCATTTTCCACAGATGGTTATTATGGGCACCGTTCCTATGGCAGGGAGATAAACATTAGTGCCATCTTTTTTGCGCACCTTCAGTTTTTAGATTAACCTTTCATGTGGCTCATTGCTTTGTGATTCACTGCTTGCAGAGAAGGCTTTGTCAAGACCAGACTCCTTCTTCCAGGCAACAATATCTGCAAAAAGCTAATATTTTGAAAGGGGCTGTGGCACCAGTGCCTTGTGGACATAATTACATACCAATATAGAGTTAGGCAGCATGGTTCAACCAAGCCTCCCATCAATTTCATAACATGAGAAGCAAAAAATGAGCATTTCCTATATAAATACCTACGTGAAAAGAGGTTCATCTTAAGTAGTCTGTTCACTGGTAGAGCAGATTAGAAAAGCACGGGCGGCTTTCTTAGAGGCATTGCTGCAAGGGCAGTGCTCGGAGCACCGTAGGATCAGGATCTTTGGATGCGCTCCCTGTTGTGACCGTTGGATCAGTGCTAGCTGCTGCAGAAAGACTGGGGCACAGGCACGTTTCTGCCCACCCTTCCTTCTCCAACATTGTCTCTTTTTGCAGGTGGGTCTTGAGGTCCAAGAAGCCATCGATGTATAACAATGTGTAATACCTTGCTCTATGGAGCACGGAGACTGGAATTCCTCTTCATCCACTGGTATGAAAGGAGTAGAAAGTGGGACTTTATAGAGTTTTCCCTATCCCTTCTCACCAAGAAAAGCTGTGCAAGGACTAGAGACAGTTTAACCACCATGGCAGTCCTCAAGGGAGAGCATGTGAAAGGCTAAATATTTATTTTTAGCACCAACTTTCTGGAGCTAAAAATCAGACTCATAAATTATCTATCCTTATCATCAGCACAGGTCCTCTAGAAACTTCCTGGGAGTACACTAGGTCTTGGACAGAGAACATCAAAGATGACAGTCACTGATCCCCCAAAGCCTGAGTCTGAGATGCTGACTTTACTCTCTAGAAATATTCTTTTAACCTCTAATAACAAAGTAGCTTTCTAAATACAGCCTACTCATTTAACTTGCTTTTTAAAAAAAGAAAAAAAAAAAAGGCCCTGATAATCAGCAGTTTTTCTCTCCCTATAGTCCCATCACTATATTTTTAGGCTGCAAAGCCAAGAAATTGATTTTTTTTTTTTTCTGCTGATACTTATTGTCTTTTATGGCTGCAGAAGATTTTAGACCAGGAATATGAAGCTTACAGATGGCTCAAATCTGGCTTGTGGGATAGAGTGGGAATCTGTTATAATGATCCATTTGGACATGGTCCCATTTTTTGATCACTGAATCTGAATCTATTAATCTTCTAGACATTTCCAGAATGCCCATCACCATGAAATAAAGCTGAGGAACTGCATGGCTATTTGTCTATAAGGATTCGTGCCCCCGTTCTTCTTGCCTGAACTGCTGTTACATTTCTGGCTTATAAAGTACTTTTTTCCTCAAAGGAATACTACGTGTTGACCATAAAACAATATATTTCCTCACTCGTGTGTGTACAAGAGCAAAATCCCTATTCCAGAAAGGACAGGCCATATTTTCCAATCATTTTGGTGCCAAAGCAGACCAGTCAATTTCTAATTAACTCTAATTGGCTTCCTCACATGCTATTAAATTATTTACCTGGAGGTGACAGGTGCTCAAAAGCATCAAATATTTTCTCCATACTTTGTAAATGTTAAGCAGTATATTTGATTAAAAATAATCACCCACCACTTGTCACTTACAATCAAAAGCCTCATTGACCTAAACACATGCAAACCACATGTTTTACAATCACTGACAAACGGAGACAAGGTCCATGTAGTAGATTCCTCAGTAGGTAACACAAGGAAAAAAAAAAAAGAGAAAAAAGAGAAAAAAAGACGACTTGGGACAGCCTTGGAGGAGGCACTAGCCCATCTTGAAAGACATGGGCTCAGACTTCTGCTCAACAGTCAACATCATGCATGGCTCAGGGCATGACACTGCTGGCTGGATCCATAAAGGGCTTCTCAGAAAGCTGGGCAGCTAAAAATCTTTAGGTGCCTGAACCCCACAGCTCCCTGCATATATCGTAGGCATTGTGATACCCAATGACAGTTTAACACAAAGATGTGATGCTACCTCACCTCTCTCAACGTGAAGCAGTGCCTTAGAGCCTGTCTCAAACTGGAGTTTCTTTCATGTTCAAGGCCCTAAGAAATTGGAGGTGTTTATCCTCCCAGCTGCCATCTGCTCCTGGAAGGTATCGTACAGGAACAGGGAGGGCAGAGCAATTCATGTTCAATTTGTGGCTCTGGGCGGTTCCTGGCTAGAGCCAACGCAGCGCAAAAATGCAATGTACAATCGGCTTAATTTATAGCAAGAAAATTAGGCAAGTTAGGAGAAGGTTCAAACACCAAAAGCAGCTAATGCAGGCAAGCGGTGGTCACAGAAGGCGTGCTGCTAAAGTATTTTCTGTCCGAAATGTCTTTAAATCATACTGCTGCATACTTACATAGACTCTGCAGAGGAGAGAGAGAGATGCAGGCTGAAGTGGGCACCAAACTGAAAAGTGTTCATAGACTGATTTGAGAGTTACTTTATCCATGAGGACAGTTTAGAGAAAATGTGTTATTAAAGTACTTTATTTCCATTTAGAGATTCACACAGGCATACACAGACAGTAGGTGGTGACAGCTGCTACCGGAACCATTTGTTATCTTACTCCTGTTCAGCTTTTGACAGTGTAAAATGAATATAAATGCTGAAAAGCTTTACAGAGGTGAACCAAACAATAAAAAGTAGGGGGGAATGAATTCTGGTTAGGTTACTTTAGGGAAGAGCTTTATTTCTGTTTATTCCTCAGGCATGGATATGTGCTGTTTCTAATGCTGACAATACTGTTGAGAGGATTCTTGGTGGAGTTTACCAAATCCACACCATCCTGAGGTGGGGAGAGAGGAGAAAGCTGGCCTTGCAGCTAACTTTAACGTCATATCCAGAAACGGCATGAAAATAAGGCTTCAGCAAATTATTGCTTTTCCCTAATAATCCTGTCCATCAAAATGGAGTGAACCTTTCACATAGTTTGCCTTAATAAAAGTGCTGGTGAGATAGCTCTGTGTTTGGACTTAGCAGTAGCAAATCTCTTGGCATCAAAGGGATTAAATTAGTTGGCCTGAAATTATATTGCTTTTTCCAAGCAATCATGACAGCTCTCAAAATCTTGCTACAATATAGTCACATCACACCAGCTGACAGTTGCCTCCAAAAAAAAACCATTCATTTTGGCCAGCTCCTCCTGTGAACACTATCAACAGACTAATGCTCCCGCTTCAAAGTCCAACAGGCATCTTGAACTACAAGCCTATCAAGAGGAGGTACTGGTATCAGTTTTGACTTTTGTCTGATTGTTCGGTTTTCAGATGGAATATTTACACCATCCTCGGTTTGGTTTGATCTTGGATGGGCTCACAGTGGAGGACTGACAAATTTTGTATTACAAAGGCAATCTATAAAGGAGATTTCAGTATGTTGTACAGAATATAAAGTTCCTCAGAAACTCTTGTAGTATATTGATTCCACAATACATGTTTCGTTAGAGAGCTTTGGGGTTGGGTTTTTTTTGCTTCTGTGACTACTCCTCTCACCCTGGCAGTACTGATAACAGGAATACTCCATAAAATAGGGACTGGTAATGAGAGGCACAGATTTATAGCACAGCACACAGATTAAGATGAAGTCGAATGGATGATATTTTCCTAAAACATTTGTTCCTGATCTAATGCTTCCGAAGCAAATTATTTACAATATGAGAAAGACCCCTAAGTTTGCACTGGGGGGAGGTAAAGCCTGTATCTGAAGTTGGGCCAATAAACAGGAATGACTTAGGTTTAGGAGTGCTGCAGGGAACATCGGTGGCTTCTGTGGGAGGGAAAGATTCATGTCAAGTTTATTTTTATAAAGCAGCATCCACCTAGAAATGAGCACAAAATAAATGCTATATCCTCTGAATTTGGTGGGCACTTGAAATCTCATTTTTGCAGAGAGCTCGTCTCCAAAAAAGGCCAAAACAGTGACAGATACGCAAACCCTGTCAGCCTTTGGGGAGCATAAAATTTAGGTTTGAACTCCTCTAACATTCTGCCCCACCTGGTCACCAAATCCCTTCCATGTACCTCTGGTTCCTGCAGAAAGGCTGGTTGTAGCCAAAGAAGGAATTTAAGCCTAGACATATACAGGGCTTAAGACAAACCCAATGGAAATGTGGGCTGAATCCCACCCCACCAGACCCCACGGTGAGGGCAAGCAGCCTGTTAAGTTCATCTGGAAAAGTCAATACTCACCAGATCCACGCTTTTCTGACAAATAGTGGTTTTCTGAATAGAAATAGGGATCATTTCTCATAACTTAGCATATCTGAGGTATATCTGGCTCTCAGCCAGTACTGTGTAACCAATAACATGCCCGAGATAGCAAATGTGTCCTGCACACTCATTACTATTACAGAATCCAGTGCTAACTCTGCATAGAGCAGCTAATATGCCAAAAATATCATACGTACATATTATTTGAATTATCCATTGCAGAGCACATTGCAGGAAGCCTAGCAAACATAGTTCTTCTTAGTTGACATCTGCATTCATATTTAGCAGTGAATTATATATTTTCAATATGTTTTCCAGCAAGTTATTTACACAAATCTCATTAACAATAAAGACAGGGGTTTTATATACAATTCCTGCTCTGCTGACTGAAATTGCATACCAAGATGTCAGTATGACTTTGAATAGAAGCTGGAAAGTTATGCAGCATGAAATCATATCATTGAGAGAAAATCCTCTCTCTTTTTATTCTCCATACTGAGTTTTTTTTTCTCTCCACTGAGACAAAACCGCCATTAACCGGTTCTTTGTTATGCTGGTTTCCTGCAGTATTTTTGATAGTGCCAAACAGTTGTAAGGACTGGATTACTATGCAATATACAAAAAGCAGTTTGTTTGCAGCCCTGTGTGAGGCTTGCTATCAGATTTTGAAAGTTATTTTCAGAAGTAGCCTTCCTTAGCAGACATTTTCTGGGATGCAGTTAGTGTTCAACTTGCCAGGTGCCTGATGTGCAATGCAGTGACGTTATCAGGCTGATTACTCGGATGGCTCTGAAGTGAAGGCATCTGGTTATGACTGTTGGCTAGTCAGAAGAAAAGGCACTAATTAAATATTTCTTGCCTTTTCAGGTTTGTCCCTCTGATTAGCCACTCTAAAAATCACACCAGGGAAAAACACCAAGTTATCTTTAAAATGGAGAGGCATGATTAAATATTCCTCTGCTAACAAAAAAAAAAAAAGAAAGAAAAAAAGAAAAAGCAAAGCAATCAGCTCCAGCAAGGCTAGCAGGTTATTGCTGTATTCAAATTAACTCTTAACCCTTTCAGTCTGGCAGAGGAAAGCATGAGTGATCTCATGGAAGTTGCCAAAGAATCTCATTGCCACACACTATTTGACCAAATTTACTTGTTTTCCCAAGCTAAATTTGCTATCAAATATGTATCTATATCCACACACGTAGATGGATATCTATTGGGCATCTTCTTAAATGCAAACCATATTCCTGAATTTCATATACATCAAACCTATAGTAGTGATTAGTAAACTGTTACCATTGCCAGTTTCTTACACCTGAACCTTTCACCTTGTTTTCAGTGAAAACAGTTCCAACGTGCCAATGTACAGATCACCAGAGCTCTAATTTTATTCTTCCAAATTACACACATGCTAACTAGGAAGCTACCTTAATGATCAGCGTTTCCACTGGTCTTTTACCAAAGCCATGGTGGGTTTGGGGCGATCTTTTCCTCTCTTTCTTATTAGCTAATGCCTGGGAGGTCTTTACTCATAAAATTTCCTTGCTTGCTACTGCCAAAATTAAAGCCTTAATATCACAACAAGATCTATGCTAAGTTCACAGTGTCACAGACTTGTTCTGTGACCTTTGACAAAGTATTTTATCACAACCACTTATATGACTGTGGTTTCAACAATATATTTATAGGGTCCTACACGTTGCAAAAGAAACCTCCTTTATCAGTGAAAGTATAACATAATTAGTGTCAGTTCACCACTAATACAAAAATTGCAGGTAATGTTTTCATTCCTTACATTTCATTTATATACTTGGTGAGTCTTTGAATGGGATAACTCTGCAGTCTTCTAAAGGATGCATGTACGTAAAACCTGCACGATGGCGTGCAGTTGTAACAAGGGCCCCTATGAAAATACAAATAGCCTTTGGCAGGATTTTTTTAATATTATTTCTGGAAAAATAGTCCTATTTACTGACAGGGATACTTTCAGGTAGACTAGGTCTGAAAGTAAAAAATATTGTTAGATTTGCTAGCTATGGTAAAGGACAAAATGGGATATTGCAGGTTTTTAACCCCAGATGGCTGTAAATCTTCAAATGTTTAAGTTGTTTGCTTCAATTTCATAGCCTCTATAACCTTTAAGATATTGGCAAGATTTCTGCAGACCAAAAGCTCACCAAATTTTAGGTAAGATGTACCCCCAAATTTCCCAGTTTGGAATTAAAATAAAATTCTGTAACATAGCTCTGGGAAAAGAAACCCTCAATGGTACAAAATGCAGCTGCTTCTCCAAGCCCACATCTATATTTGAATGTCCTTGTGACAAGACCTGAAGGTATTCAGAGGAGTGAGATGGAGCTGCTTTTACCTTTTACTTAAAGCACTCCAAAAACACCAACAGCCCTTTTGATCTTCAAAGGTAGTGTTATTGGACTGCAGACTACAGCAAGATAAAGAAAACTCGGTTCTGCTGGGTGAAACATGAAAATTGCAGACAAATCTGCTCCCTGCTGATTATGTCGGTGCATGGCACAGCCTTTCTTCTTCCCTTGCTCTCAGTCCAGCAGGGTTTCCCAAAGTTACAACAATCTGTAGCTACAGAGGCTCCTTTGGACCCCTAGGCAATTTTTGTTTTTCTCTTCCCCTTTGCAACTCAGATGTGAGTCTTTCTATAACTCTTCTCCACATCCCCACACGTGCTGCAAAATCCCAGCTCGTTGTCTCCTTCCTGCCTAACTCCTCCCCTGGGATCTTCCCCAAACGAGCTTTCTCGGGTGCTTTCTGGCGCTGTCCTTGCCTTGCCCCCCAAAAATGCTCAGTCAGACTCAATACTCAGTGGCAGACAGGACAATGCCAGGAAACAGTCCTCCTCCTGCTGCATAGCCAAGTCCTCTTATCAGAAAGGCCAGCAAAATACAGTAAAAGGTGATGAAACACACACAGAAGGTATCCTCTCCACCAGAGCTTGGAAAACAATGATGTGTTTTTCAGGCTGCGCTGAGATGGTTCACCCAACAGAAACCTTTTCCAATGGTGTCTATATTACTACCAAAAAAGTCCCTTATACCAGTGAGTACATTTAATCGTGCATCTCACTTATACCAGACACTAGGGCTATTTTGTATATTCATAACTTTTCTGCTTAGTACAGAAGGAGCCATTTCTGTAAAATTAAGTTGAAAGTTACTCTTGGTGCATGTTGCTGTTGTTTGTATGGAACTAGTGTGGAGGGGTCTAGCTCAAACGCATTGATCCACTGCAGAAATGCTACACAAAAATCAGGAGAGAGTTTGGGACATAAAAAGTATGCAGCCTAGGTAATCCCAAACACAGGCACATCCTTTTAAAATATTACTCTCATTTTGTGAGATTAAAGATTGAGTTATTATTCGTTTCTTTGAACTCTTACTCTGAGATGTCTCAGAGAAGACCTGGCAGAACCCAATCTTCACTGTATTTAAACATATTTTCTGAATCCTTATCTGTTCAGATATGGTTTACAGAGACTCATGTCTTCGTTTTTGTCAAAGATAACTGAGGGGTTACGCAGGTCTAAACATAACTCTTCATATCAGCAGTAGGACTTGAGGAAACTCTGAATTGCAGCACTTTATACTGAAGGGATCTCTAAATGATTCTTTTCTTCTCACAATCATTCAAGAACTTGAACGTCCAGGAAGTAGCCTCAAATCTCTCATTCCCATAAATTTAACAGAGGTCACAGCATGGCCAATTCAGCTGAAAAGTGTTATTACAGAAAAACTTGATGATACTTTTATGTTCACTGATGTGAACATAATTCTCTGGGTCTTTTAGCGACATATAGCATGTCTTATCCATAGAGACACTTCAGCAGATATATACGGTATCATGAGCAAAGTTAAAAGTGATGAATTCTCTGATTTATAACTTCTACTGATAACAAGATGATAGAAAATCTTAAATGTATGGGTGTTATTATATACACTGTGTAACTTCGCTCAGCAGAGAAGGGATGTGAAAGAAAAAAATATTTATCACACCTGAACTAGGGGGACACTTCCTTGAATGACCCTTGTTGCCTGTAAAGAATTGAACTGATCTCTAACCAATGCACAAAAATCTTAAAGATAGGGTTAGCTTTGTAGGTGTTAAGTGTGGATGTGCGTCTATAATCCTTCTTGCTTCTAAGGATCACAGGCAGGAAGAAAAATGCATATACAGAACAGGTTTTTTTCTTGACAGATTTAATCTTCTAGAGAGATCTCAAACTGCTGAGTTGACATTGTACCTCCTAAAGATCAACCACTGGATTTTAACTACGTAGACACAAGAAACTAATTATTATAACTAAACTCATTAGTGATGAGGAGCTAGACAAACAGGCCAGATCCTCCTCCTTCCATTTTAAAGCCTTGGTGACTGGCAAAACTGCACTCAAGTGAGAGTCCCTTGGTCACACCCCATTTAAAGCAGAGGCTGCGTTCATCCACGTTAGGCTGCAGTTGCATGAGTGCCGTAAAGGTCCTCAGCACTGGTCTCCATGTGATCCGAGAGTTTAAGCATACAGCCTAGATAAATATTAATTTGTTAATCTTTATTAGAAATCTACTTTTAAAGCTGATTCGCAGTGAAGTCACTTAGTCAGATGAAATCATTGCACACTAAACAATCCTGTTAGGGATGTTTATCCAAGCAAAGGACATTCAATTGCATTTTCATTAGTAGCACTATATGGTTATCGTCCTTAAAGACAAGGCTCTTAGACTTAATCTATTTGCTTACAGTTGAATTTTCTTAAGACCTAAAAGCTAATTTTTACTACTTTTTGGCATTACAAAATCAAGTTGCCTGTAGATTAATAAAAAAAAAAAGATTCAAGGACTGAAAGTGGTCCTGCCCAGTATCACAGCTCTGCCAGTGCGGAGGACTCTCTGAAATGTTAAGGAGCTGTGGGTTATCTAATTCTAATAATGCACATTATTAAATAGAATATTATTTAATGAGAAATTCACTGGCTGTGATGAATAGCAGGCAATTTATCTATCCGGAAAAGAGTATTTTTTTAAACAGAAAATATTATGTTTCTCTCTGCTAAATTCTATACGGTTCAAGAAGATGGGAAAGATGGTTGATCTCATCCTTTTAACTTTCTATAGCAGTCTTCTGGAAGGACAAGTCCTCCCATTAAATGAGGGGGAGAGTTTCTGGTTTCCTTGCCTTGTATCACTCTCTGCTGTCCTACCCGTGGGACAGAGGCAGCAGAGCCTAAGGCAGAGTTCACCACTGGCTTACTGAAATAAGTAAAGAGCTGTCTGACACTCCTCCTTCGACCTCCATCTCAAGACAGCCACAGATTTTGGGGGCCTGAAGTTGAGCCTTTATTTTTGAAAATGGGGGGAAAGGAGGAAAAATCGGGAATTCTTTCCTAACAGTGCTTTTTAGTTTTTAGCTTATTATCTGTTCTCTTGAGTACCCCTTCCAGGAAGATCACACTGCATTTTATATTATGTTCACATGTATTTGTACTGATTTTTGTAGTGCTAACTCTAACTAAAGTCAGGGTATATTTTACTTAGAAGTCAGTTTTCTCCATCTATCAGTTACAAAAAGTATTTCTACCTAACAAAAGGTGTATTATAACATTAGTAAATAACGTTTTTGTTTCTCGTACAGCTTTGCGGTAAAGGTGCTGCTATAGACAATCCCTTTGAGTCATCTCCAGAAGATATTTCCAGTATCGCCAGTTTTATTGAGTCAAAGCTTGTAACCTGCTACTTAAAACTGAGGAAACCTGATGAAGCTCTGAATCATTCACACAGGTAAAAATAAATATTGATTAGATACACTGCTAAGACTGAAATCAAAAATTAAACAAAGACTATGAATAAATCCTGTGCAGGAAGAATCAGTCTAGTAATGAGAAAAGAGGAATCAATAAAACACAACTTACACATGGCACTGATGTTTAGATTGGACTAATTCTCAAAGTTTGAGACATTAAGCCACAATAGCCATATATACATTTACTGCTTTGAGAATGCAGTAGGTAAGGATATTGCGGGTGAGTCACGTACATAGTTCAGGGCACCCTTAAGACTGAAGCGAGACAAATATAAACATGTTCAGCCTTATATGACAGTAATGATATTATGAGCTCTTGATCTTTTTCAAGCCAGATTAGGTCAGGGATGGCTTCAAATTATTTTCATTACATAATTCCTCATGGGCTCACTTGTGATCCACAACAAAGACCAGCACCACCAGCAACGCATAAAGAAGCCAGAAATAAAACTTGCACATGGTGGAGATGAAAATCCCATTAGTTTCAGGTGAGTTAGGATTTTGCTGGGTTTGTGCTGCCTTTAATTAGCATTCAGGCATAATGATAGTTTCTGTGAAGTGCGTGCATGTCCTGCCAGCAACAGTTCATTATTGAGGTCTCCATTCATTTCTTCCCTTGTATGAGATGTATTAAGATGGACACTGCAATTAGCGCAGGGTGAGGATTTTTTCATACAATCATCTCGAATGTAACTACAAAAGAGTAGTTACAATAAAAGAGGAGGCACATGGTTATGCCTAATGTACAGGAGACAGCGGTGAAGTATAACATGTTGGTATAGAAATGCGATGCTGTCATGGCAGCAGGTTCCTTTAGCTACACACAACGTCATGGGAAGTCTGAGAATCCTGACTTAATAACAAGGTCTTCGTCTCCCATCCCCACTCATCCCCACCCCTTTCCCAAACATTTTTAGTCTGTAAAGCTATGCCTACCTGGAGCCTATACACATTGCAGGGGTGCATCCTTCAGACTAGTTCCAAGTACCAGTCTGGGTTGACAGCCTGAATGGCCTTGAGTGGTTAGAGAACATTAGGTGCGCTCCCAGGGCACATCTAGCAGGGACACAACCTGTATTCCTTTCAGGTGGAGTATTCTGTTAGGCGAGCCAAAGCATAGGATGTGGGGAAGACTGTGAGATTCCTGTTAAAAAAAAAAAAAAAACAAAGCTCAAACCACCCAATAACGACAAAAAAAAAATCCAAAAAATGCACTCCTCATGCAAACTAAAACTCAACCACGTTTTTTCATGGCTTCTCAAAGACCATGTTAGAAAACAAAAAAATACATAAAGTTTGACTGGACTCCCAACTTTTGGAAAAATGGTGATGATCACTCTTATTCTAACTGTGATTTCCAAGAACACTAAAATAAGGAAGCTATTTGGACAGTATAAATGTAACTAGAACAGGAAATACTTTTCTTTACCTTCTTTAAATTATCTTGATTTCAAAATAGTAAGATGTGTTTGATCCCAGTGCTACAGAAACTAAAGCCTATTCAGACATGCTTTGGCTTCTATTGTCTTAAAACAGAAACCCATGACCTACAGAGAAAATAAATGCAGTCAGATTGAGATCACTGGAAAACTGAAGGAGGGAAAAATTCTTCACTTTTCTTTCTTATACGTAATTATAACCGTTTGTTCTTAACTCCTTTAGTTACATAGCATAAAGAAAAGTGGCAATCAGTAATGCCTATTTTCAATAAAATTCATTTAACAGCTTGCAGAATGGGAATAAATCTACTGACCATAGTTGTCACATTGTAAAATGCAGGAACTGATACAATAGTATACCAGTAAAAAATATTCTGAGACATAATTAACATAAAGACAAAACTTGAAATACAATCAATAGCTATATTTTTCAAAAAGAAAAAATAAATTACTCTGAGCTCTCCTACTGAAAATAGCTTACTGACATCAGTTAACCAGTGCATATAGAATTTTTATTCCCATTGAGTTTTTATGTCATCACCACATTGTAATGGTTTGCTGGTAATCCTTTGGCATTAATCATGAATCCAAATTAAAATATTCGTTTCTGCATTTATTTGCATTTACTGAACTATTCTTTCTTTAATTTCATGTAAATTTCACAGCTCCTGCATTCATTTCTGAAGCCTTATTACCCAAAAATCAGCTTTAATATTCTCACACGTAGTTGCATCAAGTATATAGAAGTGGGTTTTGCTAGGAAAAAATCTTACAAAATATCACAACTAGAGAAACAGAGAAAAATCGCAGCAGCTCGGTTTTAAAGTGTTCAAGAACAGGCATCTGCAGGGGAATAGCTTTCCCATTCTTAAGGAAAGGGAGTACAATTTATATCATCAGCTTTAGATCCTGTATGAGAAGCCAAGTCTGGGTCCTCCTGAAAAGTGGAAATTGTATTCTCTGGTTTCTTAATATCAAAATCTAAGGCTGCCTTTAGCATCACTGGCACAATTGAGGACACTGGCTGGGTTCTGATCATTTGTCAGCCTGATACAAAAGATTTACCCTTTACGATCAAACACTATTAAAACCACTTCTCATCCGTCACTGCTCTGAACAAACGTGCCATGGATTGACCTCACCAAGCAACATCTGCAGTAACCTACTTGACCACCACTTTTCATCATAAGATAGCCATCAAAATAATTCCTAACTTGCAGTCTGAAGCTATAAAATGAATCACACAATATTTACATGCCCCGTGGTCCTTTTGGCCCAGGCATTATGGCATACCAGGGTTTAATGATCTTAATAACCCCATATGGCTTGCTGAGAAATTAGATTTTCCCTTTGGTTGCAGAAGGCAATTTTCAATTATAGCAGATGGCAAAACAGTGAAGGTCTGAGAAGTCAAGAACTGACTAAGAAACCTCAGATTAATACTTAGGCCTTATGTTGCTCAGCCTAATAATGTCAGTGGTTGAATTTTTGCCCCAAAAGAAAACAGTCTTGAAGCAGAGCACAGCATTTCAGCAGAGCGGTCCCCCAATTATGCCTGCTCTTCAGAGGGTCAGGCCCAACAGAGAAATCCATAAAGCTGCAGTCGCATGTGGAAAAACAACCCACAGTGCATCACATACACAGCTCAGCAACTGTTAAGATTCAATTTTGTTTGAAATTGGAGAGAGCGATGCTGAACTCCATGACAATTGAAGATGGAGGATCCTTCAAAACATGATATACGTGACTTTCGATAAGACTCTACATCCCCTTACAGTTTCTTAGTTTATTTTGCTTTTTTCCTCCAAGAAGGCTAAAATAAATCTGCATTGACACCATGTGACTTGCTGTTTGCACATGGGAAAATAACACAGAACCTTTCTATTAGAAATATGCTTTTTGCCACCGCACTTACACTTTCTCAGCGACTATGGTCCTCATGGCACACAAGATTTGAAGAATGACAGACACGTGGCTTGATCCAGTTGCCTAAACGTAGACTGCTATTCGTAGAGATCCTGCACATGGATCAAGCACTAGAAAATGTGAAAGAGGTTAACTTCACCTACCCAGCAGCAAGTGACAAAAAGCATTTTGTTTCATTTCTGCCTACTTTTGATCAGTCCCTGCCCAGCTGTAGTATGGCTGCTGGTGCCATAGGACTCCTCTGGAAATAAGCTCCTCAGCAGGGGAACAAGGCTGCCTGCCATAGGTGAAAAGTCACACCTCTTCCCAATGGATTGCTGTCATGCCATAGGAAGCCCACGGCTGGTGGTGGGAGGTGCGTTGGGAAGTGCCGTCTGGAAGGATGTTTGCGACCTGCCTCCTCCCAGAGCATCCCTGAGCTTCGCTACCTGCCCTCCTTCCCTCGATCTGGAAATTGTGGACATAAGGGCTGAGGGGAGGAAGAGGAATCAAACATTGTGGCATGTTTCTTCAACGTTATCTCTAAGTAATGCCTGAAAAATACGTTCATGATAATGAGGACTGCTGTAGGGAGCTATTCAAAATCTTTGGGGGTTAGTAAAGATTTTCCTGTGTCCTTGCAGACTCTGCTCCGCAGCATGACCCACTGCCAATTCTCTCCCGCCCTCCCAGAAAGGCAATGCATAGAGAATGTAATAAATCTGTAAAGCTTTTTCTGCTATGCCTTTTTATGCGTTCAGCGGAAGGCAGGGCTCTCTAATGCCTCTTGCACAATTCATAGGGAGACACATGAAGTAGAAAATAGCACCTCTGTTAAGTAGTACACGATTGCTTTAGTGATGACTTAACAGAGGGAATCTCTTATGGAGGCACAGTAGGGGAAAAATCTAAACCAGCTGAAGCCTCACAGATTTCATTCTAAATCCTCTGCATTTTTCCCAGTGACTTTTCAAACACTTACAAAAGGTTTAAAATAATTATTAATGATCAAGCTTTATGCAATATCTGTCAGAAAAAAAAGGCATCTCAGAACTTGGTCAGTGCATTATAGACAGGATAAGTCAGGACTCTCTAATCCAGATTAATTCAGAATTTCCAGACTAAAAATTCAATATTCAGCTGCTTCTTCATTCCCTACCTTCCTTATTTTGCACCTTTAAAATAGCACTATATTAAAGTAAGTTGAAGAATGGAATTCTAGTGAAATATTAAATAATCAAAAATAAATAATGCAATGATGCTATGATACAGTGCAGTCAGTGGGCATTAAAATGGAGAGAGAATAGAAGAGCTCAAGAAGAGCATAGATTTTTAGGCAGAAGTAGAAAAATGAGAAACATAATGGCTGATGCTGCTAATCTGTGGGAAGTCTGTAGTGTAATATATACTTTGCTCTAAACTAGTCTCCTAATCTCTTTACCTCCTCAGAAAAGGGAAGAAAAAGAAAGAGAAGAATTAGCAGCACCTAATTACTTCAGCAATTGTGTTAGGCATATTGCAATATACATAATAGATGAGATATTATTAATACAAAGCTATTCCATTGAGATGCTCTGGATAATATAAACCAGAAGTACTCTTAAAAAATAATTCCTTCTTATGCAGCATTTCAAATATTTCTATGTACTTCAACTTTTTATTACTTTTTAAATGAGAAGCGTTTTCTCTGGATTCTGTTTCTCAACTCTGAATCATGTATTTCCAGGTTGGTATATCAGTGACATAGTTCCTATTTTATGGGCTGAGACTTCCTCCATTGAGGTCAAAGGCTATATTCCCCTTGACTTTGATGATGTTATATTACAAAAACATTTATCTACACAACGTGCGGTAGGATCCTAGTAAGGAAAGACATATTTGGAGAAAAAAAAAATGCCCTGGAAGAAATACAGTTCCTCACAGAAGGAAAAGTCTAGCAACATTGAACTGTTTTATAAGAGTGCAGACACCTGACAGCAGTCCTAATGGCATCAGAAAATTTGGTGGTCAAGAAAGCGGTACTTATATAGCTGAAAAGTGAATGGGCAGTACATTATGCAAACAAGACAGGGAATGCAGAGTATCTCCACTTGTGTTAAGATGTTTTGGGAGCTTTGAAACAAGATCTTTCTAAATATCTTTTTGTTCTGGACCAGAGAACATTCTCCTTTTTACCACCTTCACAGCTGAGGAATTGAGACCTGTATAGCACATTTATCTTATGCTTGCAATTCAAAGCAAATTGCTGCTGCAAAACCATTTAGCATGGCAGTTATATTTCACTTTACTGACAGAGAAAAGGCGTTGTGTGAAACCTTTTTTGGGAATCCACACTTCCTCCCTTCCTGTCTGTTTAGATATGAAAACTTCATGAGATGGTTTCTTCTGTGCACTGAAGGTCCTCGCCCATGGATGCCAAAACTGCATTTATTTCTGATTGGTTGTACAAAAAAAATCCAACTGCACAAAGCCAAGCCAGGTGTCCTCCTTCAGTGTAAGAGGATTTGGTCCTATTCCTTGATTCACCTAAGTTTGGCGGAAGCTTTTCCGTCTTTGTTTGCAGCTGTTTGTTTGGTTTAGTGATGATGACGACTATATTAGAAGGGATTCCTAATGATTTATCAGTTTACCAAAGAGACCCATGCTGGACTCTGCCAGATTTGCCTTGATAAGCAGTATTCGGTATGGCGACGCTGGTAGCTACATCTACCGAGTGGTCCTGGCCTCTTTGTCCTCCAGCTTTTTTTCTCTATAACACAGACGTTACCTAATTTTGTGTGTCACTTCTTTAAAAAGAGTATCCAGGGCAGGGAGGGAAGGGTTCTTCTTCCTTCAGGGACCAGAGCACTCACAGAGGGGAAAAAGGTCCCCAAGCACAGAGCAGGGTGGGCACAGTCACAGCCAGGCATTTGGTGGCAACAGAAAGAAAACTCCCCATGGACCGATGGGTCTGAACCTGTCCAGCCACCAAGAGACTGAAACCAAGCTTGGGAGAAAGGCCCTACCTCCCTCACATGTCCCTTCAGGTGGCTCTCCTCACCACAGACACCCTCCTTCTCCCCTTAATTATTAATGCCCACTAGCACTGAAACCACCGCACTCTTGTCCTCTGGGAGAAAGTGCTTCTGCACGCCTTGTTGCAACAGGGAGGTTTTTTCCCTCTTCAGGATGTCAGCTTTGGTAAACTCCCACATAGAGCAAGGAAGCCCACAAGCTTTTGTGTATCCAAGACACATCCCTCTTGGTTCCCTACAACAGCACTGGGAGAAGTGGTTTAGAATACAAAGTTGGCTGCCAGCAAACGTACCACCATGAGGTCCTCAAACAAGACTTAAATAAAATCATAACACAGCTGCAAATACAAATTGCAGGAAAATATGATGAGGTTGATTCCTGGCTACCATAGGGTTCAGGAATTTGAGTTTCAGGAATTTGACTGCCTCTAGTAGAGCTGAACTCTTAAACCGGCCCTTGGGATCACAGAATGGAGCATGGCAGACTCCAACAGATGTAAGACTAGTACTACACTGCAGATAATAAGCTACCTGCCATACAGATGAAACAAGGAAAAAGAAGAAAGTTGAGATTCAATGTAATTATACAGGATTTGTCAGGTTCTTCTGTAAGTATATTGGGGCTCGACCATCAGCTGTACCGATTGACAGTATTCACTGAAGATAAAAGCATTGTATTAGTCTACAGCAACTGAACACATGGTTCCGCTGAATACTAGTTGACACATTACTTGCACTGACATTGTATTTAATGTTGTGGTGAAGAACGCCTCAGCGACTGCATTTGTACAGTCACTCAGTACCAGCGACACACGGACGTGCCAGCACAGCACCCTGCCATACTGACCCGTGCTAGCTTTACATCTCTCTGCATAGGGGCACATATTGCTGAATTTTTACTTCTGATAAATCATCTAATTCCTCTCTAATAGTCAATTATAATTGACTATTAAAATGCATTTGTACAGAAGACCACACTGTATCACAGGAAAGCATGGACAACTAAGAAAAAGAAAAAGCTTCTGCCACTAATTAAAGTAGCAACTGCAAGCACCACTACGAACAAGCTAGCTTTTACTCACAGTACTAGCAAGAAAAATGAATTTATCATCTGCTTTAGTGGTGAAGTGTATTTTTTCACTTGTTTCATCTATAGAATCATCTCATTGACTTTTGCTTGGCCTATAAAGGCCAAACACGAATGATGTGGTGGATAGTAGCAGAGGCACTTTTTCATGTCAGTCAGATTAGAGTTAAATCCCTGTTGCATTTGGGAAGGAATTTGCTAGAGAATGTGCACCTTAGAGAAAAGGCAACGTGATTTCTAGCAGCCAGTTTTGATGTAGCAATCCGAGTTTCTTGCCACACCTATTTTCTTAACACCAGGCAGTAAGATTGAAAGAAAAACTTGGAGAGAAAACCACAGACTAACATGTGCATCTTTGATTCGTGTACTCCAATTGCTATGATGGGGAGAGAGTTGATGCCTTCTTCCCCCCTCCTCACAGTTTGAAAAAAGATAATAGGACAAACACTGTATTATTTTTAAGAGAAGATGTCAAGATGAAAAAATGAAAATGTCAAAAAAGAGGCTGATATACGGCATTACTTAAGGACTGTTTTGTTGAGAAAAACTGACCAAATGATTTACGAAAGGCTTTTAACAGGGCAGTCTTTGGATTACAGTGAAGATGAAAAATAAATGAAAATCTATTTCAAGTTTACTTTAGCCTAGTCATTTGACAGATGAGGGCAAAACCTGGCAAGAACACAAGTTTTAATCTTCAGATGTAGTGACTTTATTTGCAGTTTTGCGGATTAGAAGTTTTCTCTGTGCAAAATAAGAGCTATCCATTTTCAGACTTTTCCTGTTGAAACTACTTTTTCTACCTGAAGCTCCCATGAGAGGCACATGAGTAAAAAGACCAAAGGACCAATGCTTCTGCTCACAGCACAAATCACCACATACAGAGATTGTCCCGACTGTGTTGCAGCCGGCGTGTCCACCACCTTCCTCCCTTCCTAACTCTTGTTTCAAGCCTCCCTCTTGAAACACATCCGTCCTAATTAATTACTGGATTAACCAGCCTAGTATCAAGACTGCTCATGGCTGGAGGTGGATCTTGGAGCATGGACTTGTTCTCAGTATGCACAGCCTGGCACATTTCTGCCTGGCCAGATGGGTCCCCCATCTGCTCCTATTTGAAGGAGAACTTCCTGGAATTAGGGTTTTCCTCTTAACCTTTGTTTGTATGATTCCTTTGCTTCCTATTTTCATTCAGGTTGGGTTTTTTTTTTTTCCTTTTCACCAAAATCACCTGAAACACATCAGAGTCGGATTTAAAAGCCAAAGAGATAGCTCTGCACAGTTTTAGGGCATGCCTGGTATTAAATTAGCACTGCTCTGCACAAAGGCTACTAAACCGGAGCTGCATCAGTACAGCAAAGGGCTACTTTTGGGTAGAGTAGTAATACAGCAGAAATTATTTCTAGTGTATAGGCTACAGAGAGCCTAGCAACATCAAACCAGGAGTCAAAGGTAGCTTTCTGATGTTTGCTCAAGCTATTAGGGCGTGCTATAATATTTTTCAGTATAGAATTTATAGATGGAGAGAAGCAGTTGATCTTTTTGAGACTAGTAAAACAATCAAGATGGAAAATGGAGAGCTGATATCTAATTCTATGAAAATCTGCCACAGTTCTAAATTTATTATAAGCCCATCACAGCACATCCTGCTCAAAGACTTACAGAAAATGTGTTGCTAACTACCAGGGATTTATTGATTTTTTTTAGTTTTTCCCCTCATAGTGCTATTGCTTGGCTGTGGTAGAACCGATAACTTGGGGGGGGGGGGAGACAAAAAAATCGATATTACTATTATCAACTTGACTACAGTTTACAGCAGCAATAATCTCCTTTAAAATAGCTTGCAGAAGTACCAGTTGTCATCTACGTAAGGTATTACTGTTTTGGTCAAATCATTAAATGCTGATAGTATTTGATGTTTTGATGATTTCATTTTGGTTAAGTTTTGGTGACCATCAATATTGTCTATACTTCAGATCTGAACCATGTTTGGCTGAGAACTGTAGTGTTTGCTGTTGGCATCATCTTTTTGTTACTGATAAGAGTGATACATTCCCCTCACTAAGAGCAACTAACTTTTAATATCCTGTGCCGTTTTCTACGCTGTATTTTAGTTCAGTATTTAGATGTGCCCCCAGTCACTAAGGTCTGCACTTCCTCCAGTAATGCCTTAAGTTACATGCTATCGTTTGTCACTGGTTTTCCCCCCACACTTTCTTCCCAGAGAGGTAGTTCCTGCAGGGTAACACTTTCTCTCAATACAGTTTTCTGAGCATTTTTTTCAAATGTCAGACTGGGAAAGCATAGTTCTGAGATGCTTCCTAGTTCCTATACCACCTTAGGATGGTCTTCAGCAGAGCTGCATCTCCAGAGCAGAGCAGCTCTGCTCATACAGAGTAAAGCTTTACTGTGCCAGAACAGAAATGTCACTGGTTACATCTACCTTAGCATTTTGGTTTGGCGCAATAGTAGGATTGTGATGCACTTTACCCAATTTCCTCCATTTTCTGCACACTAGATTATTCACAGACCAATTTTGGCACTCACAAAATAGATTAATTTCAGAGAAAACTACCTGCACATTCTGCACGAGCCGTGCACAAAATACAAGTAGCACCTAATGAAGGCACAGGAATCCCAGCCAACAGCTGACCTTCAAGATAGCTTTGAGCAACATGCACGGGGACATTTTGTTTAAGGGAACAGACTAAGTCTAGTCTGAAATAAAAGCCCCAACTGCCTACAATATAGATGGAAGGGCCTCAACATTAGCTTCTCTGATCTACTGATCCATTCCTTATATATCTAATTACTTGCAAATGTAGATGTAACCATTCAGAGCTTTAGGCCTTCTTCTGTATACCTTGGAGAAAGTGCCTCCAGAGTGAATTTGACTCACAAGTCTACAGCATCTTGGAGATACTTTTAGGTTTTAACTTATTTTGAAAGCTCCTTCTGAAGGCCACAGACATACAGTCCATGAGTGCTGAATACATACAGAAGAGACAGTTATTGGTCTTCTAAAATGCACTGGGTGTTTCCATAAATGTGAATTTATACCTGAATGTGTTTACATAAATATATATGTCATAGTTTCAAGACGATGAATAAACTTTAATAAATGATTTGGTTATGAAGAGGATTTGTTCTGTGGTTATTAGTAGACTGAAATCACAAGAGCAGTAGTTTTTAATGCTAATATGATATTCAAAACTTTCAACGAGGAAACAAAAGCCAGTTTGCAAGTTTTCTTTGTAATAGAATGTAGTGTTAATCTCTTTGTTGATGTTGTAAGCTACCATTAACTACTTTATAAAACATGTATGTAATGATAAATATTAAACTTTGCATCCTAGAACACACCATACGTACCTTTTCTCCAAACACTGGGAGAAGTGCTGACCAGACAAGCCAGTCACTTGTTGGAGATCTCACAAGTGGAACTAATTAGATGTAGAAGGAGCTGTCACTCTTGCCCTCCTCCTGCTCACATCAGAATCTACCCTGCCTGCCAATCTAACTGTTTAGCTTATGCTATTTTTATCCTTCCATCTTTTTCTGTTATTGACTTAAAGCCTGTAATTTGTTACACCTGGAATTGCATCTGTTAAAGTTAAGGGTCTAAGAAACATGCCAAGGTCCACCCACGTAGAAGCTATCACTTGTACAGAAAGTATTTTAAAATCGTCCACGTTAACATTAAAATACATTCTAGATGCACAGTTTTTCCAGGTAGATGGGTCAGACAACTGTCACTCATGTTTGTGGAAGTAGGGGTTAACAGCAAGTTGTACTGTAGCATTTTTACTTATGTTATCTACAAGCTAAAGGCAATATAGAATATTACCACGGGAACTTTTTTCCTAGAACAATACACAAAACCCTAGTGAAACTGCATTTATGATATAACCTCAATAAAAATGTTAATAATGCTGGTTCATATATCACAGCTGTCGAGAGAAACTGATAGTTCATATCACATCTGAGACATACAGTATTGAGTTGTATAGAAACTGCCTTAGTCTCAGTTTGATTATTAGTAGCTTTTAATGATTTAAGAATTAGAAATCTAAACTTGTCCATCTCTCTTATCTTTTTAAGGAGCATTATTCTGAACCCAGCTTATTTCCGGAACCACCTGCGCCAAGCTGCTGTGTTTAGGTGTTTAGAGAGATACTCGGAAGCTGCAAGGTACTCTGGTGCTCGTGGATTTCTAACCATTTCTCTGTATCTCTTTCATTCCAGCTCTCAGTAGTAAGGATATCATCTTATATCCAGGCTTTTCCAAAATCAGTGGGAGCTTTGTGTTGGCTTTGTGTATATGATCTCACATGCAGCAGAGCTCCAATCCTCCCAGTTGGCGTAACATGAATAATCCCCATTATGTCCCTAGTTGCAGTTAGGCTAATGCATGTAGGAGCATTTATTCATTCTCGGGCACAGGGGCGAGCCCTGATCAGGTCCCAGGGCTGTGCTGGGGCAAAAGCTACATGCACATACGCATCTTCCACTCCCTGGTTTCCCTGTAACCATGGGCAGAAGCTCAGGTGTGCTCCCAGTAGATGGGGGGGGGACAGAGAAAAAAAGAAGGAAAAAAAAAATCAAGATCTCAGGGTACGCTGTGGTATGCTGCAAAATTTAGCCCATGTGCAGCTGATGAGATTGCTGGTGTGAACGGGAACTGCTGGCAGGAGGAAAGCCTGCAAGAGGAAGCTCTGCTTGTATGCTTGCATTAACGCTGCCAAAACCTAAAAGTTTCAACATGCAGCAGAAGTTTTTAACCACTTCACATGCTTAAATGAAAGAAATGCATGAGGAAACGCCATGGTAACTTGGTATGTATCACCATTACTGCTAACATCAGACACTTACAGAGGACTGTTCGGCTGAAGACCACAAGGTATATCACAAAATATTTCACAAATCATTAGCTAACTAATGGCAGAACAGTCAGTGTGAATTAGGCAAGAGACTGAAAGGGTCACTTTGCTCATCATTTAAGATGGATGCTAGTGGTAGAGCTCTGAAGCTATTAAAATAGCAGCAAAACAGTTTGTACAGGGAGTGGAAGAAGACTTTATCCAAGCAGAGTTGCAGAGAGGATTTGAGAAGATGAACTTCAATTTTCTGTGCTGGACTTCAGCCAAAAACTCCAGGACGAGCACTTTTCCTTCTGCAGGACACACGTTGAGATTATGTCAAAGTAATCTCTACTAGCTTTCACACGTCAGGACAGAGAGAAGAAATCGCTTCCCCAAGGCAAGGAAACAGTTGTTCCAAATTTCTTTAGAAATATGATTGCAGATAAACCTGGAATATTTCACTTGACCATAAACCCACCCACCCTTTTTTTTTTTTTTTTTTGGAAAACACAGCTCACTTCTTAAGCAAAGCTGTTTCAAACTAAGGAAGTGAAACATTTTGTTGAAAAACAATGAAGTGTTGTGATAGTTCCCAGATCTCCTTTTATATCTCACTGATAACAGTCTCTTTTTCCTAAAATCTTGTTGGGGTGTTGATTCAGAGAGAAATTGTCATCTACTGAATCGTCAACAGTTGAGGTCCACCGATCAGCCAGACATTTTAGAGCTGTGTTAGGAGAGTGCATTGCTTTGTGGCGGGTGGGGAATCCTGCCCAGGATACTTTAAAACCCAAAAATTCACTAGTATCCCAACAGGTGAAGTGATACATGGGGAATTGTTTGGGGTGCTGGGGGGGGAGGAGGGCTTTCCCCTTGAAGTCAGGTTGAAGATTTTTAAAAATCATAACAATAACAAAAGTTAAAAAATACACTTTCAGAAACTGATCTGTCCTAAGAAGCAATACATATAAATGCTCGTATTTGAGAAGACAGTATGAACCAAGGAGGTGTTCATAAATATGATTTCAAAAATAAAAAAAACTGTGGTCGGTGTTACTGCAGATAAGCAATCAGTAAGTTTACTACATCAGCAGGCAAGAGGGAACTCTTTCAGCCTTTTTCCCCCACATTGAGTAGCTCTCAGGAAACTAGATGATTTTAAATGAGATTCTGTATTTTGTAAAGGAGAGGAACATTCTGACAGACTGAATCCAGAGTGGTTCCAAAAGCAGTGACTATAGCAGTACTCAGAGTTTAGCCTAGTTTAACATAGTGTTATAGCAACTGTGCAGAGCTGCTTCTGCAGATTGTGTTAAAGTAAGCTTAGCACTACTTCTGTCACCTCACTGGAGTCACTGGTCTTAGTCAAACCCCACTAATGGTGCAGAATGTACTCTGCTCGTTACAGACAGACCACGGCATACAGATGTTCAGCTGCAGTTTCTGGAAATACAAACTTGGTTTTTGTTAGCATAAACCGTCATTTATTTCTGCTTGCTTTTGCACAAGAACAAGGTCACTCTATTCCTTTTTCTGCTTTTAAGTACCCCTTGCCTTCCCACCCTCTCATGTGATTTTTAAGTTATTGCATAGTCCATTAAATACACCCAGAACACTGTACGGGTATGTGAACAGGAGTGGTTGGTTGTAAACAGTTCTGCTTGGCACAAGCAGCATGGGTTATCACATTTAACTCAGCCTACCTACCGAGCTGAGATCCCTTGAGATTTTGTCTCTGAGGATGTACCAGACTGAATTCTTCGGTTCAGAGAAAGTCATAGGTTAGAGTGGGGTCAACTGTAATTTAAGCATCTCTCAATTTCCCCTGCGTGTAATTTTCACTAGTGGAGCCCAGTAACCAGCAGAATAAGCATATGAAGCAGTCTAAATGCAAGGACATCTGAATTAACGTAAGGAGTCAGATCGTCCATATCTGCATCACTTCTGAATTTTGTCAGCTGCATAGTGATTCCTTTGGGATAGCACGGTGACAGGATGCCTGAGGCCATTTGGCATTGTAAAGCAATCCTAGAAACACCACTTTGAGGTCACAGCATCTGCAAATGATGAATTCCAGAGTGCTGCAACTACTTTCCCTAAGATGTCAGCTAGTAAATGTATTTCTCCTCTATTGGTATCTTTGATGTTAGAAGACTGCTCTTGACAAACACAGTAAAGATTTAAACCTCAGAACGGAAAAAACCTATTTCAGCTGAAAGACCATCTTGGCCCTTGAACAAATGGGCATAAATGCATTATATATAAATATAGTCTGGAAGTTACCAGGAAGTTTTAGGCATTAGAAGGCATTTAGGCTTAGGATCAGCCTCCAATAGCAGCTACTGGAAGTACCCTGCCAAAGGACACATGCTCACAGCTGATCAAAAGATCACTTAATAACCAGAATGGAAAGTTCAGGAAAGGGTCCTGGGCTCACTTCTGTCCCAAAACTGAGAAAATGCTCTTGGAGAAGGTCAAGGAGAACTCAACCTTCATGGCAATATAAGGACTGCTGCCTTAGGGAAGGATGACATAAGGGACATGTACGTGCAAGGGGACATGTAAGCCACAGGAGAACCTCGGAGGTGCATACTATCTCTAAGGACAGAGCAGCCAAACCACCGGCCCCTGCTTTCAAGGACAAGAGTGCTAGAAAAGGAACATGCACCTAAGGGTGAGCCTCGAAGCTCCTGAAGGAAGAGTTATCAGAGCCTATGCGTCCTTCAAGTCACCAAGCCCACGGGCTATGACCCCACAGCTGCCTGTTACGCATCCGCAGGAGAAGGTCTGATCAGATGAGCAATAAGGCATGAAAGCAATTTTTCTTCTTCACTCAAATAGTGCAGGCTATTGCTGACACTGAATAGCCTTGAATCAGTAGTAAGGTGAAAATTTGTAACTCACAGAAAAATATGGCCACCTATTTGCTTTGAAACTGGAGTTTTAAGTACAGAAGGGATTTTGCCCCTTTTTCGCATTAAGCTGTATAGCTCTCATCTTTCTGCTAATCGAAATGCTGTGCTGATTTAACAGTGTCACTGTGTTCTGTGAAAAGCTTAAGATAGCTCTTTTATCACCAGTTAGAACACTAGTGACTTGAAATTAGTTGTATACATGTAGGGGAAAACAGACTGTCTGTCCCTCTGCCAGAACAAACAACTCATATTCATCTGACGGCACAGAGTAGGGGTAAGCAATCCTTAAGGAGGAAGAAGTTTTAGGATCTTAATAGCTGTGGTATGGCTGACTCAGCTTTTTGACATTCTTATTGAAAAAAAAATAATCTAGATGATGGGATTATCTGAAAAGCAAACTAGGTCTAGAAGTAGTAAACCTCATCGCTCTGTAAGAGCGCAGGTCTGTGTCCCCCTTTTAGTCAGACTTGAAAACGTAGTGCGAGAAAGCTAGGTGAATAATTTGGGTTAGTTTGTATGTCCGGTGGTGTTTTACAAAGCACACAGTTGTACTAAGGAAAGATCTATAAATAGTTGGGGCTGGGGATACAAGCTCAAGGAGCCACCAGCTGACTGCCTCTTGCGCACACCTGCATCTGTGCTACCTGCCTCTGCATCCTGCCTGGGTTTCCCCTTGCAAAAACAGAGGAGAGTTTATATTCTTTGTCCTAAATTGTTTCCGCTTTCCTAAACTGAAATAAACAAAAAAATCCAATTCTATAAAAAAGGGGGGGGGAATCTGTTGTCATAGCAACGGACCCCCCCACCCCACCCGTCAACACCGAGGGTCCCTCCAGGGCCCCGCCGTTCACCAACGCGCAGAGCGCTCTCGCAGCCAGGCCGGGTTATTTTTACGCCGTTATTTCGGGAACTGCCGGGGGTCCGAGCCCAGCGGCAGCCCCGGGGTGGGGGCTGCAGAGCTGCCACCCCCCCCCCCCCCCCCCGCACCCAGCGCCCGGCGGCGCGTTGGGTGCCCCCGCGGTGGGAGGTGGCGGCGCCGCGGAGCTGGGCGGCTCCCGCCGCCGGCGGTGGGGCTGCCCCACGCGTGACTGCTGACGCCCGGGGGGCCGCCCCCGCCTCTCGCCCGCCCCAGGGCGGCTTCGCCATCGCGGTTTGGCGGTCAGGGCTGCTCCGGCGGGGAGCAAGGACCCCGTCCCCATTCCCCCCCTCCCACCACCGGCGGCAAGCACATTGCACAGGGAGGACACATCACCCAGGACTAGGAAAGAAACTGGATCTGGTTTTCCCCCACACATGAAGGGGTCCGAGAGCTTCTGCTGGTTTTGTGACCCCTGTCCTCCCCAGAGTTACACTATGAAAGGAGCGCTTCATAAACTGGATCTAGGAAAGCCGCTCTGACAAGTGCTGGGATCAGGCAAAGCCCAAAGGGAAGTCCACGTGGCCTATTATTTCGTCTGACACCAACATATGATGTTAGTCCGTGTCTTAACATTACCAGCCGTTATTTCTGTGCCACGCACATTATTCTTCATCACTTGAGATTGTCCAAGTGTCAAACAACAGCTTGCTCAGCCAGGGTCACGTCAGAGGCGAGAGGCAGCCTTCAATGCCAGTTTTTCCACACCCCCTGCCAGAAGTAAATCCAAACATTGAGGGTACAAGGTATGTTCCTAACCCAGGGAGCATGAGGTACAAAGAGATACAAGAGAGCAGAGCAAGGACCAGCTAGAGTCCAGAACAAGCACGGGCCAGGTACCTCTGGAAGTTTCATTGCATCACTGTTACAAACAGTTCATCCCAGCTATCCCATCCCTTCTCCAAACGGCTCAGCTGTGACGCTAACACAGGCATTGGGGCCCCCCATGCCTTCTAGGATTTGTACAGGACACCCATTTTCACTAGTGCTTGTTTCATACCGGGTCACAGAGAGCCCAAGATCTTGCTGGGCTTAGCGACCTGTTTTCTCGAACATCCCCTGTCATTTTAAAAGACTTGCCATTTCCCCATGCATTGCTCAGCTCGCATTTGTAAAGCAATTTCTATGTCCTTACATGGCAGTTGCCATTAAATGAGAAACATTTGTTATCACTGCATAGCAATCTCAATACAACGCAGAAAGTTGTTACCTGCGTGCAACCGTGGGACAGATAATAATAAGTATAATAAATGTATTCTAAATACAGGTGCCATTTTCCTTGCAGGAAACTTACTTCTGCTTTCTAGCAATGGGCTAATGACCCAGAAACTTCAGCAGAGACAGCAAGCGTACCCCATCATCAGCCTGGAAGGGTTCAGCAGGACAGAAGAGTTTTATAGCAGCTTCCCAGTGCATTTAAGGTTCACTGGTGAAATGTTTAAAAGGAAGTTTTGGCCAGTCTTCTGCAGGAATTAGTGACATCAAGGTGTTATGCATAGATAACTTTTTGCCCCATTTTGGGGCTAGTCTACGTATAGGTAAATCCTGACGTTAGTAATTTCATTCCTGCTCAATGTTCTGGAGTTCTGTTTATCTCTCATCATCTAATGGTTTCCAAGTGTCTCCATAACATCAAAGTAATGAGTTTACATTTACTTAGGATATATGGAGATGTTTAAAAATTAACTGTTATTATTTTGTTCACTTTTCAAATAGGATGATTGCATTAAATGATTACCTCCCACTTATTCCAGTTATAAACATCACTTTCCTTTTCTAATCTCAGAAGCAAATAAGAAAGGTCGTCCAGAAGAGAGCAGTAGTTTATTTTGCATCTTGTATCTCAGACACAGCACTATTGTATTAGAGATCTCAAATACCCAGGTGTCTGCATCAGAGCTGATCTAAATAGGAATAGTAAAGTTCCTGTTAAACTGAAAAAATAGAGCTATACTTACCCTTTCCAAACAGTAAGCCTGCACAGGACTAACATCACATAGCAGTGGCCAAGGCCTTCTATTAGTACCACTTACTGCAGATCCATGTGAGATCACTTCAAGTAGGGAGCAAAGGTAATTTTCTGCCACTTATCAGCCTCCCGATCTTAGCAGCAATTGGGGCTGAATAGCATGGAAGAGTGAAAGTTACTCTAATGTGCATAGGCTGTGATTATTCCTAAGGCTCTGCCATCTGCAGAGAAATCCTCCTCTCCCCTTCAGGGCTTCTTTCCTTTTTGTGCAGCCCAAGGGGAGCAGTCAAGGCTTAAGGAGCTGACCTTGAGTCTCGCCCTCATATTTTTTCCAGTATTTACAGTGGTAAATGAACACACAAGTATTTAGCAACAATGCTAATTTCTTGTCTTCTTTGGAAATGTAACACTTTGGTGCACTCCAGAAAATTCTGCATATTTCTTATACCTGTACCATCCATTTTCTTGTCACAGACTTGTGTGGCTGCTGCGAAGGATTTGGCTGTACGCTGGCTGTTAGTGTCAGCGGCTGTCATGCAGCAAAAGCTACCTTTGACTCTTTTATTACAAGTCCTATGCATGTCTGGAGATGGGCTGAAGGAGACAGTTTAGGTTCTGTGGTGTGGTCTTTGCTTGCACGTATAGAAAGATATCTTACTATTCTGCACCACCAAGTGGCCAGATTGAGCAGATATTGCAAGACACCTTTGGATCCAGGCTTATTACATTAACCCAGATGGGTTTAGTTATGTTATGGAAGTTCATACTGACCCGAACTAGCAACTAGGAAAAAAAAAACATTTGAATATAAAGCCTCATGTTTTGAAAGAAGGAAGCGTCACATGTTCTCCGACATCCTCCAAAGTGTTCCTGAAGGTGTATTGTCAGCACTACTTCAGTTCTCATCAGACAGAGCCCTTTGGTGAGCTGCACACCTGAACCTCAGGCATGTTTTAAGTATTGCAAATTAGTAACTCAAAACTGGTGGACGGTTCTGTAAATATGAGGCCAATCTTTGTGAATATCAGTGAAGTGGTTGTGTGAGAAGTAGGAAGAGAATGCACGTATCTTTGTTCTTTACCATTAGAGTTTAATCTCACTATCTTTAAAAACTGTAAAAAAAAAGATGGCATTTCATCCAGAAAAATGCATCACATGGTCTAAATGGGAGCTATTTTCCCATTCTTTTGGACCTTATGTTCCTTGTGCTCAGGAGGGTTCAAAGTTGAACTCTTATGTAGTCACCCTAGGGGTACAAATCAGAGCGAGGTCTGTTGCTGGCCAACATTACTTGTCCAGAATCTCCACATGATGTAACAGCTGATCCCAACTCATAACATTACATATCGCATTTAATATACAGTATTAATATTGTAAGAGGGCAGGGAGTGGTCCCTCATTCTGTTTCTGGGAGTATCCGTTAATGTATCAGGAAATTTCTTTTCAAGGACCTCTGCTTTCTGCTCTTCCCAAATCCCTGTTGGGGAGGGGAATTAATCCTACCCATCCCTACTGTACTCACCATAGAGCTTCTTTATATCTATGGAGTTCCAGTGAACAATGAAGCAACTCACCTTAATTCTTAAGATATATATTATCCCCATAAACCTTTAATGAAAATGCAGTCCTACAGTATGTTCTAGACTTTTGTATGCTTCATTCCACCTGTAATTTTAGATATTAAATTGACTATAATTCACAATGGATGGCTAGTTTAGTCATTACACATTCCCCTGTTGATCTGTATTCAGTATTTTATCAGTCTGCAAATTGGACCAATGTTTTCAATGTGCAAGTAGAAAAGAAGGTTACAGCTGGTTCTGTAACTTAATTTTCAAGCTTTTTTTGAAATAAACACAGCGTGTATTTAGTATAGGTGAAAGTGTAAGTAATACTAGGCTAACCCAAACAAGAAAAGATTAATGTATACATACAAACAGAAATGGCAAGAATAATCTGAATTGCGGAGTTACGTGTAAGAGTGACTATTATTTCAGCTAAATTCTTTACCTGTTCCCCAGACAATTTCATCAGACATAAGAAGGGAAGCTTCAGAGTCAGACAGTTTGAATTCCATCCCTCGTTTTTTTATATTTTTGTCTCAGTTTGGGGAAAGCAAATTTCTCTCTTCTTCATTAGTACACTGAAGGAAATGGAAGCATTGCATTGTACGTTGTAAAAAATTATCGCAAATGAGTCTATTTTAAAATAAAGAAGGGCCCTCCAAATAAAGAAGAAAGCCTCCAGATAGCCGTATCACTGAAGGAAGGTTGGTCAGCTTTGCTGAAATGCTGTTAGACATGAAGCCATCAAAAAAGAAATAAAAGCAAGTGCAGTGTCTTGACATATGTGTATGCGATAGGCTTTCACTCTGATGAAGGAGGGAGAAAAAGATCTTAATGAGTTGGGTCACTGGCTGAGGATCTTAAATAATAATTTCATAAATAGTATTTCCTTAAATAATATTTTACTTAAGTCTCATTTCAGAGTGTCTCACAGGCTCATCAGTCTCTTACTGAAAGTCTTTGTTACCTGGATTTCTATGGGCCACATGGATAGGTACTCACTGGGAGTTAGGAACCCAGCTCAGTGCTTTATGCCTTCACGTATTTCAATGGGAGCCAGGCTTTTGACCTGCCTAAATATCTCAATCGGTCCTTTGGTTTCTGAGTGTTTAGGTCCCTAAATATTTTTCAGTGCCCAGCCCTGTAACCATATTCAGACAGCGTAATTTCACCTGTGTCCCTGCATCTGGAAATTCATAGTTCCCTATCGCATGTGTCACTTTTTGGTTCTGTGAATTGAGCCTTGGAGGCCTTCAAAGAAAACTCGCTGACTTGGGCACATTTGGGGTTGGACACAGGCCATACACATAGAGCCTTAATGCTTGTGTTTCTTTTGAAAGTGGAATTATTTTAAGGCCCTCAGAAGCCCCAAGGTCACAGTAGCAAGCATCGGTCCTGACCTGTGTGTGCTCCCTGATGGCTGACGAACTGAGCAGTAAAATGGGGACGGAGGCACTCAAAAGGCTCGGAGGCGTTTTATGTATATATGTGCCTCGCCATTCCTGATGTCATGCACGGCGATACGGGAGAAATCTAGCAGGGATAAAAGCAGATGTTGAAAAATTAAACACGAATGCTGGAAGTGTAAGTGTGCTTCTGCTTATTTAAATAAGGACAAATTAAGAAGGAAGAATAAAGAGGAAAGGGGTTTGTCTGGAGTGCAGCGATGCCTGGAGACCTCTGCCACGATCAGAGCGACGTTGTGCTGAGCACGCTGTGAAGAATTAGCGAAAGATTGCGCCAGGAGGACTCACACACCAAATAAGTAAATCAGTCAAATATGATTGTCCGCATTTTACTGCTGATGCTGAGAAACAGAGAAAGATGAAGCGACTTGTCTGAGAATTGATTCCAGATTTGTCTAGGGCTCTGCGCGCATCTCCACCTTTGAATGCAGTGCCACGCTGGGAGAAGAAAGCGTTGGCTACCACTGAGGAGTGGGAGGTCACAAATTGGATGTCATGTTGTGCTGCCGGTGGGATGGATCCGCGCTTCGCCAGTCCGCGGCCTGCAGTAGGGATGGCAAAGCACGCTGCGCGTGTCTCCGTATTGACTGATTGCGTTCGACCCACGGCAGTGCTCCCGCAGCTGCAGGCAGCGACAGGGTGACGCTCGGGGTTAAGGATTTGCCAGTTTTAATCTCTGAAATGACAGCAGTTGGGGGGCGATATATCTATAGGATTCCAAATTGTAAATGGCCACTTGCAAACGTCCTTTGATTCCAAAAAAGACAAGGCTTTAGTGCTTGAGAATCGCTCTAAATTTAGATTGAAAGTCCTTTCTTTCTGACGAGGTGGCCGTAGGAGGCCACCACCACTCACGTACACTGCTAGGGACTAGCTATTGCCATTGCCACAGGAGCTGGAAGCTTTGTAGACCACCTCCAGTAGACCAAAAGTGCGGAATAACATGACAGATTCATTCAAAGTCTTCCCTCAATTTTGTGCCGCATGGTTATTTCCCTTTTGCACCTCAGGACACAATGAAGGTCTTTCTTCAAACCATCACCAGGTCAAAGAGGCGAAGCTGGAGGCTTTGCTCACCTTCTCTGCTTCATCCACAGGATCCGTATGTCATTCCTGGGATTAAACCCTGGCACCATTTGGAGTCAATGAGAGTTTTGCCAATGATTTTCAAGGCAATGAGGATTTCATCCTTTGTTCATACTGTGCCAGCTGGGCTAACGATGTTCAATTAGAAACTGTTCTTTGTTCTAGTGCAGTCAAGAGGATTTTTGCCAATGATTTGAATGAGTATTGGATAAAGCTTGTGGCTAAATCCAGTCCTCATGCAGAAATCCATGGATCCTACGGAATTGCTTTTCTCCCAGTGAAATTAATGGGAGCTGTATGAGAACATCTAAGAGGAGATTTAGTTTCTGTTTGTAACAATATGTTACCCCCTGATACTGGGCCTGCTTTGCAATGTTTATTGTTAAATCCGTGTATTTTGGTTATATCTCATTAAGAACATAATACAGCCTTGGAAAGTACATTCTGAAAGGGTATTACAACAGGATTGGGATTACTGTTTGTGAGACACTTTTAACTAGGGGGAAATTTCAAATTCAATTTACAGTAATGTCAAAGCACAATTAATATATAGGCAATGATAAAGGGAACATGCAGAAGTACACATTGATAGCACTACATCAACAAATAAACTTTTGGTGCTAGTAATTAGGTACACAAGATTATTATATGTTTAATTGACTGAAGTGACAATTTGGAATTACATCTAGTCACATTTAATTGGATTTGGAATCTCTAGAGGAAAGGAAATGGAGAGCAGTGTGGAGAGGCAGCCATAAAAGCAAACTGATTTTCTAAAGTCTGTTAAGACTCTGCATTAATATCCATTGCACAATAGTTTTTTAATATCCCTCAGTCTAGAAAAAGTAATGCAATGATTGTCACAGACAGTGGGAGTACTAAAGCATACTCAATTAGGTAGCAAGATAGCTGATTACTTTTAGTTTGGGGGGTTTTTTTAAGATATAGTTTAATCAAAGGTGAACTATGTCTGAGTTTGCCATAGACAAGTGATATTCTCAGACTGCCAAGCTGCAGGGTGTTATACAGGTTGATGCTGTCCTAGAAGAAATGTACTTACATATAAGATAATTCACCCACAAATACTTTAAAGCAAAAAAAGAAAAGCCAGACTAAAATATTGTGTAGTAGTCATTAAATATTTGCTCAGAGTAAAATATGGAAAAGCTATTAAAAGAAAATGTAGGGTTGTGTGCTTGCAGATAGTTTAGCTAGCTCAAAAATGTTTACTAATGCTTGTCTTAAAGTTGGACAAAGACTGAGAGTTATGTGTAATCTTTTGATACAAACCTCATGTTACACTCTTTTAATATTACCTCCTTTAAATATTGCTATATACATCCTTCTTTCCCTGGACACTCATTTATTCTGTTTTTGTCATCAGGAGCACCATGATTGCTGACTATATGTACTGGCTGACAGGAGGCACTGAGCAGCATACAAGCAAGCTCATCAAACTGTATTGGCAGGTAAAAATTGATAGCCCAATGAGGAAGGAGGTGCCTATCTCACTATTAAGACCAAAATGAAGGATTGCTGCTTAAAAGACTGCCGACAAAGGTAGCTCTTGGGCATATCAATCAACAGCACACTATACAGTACTACCGTATTTATAATGAAGTAGATTTTCTTGGACTAATTTTAAGGGCAAAATTCAAGGTTGTTAACCCTTGGCTCATACTTCAATTTTATGGACTGCTATAAAATTTAATTCTGGATACCGTACAGTCCCCTAAGCTATTTTTTGTGAAGTCTTCCTACCTTAGTGACACTTTCCTTTTGCAATTTGCATGATACTAATCCTCTGACACCTTTCCAAACTCTTCAACCGGAAGGGGAGCAAAAAATGACTGTAACAAATGGTCTCAGAGGAACCTAAAGTGCTTTGTGAAGGATGGCTAGGTAAGACCCCAGTCGACAAAGATTACTTATGTGGGGAGTAGACCATTGACTTCAATGATGAGACTTGTCTCTTGAGTGATACTTGAGATGGCTGTTCAGCCACATCAGCACAAATTTAAGTTTGAGGGTCCCCCCTTCTGCTCTGAGGAGAGCTCCCACACAAACTTGGAGGTGAATGGATGCTAGATCCTGTGCTGGGAGAGGCTTATTGCTGCAGGAGCTTATCACTGCCGGTGGTGTCCCAGCCTTCACCCCCCCCCGGTTTCAATGCGACCAAAGTGCATTTCAGAGGGAGTGCAGTGTTTGGGCCTCAGGCGGTGGAAGACCCTTCTGCCTCCCAGAGTGGACCTGGCCCTCAGGTCCTCCTTGTCCATACAAGGAATTTAATGATACTAGGAACAATATCTGTCCCTTGAGATAAAATGTCAGAGTCTGATTCTGATCCCGTTTATTTTGGGTTTATTCTGTGAGAACATCTGTGACATCTGTACTTTATGTGAAGTGCTGCAAAATATGTCTGACATAAGCCAGAGTAATAAAGATCAGAATCTGGTCTTTTATCTTCACTCGCATGGTAAATTCTTCCTTTTTAAAACTATTATTAGTTGCATTCTTATTGGTAAAATGGAATAAATCTCAGTCCTGGGAGCTGCTGAATTTCAGTACTGCTGTGAGTGCAAAGTGCATCTCATTCAGAGAATTACCCACTGGGCTAGTGTTTGCAGTGCCTGTGAACTTTCTTATATGCTTTCCAGCAGAGAATTTCTTCTGTACAGAACAGTTTGATTTTTTTCCCCACTGGGTCAGACTCGTTTAAAATCTTGAGTTCACAAACAGGTTTTATGAAGGGGTCATTTCTTCGAATGGAATGTCTTTTTTTGTCTCTTAACACTGGCATCCATTGACTTCCATTCTTGATATCATGGACCTGAAGCTTCAAAGAACAAACCTTTAAAGGAAGAGCTCTCATAACTGTCCTGTCCCCCAGGGGTTCAGACTGTCCTGCTATGTAACGGGGCCGAAAAAGTGGCATGAAGGACAAGATTCATCACGGTGCCTCCTCATAGAGTCTAAACCAGAAGCTGTGGTTGGGCTAAGGTGGGAATGAACCAGAAGAGAAGTGGGGCTACTGAATTGCTTCCAGCCATTACCATCATCTTCTAGATAGCAAAGGCCAAAGGATTTTGGCAGTGGTAGGACTCTGGTTTATCTCTGCTTCACTCCAGAGCTCACAGCTCATTTCTCTTCCTGACAGAGAGTTCATGCGTGGGCCTCCCTGGACCCCTGTAGTACCAAGAGGCACCACCATGCTGTTTGTGCCCTGTTCCCACTCCTCCTCTGCCTTTCTCCTGAACCCGAGTTGCTGTCATCTTTGTCTGCAGAAGCTTTGAAATGTCAGTAGAGATCTAACCATTTGTTTGATCCCCCACCGTGCTCGATTTTCACTGGGAGACAGAGATTGCTCTGCAATTTTGTGCCTTTTGTGCGTACGCCTTAGCGTGGGCTAGGCTAAGGATTCAGCGGTATCTATATGCTGACACACACGCAGTAGAGGCAGCTGGGTGCCCAGTACCGCTCCCACTCAAGTTAATAGCTAGCACTTAAGAAACACTGTTCGTGAAGATATATCCCCAGCACCAGTAACAACCTTTTCGTTCCTGAGCTGATGAGTTCTGTGCACTCAGCATCAGGGTGACTTCAATGTCAGTAGAGCACACAGCAACAATTATGCAGGATAATGTAGCATGTGACACTGCACTGGGACTTTCCACCACAGAGAGACCAAGCAGAGGTAGCATAATCTTTTTTATTAATATTCTCTCTATTTCACAGTGTAAAGCTGAAAATAACTTGTCACGACTATACATGCTCATGTGCCTTTGTAACCAAAGCAACAGCTATTGATGCACGCTTTTCTCGCTAACTACTCCTCTGCCCCAGAACTCACTAGCGTTGGCTCACAACCGTGAGCAAAATTTTCTGAGGAGGAAGGGAATAGATGGTGAATAGGACGGTTTGTTTTTTACTTCTGTGAAGGAAGATTTTTAGATTAGGTATGTCACTCTTTGCTTTGATCAGTGGGTCATGTATATAATCTTCTGATGTGTCATTGACTACTTTTGTTTCTTCTTTTCATGATTCTTTTAACTGCTGGAAGAGGCTTTTCCTCCTCACAGCCTGTCTTCTACTTCTTTCATGGCTTCAAAACATTGTACAGACCACTCGAATCCTTCAGCTGACGTCTTTAACTGCAAAAAATTCAGGCCCTTAATTCATATCTGCAAAGCTCTTTATTATTTATCCTGCTTCTAAATCACTGTTTTTTCTCTCCTGATCTATTCCTCATGCTCAGAGCAGTCTTTATCTTGTATCTCCTTTGGTTTTCTTCTCCTGACTTTGGTTTTATACTTTCCTTTGAACTTCTTCTATCCCTGACATGAACTGCCAGGAGTCCTCTTTCTTCAAAATTCTTCTTCAAACATCCTCAAACCACTCCCCTCCTCATTATTAACTTTTACATATTTCTTCTTCTTCCACAGTAATATGTTCCATGTGACAGTGTACCTCCTCTTAGGCACACTGCAAGGTTTGTACTGTCAGATTTTTAAGGCCAGATAGGCTCATATTGATGAATTATCTGACTTCCTGCACAAAACACCACAGAATTGCACCCTTACCTTCCTGCGTTGGTGCCAAAAGAGGAAAGCAGAGACTGGTTTTGAGAAAGTTACCCAATCCCTATTTAAACATTTTAATAATAGAATATTTACCATAATCGATCTACTAGATGATTTGTTGCATGGTTGTCCCGTTTCTCCCCCAATTTACAAAATGGGATCTTACTTGTCCAGTTCAAACTTCCAGCAATTTGTATTATGCATTCATCTCTGAAAGCTTAAAGATCCTTTAGTACTTGTTATCTTCTCCCTGTATATGTACCTATGGATCATGATCAAGGCAACTTTAAATATTCTTTTTGATTAGCTTTTTGATTAGCTTTCTTTGATTATCCCCTTTAAAGTAAATCATCTATTTCTGGATCTTCTGTACAGTGATATGTAATATCTAATGCCCTGTGTTGATTTTGAATATTAATACCCGCCTTCCATTCCACTCTGAGATAAAGGTATAATGCTGATGAGAGGTGAAAAAGTAATTTGCAATGGATAATATTATTCAGTAAGTTGGGCCTTTTTCTCTGTTCAAATATTTTATTCCATGGAGTGAAAATACACATTCCAAGTTAACATATAATCAAACAGATGGGCTTTTTTTCATAACCCACTACAGAATATGCACTGGATGATTTGTGTATTGGCTGTTAGATTAAAAATAGGTGAGTTAAATAGAGTTCATCACAATAAATAATAATGTGAAAGTTATTAAATGTATTATGGTAGATATCTTCAGAGTGGTAGCAGCAAGACAAAGTTTAAACTTACTTACTACTACAGTCAGGTAGGCTCCCTAGCATTTATTGTCAGCAATGCAATTTCTCAGCTGGTAATAGCAAAACAAACAATAGACTTGAGATATTTCATCCCATAGAAAGAGTCCCTCTCCAAACTGTCCAGTTTTACTCACACCTTTATAAACTATTTCCACTGGCTAAAAACTGTGCAATGTAAGCTGGATGTTTCATTCCATGAGTAAAAATATATCACACCCATACTACAATGTCAAAAATGCCTGACATTGTCGAACATGAACTTTGCAAATATCTTGAAAGTCACCGCCTGATTTCACTGATATCTGGCACAGACACCTTAGTATAAAGTGCCTTTATTACCTAATTTATAAACATCTCAGGCTTAGCTCATTAGCACACTACCAATTTAATTGCTTTTATTATTCCATTGTGAAAACCATGTGGCCTATTTTATACTAAAGGTTCGGCTCTAGCATCCGTTATGCATTTATGTCCAAAGTCCCATCTAGGCAAAGGCTTACACTAAGTGCCATTGCACCAGCAACGCGTACATTGCAGAAACTAACAGAACCCCAGGAAAGCATTTCAAGGCTTCTAGGTTCATATCTGTATGCTTCCGTAACCATCTGTACTAAAAGCCTTAATTCCATAACGTAGCCAACATGTATTTGCTACAGCTCAAATGGAGACCTTTAATTTGCGTTGGAGTAAACTGGGCTTTAACTTTAGTTCCAGTTCAACCCCAGTGTTTTGGCCAAGATTGCAGCCATCACAGAGCTGCTCTTAGCACATATTGAAAATACTGGCTCTGTGACTGCTGCACACGGAGCTCAGGAACTTGTGTTTCTGAGAATATTTCTGTCAGCTAAACTCAGCGTCACAGAGAAAGCTTCCAGTAGCGCATGCATTGGCTGACACGGAGGTTTGGGTATTCAGACATTTGTTTTGCTCTCTCGTTGCTGTTACGAGCATCAGGTGCTTCCATTTCAAAAATCTGGGCTGTTGCAAGCACCGAGCAATACACACATCACACAATAAAGCAAATGATAACCCAGCCCTGCAAGGTGGCTGAACACCTACAGTGCAGCGATGAACGCTGTCAACTCCTTTAGAGCTCAGCTTTATCTCACACCTTGCGGGGTGACGATCCAAGGCAAGAAAGTTAAAAGGAAAAAGCTCTTGGTAGTCAAAACCTCTTCCACAGTCTCAGCTGGTGACAAGGCCCGTCAGCAGTCCTGCATGCTCACACTTGACCCGTGTCCTGCTATGGAGCGTGAGGTTTCCAAGCTGGCAACGGCAGGGATGTTTTGCTATCCTCCTAATGGAATGACTGATAGGAGCTGACAGGCAGCCTCTCTGGGCAGCCTGGCCATCATATCACTGAGAAAATATATTTCTCATTAATTCTTGAGGCTATTTTAGCAGATCATGCTGTGCCACACTTCACTGCAGAAAAGTCCCTTCTTTAATCAAATCTGGGGGGAAAATCCCATTGAGGTCGATGACTGTTGTGTGTACAGGCAGAAGCAAGTGCCTAATATGCATAAGTCTGTATTGTCTCAGAGGTCTGTGGAGCTTGTTGCTGCTTTAAGAATTAACTTTGATTTTTTTCATGTCAGAAAATAGATAACATTTCTCTTATCCCCCCTCATAAAAACCAATAGGTAATCCTCCCTCTTCTGTATCTATGGCCATTTTGAAGGACAACACTTGCATTGAAGCACTGAGCTTTTCATTTTCTGGTGGAAAATTGGGATGTAATGATTTCCTCATCCTGCACATTAGAAAAACAAAAAGATTTTGGCCCGTAAGCAGGAAGATCAGTTCATCCTTAAGACACCGCACTGGTATCCAGATGATCTCAGTGCAGCTTCTGAGCAGTTCATGGGTTTCCTACGTTCTCACTGCATCATAGCTGAAGCAACTGTTAATAATAAAATTATTAACATTTTTTCAGGGCAGAATGGGCCTCTTCCTATGTACGCCATTTTAGGGATTCAGACTGGTCTGGCTTTGGAATACACTATTTGTAAGTGTATAACTCTCAGCTGCAAAAAATCAGCTTCATTCTGCTCTCAGGTACACTAGTAAAAATATGGAGTAATTGAAAACTGGATTGAGAAGGCAAATAAAATAACATAACAGAGAGTTTCTATCATGTTGATACTGATTTGGGAGCTTTTTATTGCTGTTGTTATTGCTGATATTTCCATTCCAGAAACAATTCCACATGTACAAAACCAAGGAATTTAACATTTTTCTTGTATTCTTTCTTCTTCAATAATATCTACCTCCACATATTTTCTACCTACTTCTATTTTTCTGATACCAGATCATTCATGGTAGAATAACTGTTATTTGAATCATACTTATATTTACATACTAAGAGAAGTTATCAGTTTAAATGTCACAGTTATTAAAACAGATGGATTAATTGTCTCTAATTTCAGGAAAGATGGGTTTATTTAATACCAGCTGAATGTAATAGGCAACACATACCTTGCTGTAGTTGGTAGCTGTTGAAATCCCAATATGAAGCAAAATATCAACCCAATTAGGGTTTTAACTGTTAACAGAGGCCCACAAATAATGTCTCAAAGATGTTCAACAGGAACAACCCGACCAGCAAAGCTCCAGACCATTTAAAAAACCCTACAGGGCAGCTCAAAAGTAATGCGCATATTTCCCAAGTAGAATTTTCAATTCATTCTGGCTTTTACTGGGTCTCAAAGCAGAGCTTTAAGATTTACAAAAGAAACCTGAGAAATCAGCGTAGAAAACTAGCCATTTTGTGCTGTTCTCAGGCCCTTATTGTTCCCTCGAGTTGCCAAGGTCCTTAAGAAGTTACACATTCATTATCGTCTTCCCTTTCTTTGTATACCATCTCCTTTCTTCGGGGAGATGAAGCTACCGGCAGGAGTTTGTGCTGTTCCCAGGATCATTACTGGTTATGTGGCTTTCCATCTGCACATCTGCTCTTGAAGAACTACAGAGAACATCACACAAAAAGAGATAAAGTCACTTTTCAGAAACATCTCTATATACAGTCAACTTGTCTTCTACTAAATTAGCAGCCATTCAGCCACATAAAGTAGTTTGCTATCGCAATGACTCAGGCATGATTTTTCGCTGCCCCTTTGAACAGTGCTGTCCATTTTACAGGCTAACCACATCAGTCTCCATCTCTGGCTGTCTGATTCATCTCTTCACATTTAAGTCAAGTTCCCAAAAGATGTTGAGCTCAGTGCTAGGAAGGACTGACATCTCCTTCAGTTAGTTTCTGCATTTTAGTTTCCTTTTCTTTTTCTTTTTCTTTTTTTTCTTTTTTTCTCTTTTTGGGCTAAAAGCCCTGAAACCCCCTACAGCAAGTATTCCACATTTCTCCCAGGAGCATTTCCTAGCCAGGGTCACTCCCTGTCTCTCAAGCACTTGCCTGAATCACCAGATGGATGCAGCATCCAGGTGTTGGCCGGTGGCTGTAACTACATTCATGTAAAGCACTCGGCGATGCTCAACCTTTAGCTCTGCCTGTCTGAGCTAAGATGTCTGTCTGAGCCCAGGCTACCAAAGCTGTTCAACTGAGCACAGTTTATAACCCCCTTTCACAAAAAAACCCTGCTGTTTAGACTGTGACCCGTTCTTGATATAACAGGAGCCATGCGGAGCTCACCCCACACCTGCTGAGGACTTGTGATGGCAAAAGGCTTCTCCCAGCACTGGAAGGGCAGTCCTGCTGCTCAGAGCAGTCACAGTGAATTGCCTTATTGGAATTAGGGTATTTCTCACTATAAAAACTCTCTTACCGTTAAAAAAGGGGCAATATTAACAAAACTGGTTAAAAGCTGTAGGTTTGGCCAAGAGCTTCATGTCGAGGATAACTGGCCCGTTCACGGGGGCAGTTCTTTGATGTTTGCATCCACTACCCCACTGCCCCGTTGCAAATTTATGTCTGCCTCTGTTACCACGCCGAGGAAGCGTGTCTGCACCGCAGCTAGCTGGGTGGCCGAGAGCCTGCCAGCATGGCACGTCAGTCACGCTGACGATCCAAGGGAGCTCGGTTCGCTCCGCTGGACCGGCGCTGCTCACATCGCAGCATCCCGGGGAGTCGGAGGGCCCCAGCTGGGGCAGGAGTAGGTGGCCCAGGCCGGGAGCCACCTCTGCAGGGATGCTTGGAGCTAGAGCTCCCGCCTGGTACAGATACACACTGTAGATGATACAGATGGCAACAAAGCGTAATCTGAGCAGTACCAGGGGCTCACCTTGTCAATGCTCTGGATCAGCCTTGCAAAGCAAATACAGCCCCTGTTTCATTGGTCTGAGAGTCGCTCCACCATAGCAAAGAAACACTGAAATCCTTCACGTTCACCCCTGTGCTGAGATGAAAGGGTAAGCTCCTCAGCTGGTAGCAAGTGACACAAGAGCTGAGGACTCCCGTGGCACTCTCCCCATGCACGTGAGTTTGTGAGACCGGAGGACGGGCTTGTGGGCAGAGAGCTTCCCTGAACTAGAATTGCGTTTCCACATTTGTGCTCAGTCCCTGCTTTCCTGCCTGCCAGCATCATGGACAGGGAGTTTCAAGAGCAGCCTCCAGCCTTTTCCATAGTCTATGTATTCCGGGGTTTTTCTTTAATGAATAGTGATCTCTTTGGAAGGATATAAAGCATGGATTTCTTTTCTCCCAAAGAGAATATGATACTCCACTCTTCATTAGATTATCAAACAGATCTTGAAGCCTAAGGTAACCCATCTGCAATACCTCTGCCTCTGCCTTTCAGAAGTCAGCAGAATACACGGATCTATCGCTGTGGCGCTCTGCAAATCCGCTTTTAAAATATACTGCATACAAAATAACTCACAGAGACTTAAATACGTTAATAACTTAAGAACCTAAATAAGCTGATATTTGATGTGACCTACATTAATGGGGAGGCATTACATGGCAGATAAGCAGAAAGTTCTCATCTATTGTATAATACAAGATTTATTCATACCATAAACATATTGAGAAAAGGATATGCTCTGGCATTCTGTCTACTTATTTTTCCTGCAGAAAAAAAAAAATAAAAATGAGGTAAGAAGATCATGCTGGTGAGAAGATATTCATATCACAACAGCAACAGACTTAGACTGCCAGATACTTCTTTATGGTTGGAAAGATATAGAGAAAAGCGCATAGGTTGCACCACAGTGCACCCATAATTCTAACTACCAGCCTAAGAGTGGAAGCAGTTCATAGAAGAGGCTAATGGCTTTACCCTGACTGATATCATTGCATTAATAAAAATCATCAATAAAAGCATCAATTCCTGCTGTACTGTCAATGAGACAGTGGCTGAATGTGCACTGCAGCTGCAAGATAAGGCACTAGAAAGATATCTAAATTTTTGGCTACTTCTAGATGTCAAGATAATTGGATTTTCCAAATTAAACCTTTCTGTAGTTAAAGAGGATTAAGGTTAGGGACTGTAGCAGGGAAAGCTACTGTCACTGTTATGAAGAATTTTTTGCTACAGTGCCATTTTTCTTCTTCTGTGTCTGCTCTAAGCAGGCAAAATGGCAAGAGCTTCATAAAAATATTGAAGTAGTTATATCATTTGCCATCAAAAGTTGGCACGGGAAAGCTTTGTTTCTTGTGCATCTACCTATTCATTTTATGAGCTCTTAACAGAATTTTAGTGGGTGTTGAAGGGACAATACAAGATTGTTTAGGCTAAAGTTTAAGTTTTATTAAAAGGTCTGTGAAATATAACATTACTAGATATGGTAGAGTGTAAGGATATTGCAGAGCCAAGGTGCTCAGAAAAGAGGAGTATGTGGTGTTGGGTCAAATATATGTTTAAACCCTTGATCAAAACAACGTTTGTTGTTTAGGAATGTCTTTTCACTTTTTAATTGTCATGATAGCAATGTACACCCCTCAAGCCTTGGGAACGCTTGTGTTTCATGAAGGAATTAACTGGTATTTTAATAGAAGTGCTGACAATATAAATACTCCTTGAGACACTTTGTCTCCAGATGGTTTCTCTGCAGACGTTCTCTGATTCCCCACACTTCCAAAACAGGGATATAAACCTCCTGACATAGCACAGCATGAGTCAGTCCCATAACTACAAAAAGAAATCTTCCCTATCATCAGATTACTCTGCAGCCTCTTCTTGAGCGAGTTCTTGCATCTTTGCTGAAGCAATAGATTTTGTCCACTGCTGAGGTAAACCACCAAATTCAGTGGACTCAGGTCAATCATGGTCCTTACATTATTGTACAGTGCTAGAGGAGCTCTTTCTTATAGTTTAAGGTCATCTCAAGGACTTCACTTTCTAACTCTGCTGGAGTTGAAGACTGGAGTGTAGCACCATGTGATGAGCTATTGCTGCAGAGCTCACTTGCAAGATGTGCAAAAAAAAAAATCATCTTTCTTTATCGTCTTTATCAGTTTAGCAGCTACCCCCATACTCATGAAAGAGCCTGACACTTCTTCCACTCCAAGGCCAGAACAGCAGCATCCTCCCTGATGTATCTGAGAGGACATCGCAGAAAGCACCCTTCCGATGCAAAGACACCAAAACACATGCAAATGGAAAAAAACAGTTGTCCTGTCCTCTCTGCAAGGACTCCCTTGAAAGTCCATTGGAGCCCTTGCAATCCTCTCCACAGTGTGACTATATCTTGGGTAGCTGCACAGTGTACAGCACGACAGATGATGTTCTGTAGGCATCCCTGTTTCCTGGACACGTTGCCAGATATTCATCTATGGGTATGGACTTCAGTGCATAAAGGCTTAAGCAGAAAAATCCTTAGGGATTTCATCGTATAAAGTTTTCTCCTCCAAAGTTTTTATGGGCTGAAGTTTTATATCCTTAAAGACTTTACCCCATAAAAATCCAAGAGGATAATAAAACAAATAGCATCTATGTCCAGGGTCAGTAGCTTGGGGGAAAAAAATGCTCTTGGGTAATAATAATACCTTCAGCAGCAATATTGACCAGAAACTACGGATCTATTCTTTTCCCCGTTGGCTGACATTTTACCGTTATTGCCCTCTGAGCTAGTCACTATTTGCATGCTGTGCAGAGTAGCCATGGGTACATGGCAATGCAGAGATATTATAGGTGTGACTTTGAACTGTTCTTGAGGATGATAAAGCCAAAAGTGAACTTTGCATGCAGAATACAGAGCTTGTCTCATCCAGCAGCTCACGTTTTCATCTCGCTGCCTCACTCCATGTATCTTAAATCTGAAGTGTATGGATACACCCAAAAACACATTCACATGCTCATATTAATCCACGTTAGGAAATGGCTGCCTAGCTATAGAAAATAAGCAGAATACCCAACATCACACACAAAATAAGGCTGACCTAATTTTGTGCCTATATTTACACATGAAATACAGTAAAACTTGAAAAAGTAGGCCTCTGCCTTTTTAAAAATGAACCTTGGAAAGCTAGATTGGTACCATTGTTTTGCTACTGATCCTCTAAGGGCCCTGCACGACAAGATAATTAAAGTCCATAGAAATATGAAATCCTAAAATCACTTTCCCACAAATCAGTGCAGACTGGTAAGTATTCCCGCAGGGAGGAACGGGCGCGGATCCATTCATGGGCCCCCGAGCTCTTGGCAGGAGGACACAGTTGCTATTTTCTGGTCTGATACCTCCAGATCTGTGGCATTAACCATGGATAACATGGCTGTGCCCATGGAAAGCTGGAAGTCCTCCTCACCGGGGGGGAACGTTATTACTGCCCCAGGTGGTCATGATACTATTACACGCATTTGAAGCTTGTTAATTTTCCAGGGCCACTCCAGACTGCTTCCATTCCAGTAAATGCAGGATAATGGGCTGACTAAATATAGTAATCTAAAATGTAAACAAATCCCCAGTGATACCCTCGACGTGCAGGCAGAGTATTCAGTGTAAGAGCACTCAGGGTGCACGTATGGCAGCCTATCCCAATATCTGCTCAAAACGATTATAGCATTTCTATGGTATTTCTGCGCACCCCATACCAATAAACAGGATGGAAATAAAATGGCATAAGACCATATCAGAGGACCGGTTGTCTAAAACCATTAAAGAGAAGGACATAGATACTTAACTAATTGGCACTCTCAGCCTTCCATTCTGGGTTGGTGGGAGCAGTTGTCACCTAAACAAATGACTCATGGAGGCACACGATGTCTTGGATAATTTTACATAGGTGGAGGATAGACCGGAGAACAAAAGTGAGAATTTATCAATAAAACACCAAGCTAGTCCCATAGTGATACCTTCTGTGAATCACTTCAGTGTATAAGGTGATCTGGGAGATTCATACACCCTGTTAAAAAATATATATCTTTTCCTCTCATGCTTTTCTGACCATCTCTGTTAACTTTGTGTTAGTATTGTCACTATTAACCGTGTTTACGCTTTTGCCAAGATACATTAATGAAGCCTTGCAGTTCTCCCAGTTTCCAGAAAGGACTGTCCACGTCAAGAGGACAAAATCTTTGCTAGCAACAGACGCAGCCGAAGCAGTGCTGAACGTGGTCTTACCCAAACCCCAACCCAGGAGGAACTGCAGCTCAACCTCCCTTGCACTGATTGATAAGAGCACCGAGCAAGGCTGTTTCCAGGCTGGTAGCTCCTCCTGGCTGTTCCAGCACCAGTTCATTGGGGTCCACTGAGTATGAAATCCACCTCTCCACATAAGATCAGCACAATGCATCATTTGAGTCATTTTTAAGGGATGACAAGGTTCATAAGCTTCGTGTTGCCCTCTGCACAGGAGTGAATTTTACTCTTAATGCAAGTGGTGTTTAAATGCAATATTTTAAGACTAATATTCCGTATAGGCACAGTGTCTGATTCATGCCAACCCAAGGGGTAATATGAATGCTTAGTATTGTTTAACCAGCTCCCAAGGACTGAATAAAACCCTCAGATGAAAGATGTGACCTTCAGAGAGCATGGAATCACTTTTTCTTTTCATCTAAAAGATAATTTATCTAATACTTTTCTCCTCATTGAAGACATAGGCTCGCTGCACTGAAAACTGTTTACAAATGTTCTTTCTCCATTAAATTGATTTTCTGAGTATAGATAGGCAGTGTTTTCTGGAACTAATTTAAATTCCCCTGATTAATATTCAAGACCAAAATATGTTATCTTTGCATGACTGTGCAATTACTAAAGGGAAAATATCATCTGTGAAAGTAATTATTTTTCTTTTTTTTTTTTTTTAACTAGCCGTTAACCAACATGAAATGTATCATTTCCTTTCCTTTTTTAGGCTATGATTGAAGAAGCCATCACTAGAGAAGTATCTTTTTCAGTTATGTACACACCATTTGTGACAGAAGTCAAGGCTGACAAAATAAACAAGATAAAGGACATGTTTGCTAAAAAGCACCCTGATTACGTGGAGCACATATATACGGGTAACAGCAGATTTCACATGCTCTTAAGCACTGTATACTGTTTGTGTGTGTGTGGCTGACTTAAAAAGAGTTTGAGAGAGTCTGGAGCTTGAGCTCCAGACATTTCTACATTTCTGGGGGGGAAATTAACTTCTGAGATTTGCTCTACAATTGTACATAATTTAGGCAATCAAATCAGTACTTAGGCAAAGTACAGAGTTTATACTGCAAATCCCCATAAAGATGATTTTTATCCATGAAGCCCCACGTTTCCGTTGTTGAATTTCATTATTGCAACTAACTTTTGTTCAAAGGTAGATTTGCAGTGTGTTGTGGTGACAGCAAGACCCAAGTTCATTCCCATCTCCGTGGGTTTCCATCGGTCACCGATGGTCATCCCTGCTGCAGGGCCTTCCTTTCCAAAAATATCCTCCCTCCTAGGAGCACTAATGGACTGACCGCCACCTTTGAGAGCATCATCTCAGCTGTGGGGATGGGACTAGATAGCCAGGTTTCCTGTAGCCTGTTGAAGACAAGTAGGATCCAGAGTGAACAAGGGCTTTGCAGAGCCCATTGTCATCTCTTGGCAGAGTGAACTCAAACAGCACCTCCTGGACTAAACAGATGCTTAAATTCTGGTGACCACAGCCTTATTTCAAGAGGAATGGGCATGACATTTTGGCAAAAGAGAGGCAGGGCAATAAAAGGCATTTCTTACTATCGTTAACCTGGTGACTTGGAACATAGTTGACCCTGATAACGCTTGGCTTTGAGTTGGTGATTGAGAAACATTAAGGGAAAAATACATTTCTCAAGTCAAATTCTGGAAAGCCTTTCTCTTCGTCACACAAACTAGATGTGTAGCTCTCCCTTTACTGCCACTTCCAGGAGGGTGGTCCGAAAGGCTGAGGTGCTGCCCGCTCCCTGCAAGAGTTACACCCAGGTCAGAAACGATGGCTTAGTCTTGCACCACCGCTGAGCTGCAGCACTCTGAAGATAAATAAGGCTTCCAAAAGGATACGCATCCCGTCTTTGGGGAGGAAAAGAAAATCTATTTGAAAAACACAAATAGGAATTAGGAAACCAAATGTTTACCACAAAACTGTGCAAATATTTAACACAAGTAAACTTGTTTTGTTCATTTTTGTTTTGCTTTAGGAAACCAGTATAAAATTAGATCATGTTTTGCAAGGTGCAGACCACCCATGTATTGGGTTTCTGGCAGTACCTTTGGGGTTGTTTGAAGAGGGAAAATGAGGACTTACCTATCACGGAGGTTGTAAAATCCCTGTCTACCATTTGCTTGCTGATGTGACTTTGTAGAGAGTTTCCTGGGACAAAAGTATGGGCATTAAAAGGAGCAGAAAATAAAACTCCCTGAATCTGATCTTTAAAAAGATAAATTCATATTTCACATAACTCCCTCAATTTACAGCAAGGGTGAGACTTTCAGGAGCACATCAGCAGCAAAAGTGTGCAAGTGTTGCACTGAAACTCAGTGTTCATAGATCACTGAATAACCCTGAAAGTGTCACCAGTCATTTTCTTACTCCTCCCAATGAGGAAAAGAAAGAAGAAAAAAAAAGGGGGGGGGTAAAATATCCCAGTCCTTTAGTCAATTATAAACCAGATTGAATAGAGCCAGTTCTGCCTTCAAACATGTTTGTTTACAAAAAATCTATCGGTTAAAAGAATTGCTTCAGTTTTACACAAGTTTCTCTGAGTGCAGGCTTGGGGATCACTGAAGTTTCTAGGAATTAAATGGGATAGATAGCCAAGAAAAAACAATATGGGTATCAGGGTTTTGAGGTGCAGTCATGTGAGAGATCTCACGCCGGCAGGACCTCTCCCGACCTCCCTCCTCTCTGTCCTGGAAACCCTCTCAGACAGAGCAGATGCGGCTCCTTTTCCTAGTCTCGATGCTGAGATAACTCACAACAGTGTTAGGTGAAGTCAGCCGAAGCAGTAGGGGTTTCTCAACCTATCTATTCAGATCTGACCTAAAATCACGCTGCCCACCAAAAAAAGCATCACAAGCAACAAGTTTAGCTCATTGTCGGTGTGGTACCGCTGAGCATTCAACCTGCAGGTCTGTATGTCACATAGGTGAAATTAAAAATATGAGCTAAGCCCCATTTTAACAGTGGGTGTGAAATACCAGATGTCTCACGAACATGTTATTTTAAATAACCTTCCTATTCTGTAACAATCACCCGTCCAATTTTAGTCCAAGTTCTGCTAGAGTGTAAGGACTGAATTGATTTCAAAGTTTTCCTTATTGCCAAGGAAAAGGAGGAGATACACATTTAAATCCAAGTGTACAATGCAGTTTGCTGCAAAATTGAGAATCCATCAGAAGCAGAATATGCTGCAAGGGAAATATCAGGTCCACTCGCTTTGATTTATATAGGGGTAAGTCCGGAGTGCTCTGAGTGGGGTTTTCCATTTGTCACTGTGATCGCGCAGCCTGGCATCTTAAAAGCAGAGCTCACTGAAAACAGAGCACTCCTTTGTGAAAAGTGACACTGACATTCAATCTAGGTTTATTTTTTGCAGGGGAAGGGGAGGGAGGAAAGGACTGGTCTGGTTCCCTAAGCAAAGGTGGTTTATACAATTGCTCTGAGCATCTGTCCTCGCCGAGGTCAGGGCAGACCGACCCAGCTGATACACAGGGGTTTTGGCAGCGGCTGTCACAAACTCTGGACAAGCCACAGCACAGGCTGTCACATGCCAGCTGGGTGGATGTCCTGGTTTCGGCTGGGATAGAGTTAATTTTCTTCTTTGTAGCTGGTACAGTGCTGTGTTTTGGATTTAGTGTGAGAATAATGTTGATGATAACACACTGATGTTTTAGTTGTTGCTAAGTTAAGGACTTTTCAGTTTCCCATGCTCTGCCAGCAAGCAGGGGTGCAAGAAGATGGGAGGGAGCATGGCCAGGACAGCTGACCCGAACTAGCCAAAGGAGTATTCCATACCATAGAACGTCATGCCCAGTATATAAATGGGGGGGGAGTCGGCCGGGAGGGGTGGATCACAGCTCTGGCATCAGTCAGCGGGTGGTGAGCAATTGCGTTGTGCATCACTGGTTTTTTTTTCCCTTGAGTTTAAGTTCTTTCTTTTTTTTTTTTCCTTTTTTTGTTATATTCCTTTTCATTACTATTACGATTATTATTATTATTATATTTCGTTATTGTTAGTATTATATTTTACTTTAGTTATGAAACCATTCTTATCTCAGCCCACGAGTTTTACCTTTTTTCCCAATTCTCCTCCCCATCCCACTGGGAGGGGGGAGGAGTGAGGGAGCAGCGGCGTGGTGCTTAGCTGCTGGCTGGGGTTAAACCACGACAGTGGATCCGAAAGGACATGCAGGAAGCCTGGGATTATGGTGGTGGTGATGGTAAAAGCACAAATCTGTAGGAAATCAAACCTCACAAGTTCAGGGAACAACGAAACAGCTTGTTTTGCAGTCAAAGGATCAGGATGTTATGTTACTGAAGTGCTGAGTTATTAATGCTTTGGCTGATCAGCATTGAAAAGTGCATAAATGGAAAGAACATGTTTTATCTTACGCATCAGCAAAATTTAAGCTGTTGATGCAAAAGGTTGGAAAGTCTAGAATTTCAAAACCCAGTTATAGCTGGATGGGTTGGTTTGGTCACCTTTGTTTTGGCAAGCTTTCTGCATTACATTTCCCTCCTTCTTAGACTTCCTTTTTTTTCCTCCGAAAAAGGAACTTCTCTTACAACTGAAAAGAAATGTGACAGTGGGAATTATTTTCATTTCCCTATTCCAGATCCTCATGGACTTCACATCTTGCCACAGACAGCTGAGTGGCCGTCTCTGCCTCCCCAGCAGTACTTACTGACTCTGGGTTTCAGAAACAAACATATTGGAAAAATCTTGGAGAGGTGGTCAAGTAGAAAACTGCCAATCTTTTCAGGTACGCCAACTTGCTTAATAGCTGAAATAGCTCAGGGGTGACCTCCATGATCCTTGCTAAATGAGGGGGGCCAGGGTGTTTCTCGGGACCCATTTCTGTGTGCCAGCACCCTGACTGTCCAGACAGCTCTCCCCATCCTCCTTTCTCCTCCAGTTTACCCGTCATCTTGCTAGATCCTCTATGGAGAATGTATATGTTTGGAGAATTTTGGAGAATGAATGTGTATGGTTTTGTGATTTCATTTCCTAGACCGGAAAGCACCTTTCAGTCCTCTCACAAAAGAAGAAACAGAAAGATACTGGGATAACACTGGGAAAAAGATCGTGCCAGTAATGGATTTTATAAGAAGCACCAAATTAACTGTGAGTGTAAATTCACTTTCTGGTGTGTAGTGTGTATGGCAGCAGAAGCCTGTGCGTGTGTGAATGACGTGTGCTTTTTGGTGGGTAATTCGTTCTGGACATGCTCCTCCTGTGTCCAGAAATGCTCAGTGAATTGCATTAGGAACAGAGTTCAAATGGGTTTTAGATACTTTTAAAAAGTAGCCCTAATTATTTAACAGTGTACCCAGTTTATTTAAAATCACTTTGCATGCAATTTTCTCAAATCTTTATGGCCTATTATATTATATCCCTACTTCACATAACCACCAAAACTACTCGCTATATTTAATACCCATAGTATACTACACAGATCACCAGGATCTCCATCAAGAGTTAATAATGGCTACTTGAAGCATTTCTAGCGATTTAGATCCTGATCCCTGTGTAGTGAAGTATGTGTAATAACCTTCAAATCTGTTACAACCATATTGAAGGTATATTAGTTAATTCTACTCCATACTTTCTGCAATAATGTACACAGCTTTTTAGCACCATGGCTTTTGATTAGCACAAAAGGTCAAAAATCAAATTTGCATGTAGACTAGACTGTTTTAATGCAATTCTTAAATTATTCTCCTGAAAATAGGTGGAAGAAGCCTCTCCTCCCCAGATTGTAAATGCTAATGTTAACGCTTTTTCCCTAGCAATAACAGTTTTTAGTTTTCTGTATGTTGAAGGAATCAGAGCCATTTCCTCGTCAGGGATGTCTTAGCAAATCACAGGATTTATATTCTTAGGTTTTGATACCAGATAGGAGGTTGACAAAAACTGCTACTTAGCAACCCTAGCAAGGAAGAAACATTAGCTAGATATTTGGGGAAGCTATATCTCCTTTACTCTCAGAGAGCAGCTGCTGAAACAACAGTAAGTGCTTGAACTCACATGCTTAGTGGGAGGTAAAGGTGCTTAGTGCTTCGCTAAAATGGGCGCTTATAAAGCATCTGCATCGGTGTGAGGCAGGTGGAGCAGGCTGAGGGCAGACATCCCCAAGGAAACACACGGCTGCTGCTTTCCAGTTCTTTCCTGAAGCCATGTGCTATTGGCTTCGGATGACCAAAAGCCCAAGTTATTGATGTGCAGGCTAATAGAAGTGGCATCTTTGGGAAAGTGAAATATCTGTTATTGCCGTGTGCGCTGCACTTCGAACATTTAAGAAGCTAGAAGTATAAACAGACAGTGAGCTGGGTACTGGATACAGAATAAAACCCTGGTCTTTCTGAAAGCCTCAGTAAAACTCCAATTTTGAAAAATTTTTTTTGACCCCACAATTCTCTCTTTAGGTGTAACATAGAGCTTTTGGAGGTGAGATTCCTCTATTGCAGTTATTCAGTCTCTAAAGAGTATCACGAAGAGAAAAAACTTTGCAATCGGGTATCTTTTGGATTCCCCATAACTACCCTATTCTGTAAATGAATTTGGAGGAACAGGACCACATGGTTCAAGCAGAGATATGTGGTATCTGGTATCCAGGGTATAGGGAAAAGAAAACAAAGTCATCATGTAAGAGACAAGAGCAGAGTGGTGTGTTAGGATTGCTCAAGCCAGTCCCCACTAGCTGTACACTGCTCCTACACAGTAGTATGTTCTACCAGCTCTACACCTCACCTCGTACAGTTAAATATTCTTGCTGAAACAGAAGAGGGCTCCCAAAAATACAGGGTGAAATCCCAGCACCACCGAAGTCAGCAGCAAACGTGCCTTTTTTTCAAGGAGGTCAGCGTAGCATCCCCATGGTTCAGGCAAGCTCTACTCCAGTGCCAGCTCCAGCAGCTGCAAGGATGGGATAACAGGTCTGAACCATGGTCCTATAGATTTATAACCAGCCACGAGGGGGTCAGTATGGGAGCTTTAATGGAGAGGAGGAAAGCCCCAAGACAGAAGAAATTATCACTGAGTTAGAACAAACAGCTGCCAATTCCGCATCCATTATCGGTGGAAACATATTCACTTTCCCTTCGGTTTTCATAGCGTTGAATGATCCAGGCAAGACAGAACCTCTGACCCATAGAGCAAATGACAAAGCCAATTATACCTGATAATACAGATGATAGGCACAGAGCCAGAACTGCTCTGCTACTGGTGATTAAAATCTCTTTATGGGCCTGGCAGAGATTTGGCCATTTTTGCTTCCTTGAAAGTATTCCAAAATTTTCCTCAAGCTAGAAATACAATTCCATCGTATTTCTGTCACACACAAACTAAATTAAAAAATTCTGCAAGACAAACTTCAGATGCAGACTCTAGCTTTACAACTTACTTTAAGAAGGTAAAAGAATATATTTGGTTTTTAATAGAACAAACATTCCTTTCTGCCCTCTTCTTCATTTGCAGAGGCAAACGTACAATCCAAAATGCTTGTCCGAATCAGATTTTTTTTGACAAAAACATCTCAGTGCTAAAGCAGAGCTTATTAAGCTGTGGCAACACTTAATATAAGTCAATTCTGCCACCTCAGTTTTGCAGCTACACAACCTAGAGTTAATTATATGATTTATACACACACCACTGTTGGTAAAACGTGAAGTTAAAGGTTAAAAAAGCAGAGCATTTTCTATTGTCCCCCCTTCTTCATAAAGAACAGCCAGTCCCATTTCAATCAAGGGGACATTTGTGTATTGTAAAGCAAGAAGCATTTGAGAAAGAATGTCACAGTCTGGTCCCCACACAGCATCATCTGCTGCTGGTGGGGAAATGCCATAAACCTCATCTACCCAGAAATACATACCATGACACAAAGGTTATTTTATTTGCCTTAAAAAACATATATCCGTCAGACCTTCAGCTACTCATATTCCAGTCAAGACTACCAGCACTGACAAGTGGTTATTCTAGCGAGTGATTTCACTGAGGTAATTTCTGCTGCTTTGTACACACCAGGTTTGCCTTTCTCCTGCTGTAGTCCCATGTCAATGGCACATGATGCTACTTAACGGGAGAAACAGTGGCCAGAGGGGCTTATTAGACTGCTCATATTATAAAGGTGAACAAAACCTACCATATGATTCACAGCATGATGCGTACATTTACAGATCTCACTGTTTTGTTGTCTATTTTTTAAATAGAGGGAAAGTGTTTACTACATACAGATTTCAGCATACACATTTTCTGGAGGATACCAAGGGCATTAAAGGAACATTATGATGGATTTTTTCTGCTTGTTATTGCAATACACTACAGAGCTGCTTGCAAGGCATAACTTCATTCAGATTTTGAGCTGAAAAGTAGCAGTAAAGACTCCACAATAGAAAAGAAGAACTACTGAGGGGCTTTTCAGACTTTTGCAAAGTGGTGCTCTTAAAGCTGATAGTTAAATATGCCACATGTATTGGATATGACAGATCCTGCTTTAAATCCAGGCTGACCAGTCACTTTGCTTTTCTTTTTCTTTAGCACTCAGCAATTAAACTTTATTTATAAATAGAAGTGGCATAAGGGATGACTCCTTTCTTGAGTATAGAGAAAAGCAAAATGTGGGGGTATCATCCCAAAATTCTCAATACATGAAAGGACACATGATTCACTCCTCTCACATGCTCTCCAGCTCCTTTTTGCAATGAAAGCCTGTCCTGTCTTTGCTCTGGTTGTTAGTGCTGGCTATTTAGCAATAGCAGGTAAGCTCCATCCAGAACAGCCTGATCTGCTTTTTGTAGGTGCTTTTTCATCCCAAGGTCAGAGGAATGAGGATGTCACAGGGCTGATCCTCAGGCATCAGGACCTTATTTCTCTCCTAGAAGGAAGGTCTTCAGCGGTGCCTCTGGGGATAAATACATTGGGGGTTTTTTAGTTTAAAGGGAATTCATGCAGCAAAAAGTTTTCTGGGGAAAGCTGTCTCTTGGGAGGACTCCCGCCTCAGGCGAGACTGCCCATTGTGAATAAAGTCCTCAAGAGAAAGTCCATCAATTGCTCATTTTTACTTTTTTCTTTAAATTCTCCTTGGAATGCCAGACGTTCGGGGCAAGGCCTGCCAAGAAAGTAACAGCATCATAATTTAATCATTTATTGTCTTAATATGTTACTGCATTTCTAACCAGGATGCAACTGTGACTCCGTATACTGCATTTGTTGGTTCCTTTGCTACCTGATTCCTCAGATGTGTATCTCTTCTCTTTGTTAAAGGAGCCAACTCTTTTCCACTGAAGTCTCCATTTAAGTTTGCTCTTTACTTAACCTTCACTGTGCCTACCTGAGCTGGTTTCATCTTCATCTGATTGCCTGGCCACTTTATTATGTTTTTTACTGCAGCTTAGTAGCCCCTTGAATTCTACTATAGTTCATGTAATTCTCATCATGTGGTTCAGCTCCCCGTGGAATTTTTTCTCCTGCCAGCAGCAGTTATTTACTTTCTCTTTCTGCATTTTTCATTGTCACTGAAACGCCACCTCTGACAATGTTCAACCTCCTCTAATCCCTTCAAAAAAAACCCCGCTGTCGGTTATTTATTTATTTACTTCCAACCTACTATAAACTTAAATAGCATTGCTATGTCCACAGAGTGCATGTTGGCACAGATGCCAAATTTGTTTCCCGTAGCTACGTGGCATGCTTTCATATTTTTCTGGAGAGTCAAGCAGAGAAAAAATTGTTTTCTTTTTGCCTTTACTTTCTTAATCACTGGAGAAGCCCCCAACAGACACAGCATGACGAGAGAGGATTTTTACCTGCTTTCTTAGCTGATAACTCAATATACTCACTTCTTAGTGCTTACACAAAAAGGTTTGGGGCGGATTTCAAGAATAGCAGGGAAAAACCTTTTGCTGCATCTGAAATGTTGTGAGACAATTTCATGTTGATAAGAGCTCTCTTTCTCTCTCATTAACTGATTGCTTCTCCTTATTTTAATGCACAGAGCTGTACCTGGGGACACAGCTATCTGGCTTTCAAACACTGATGATCAGGTGGAGATAGGGCTCCATTTTGTTCCTTGCTTTAGTGCCATGCTAACTAGACAGTGTCACATATCAGAGATCACAGAATCTTTTTTCTTGCTGATGTCCCCTACTAATACTACATCAGGTCCTCAGAAAAGGACTCTTCGAATGATAAAAACAGTTTGTAAGAAGGTTGTCCTGGTCTGCCTTCTTAGAGGTGGGTCAACAGGAGTTCATGAGAAGGTAGGCCTGGAAGGGCTCTCCTGGCTCCTCAAGTCAAATCACCTGTTATTATACACCTTTATGTCCCCTAATATCCTATTCATAAATTGAGTAAAATCCATCTTAGAACTAGTTAGGCTTTCTGCCTTTTCTACTCATGGTGAAACACGCTGCAAACCTTCAACCTGAATTATAAGAAGCTTAATTGCTACCCCAGTCTTATATGTACCTATTTATACACAATGGCCCTTCTGTTATCATTGTCTTTTATCTCTCCTTCCTTTTTGAGTTGTTTGCTCTCTTTGGAATTTAGCCCTGCATTATGTTTATTGAGGAGAATAATAAGCTCTTGGCATTTTCATTAATAGACTAATCAAACCACACTTCTCTCAAAAGAGGTATCTCCTACCGTGCTGGCTTCTCTGCTCCATGATGCTTGGGTTTAAATTAACCTCTCCAAACACAGCTGACTGGAGCTATCTGCAGTACTCCAGAGAACTGCTGACCAGAGCTCCTTTTCCCTGTGCTGTGCCTGATTCTCTCCTTCAGCTCATGGAAATACCAGTTCATTGGCTCAGCTCTTTCTTTTTCAGTTGCTTTCATATCTGGAGCTCCCAGATTATAGCTGCATCCCTGCCATTGGTCTCCAGTGCATGGTCTATTATTTCATACTATTTTACAATTATATTAGATATTACATTAAAAGGGGTAAAATTACCTGTACCAGGATTATTTGTATTTTTCTAGAGTTAAAAGAAAACTAAGCTTTTTTCCATTACTATTCTTGTAAGATGTATAGAAAGCAAGAACAGCATTGTTATTCAATTCTTAGACTTGATACAAGAACTATGTTGATAATCAATTCGATAACACTTGATGCTTGCCTAGTGCAAATTTCTGCAAAACCAAGATCGAGATCAAACCAAATGATCAAGATTCTTTGCCAAGAGAAGTTCACTTTAAAAATGGGACACCATTTATTGAAAAATAAATGTCATTCAGAACTTTCCTTTCACCCTGTTCAGTATACAATTGCACCTAGAATCACCTACCTGAAAGTGCATGTAAATGGCAGCACGAGTGTGCCGCCATATGTAACTGCCAGAACAAAGGTCTGCTAAATATACTGGAAGTGGTTTTGAAAATTGATGCCAATTCTTGGAATTTCAGGCACTTAAATACATTCAAAACCCTGATTAGATGAATGGAAATTTCACTCGAAAGGGCTGAGCATTCAGATATGCAATGGCTACATCTCGTCAGGAATCTAGGCCAAATTGCTTTTGAAAATCTCAGTAGGGTGCTTATTTGCATTTTTGGCACCAGAATACTTTTGAAAATATGGTGGTAAGGCTGCCATCCATCAAACACTTCAGCAGGTGCTGAGATTTTATGCAAGCACTTGGCTGAGTTTCCGTATTCACATGCTTAAAATTTACCATGTGCCTAGCTGCCTGGAGGATCAGAGACCACCTCTGCAGGTTTTAGTCCCTCAGGGTTATATATTTGAAAACCATGGATTTGCCTAGTCTGCAAACAAACCATAAGCTGACACACTGCATGGTTTCCTCAACCTCTCCACTGAAACTTTAAAAGCAATCCGTAAGAGTCAGGTAATATGTAACAGAGGGGATTATGGAAAAGCCATTTCCAAATGAGAAAATTGCATTCATGTTTGTTATCTGCTGTCTCCCCTTCACATATATTATGACTGCATATTTATTTTTCTAGTACTACTAGAGAGATTGTGGCAAGAAAGTCTTTTTTTTCCCCTCTATAAAGATTGTCAGCAGCATTATCTTAAAGGTGCTGGATGCCATATTGCTTATAGTATTACCAGCACAAATATATATGATGATAAGCCTCAAGGCATAGGACTCAAAGGATAAGTGTGTTTTCTGCGACTCTCCTCTAACCTACTTGCTTTTGCTGAGAAAACAGGACAATCTCTGCGCGTGTTCACGTGGGATAGAGAAGTTGCATTACGCCAGCCTCCTCGGCCGTTTGCAGAGAGTCGAGGAAGAGTCCCAAGTGATTAATCAAGCGATGGCTGAGCTAGCAACCATTCCCTACCTGCAGGACATCAGTCAGCAGGATGCCGAACTGGTAAGTATTTATTTCTAATACTTGTTTTGGCCTTTGGAGGCAGGGAGCCAGGGAGGGAAGGGCTGAGGCAGAGCACTGCACTGCAATTTGCTCTGGAAGTCATTTTTTGAATGTGTGGACCTGAAGTAGTTTTAAAATCCTACTGCAGTGCCTTGTCAGAGGAGGTGCTAATCACCTGCAAGGATGACTTTTATAGAACCAGCATGACTCATCTGGAGGCATATTTTTAAAACCTCTTCTTTTCCCCCAAACCTCCCCAAATCAGTCTGGGAAAATGATTGCAATTATTCAGATCATGCTACTTTAAGATATCTAACATCAGAAGCCACCTGCAGCAAAACAGGCCGAATCTAGTTAAATCTGAGCAGAAAGGGGAAAGGAGAGAAAAGATTTTCTTTCCTGGCTCCATCTACAACTTGCTCCCTGTCTCTGAATAAACCCCTCTACCTGCTATGCTTTTGTTTTCCCTTTGTAAAATGAGGGCAGTGATGCTAGCAGGGCTGCTGTAAGACTAGAGTCATTAATAGCTTGATGGTATATCAATAAGCTGCAATCAGAAAGTACCGTATGGTTATTCTTCTACAAGGCTCTCGGGTTTTCTGATGGGGGAGGGAGGGAGGGAGGGAGGGGGGGAGGGAGCTCACGTACATGCAAATTTTAAGCATTTCATTCTAGCAAAAAAAAAAGTCCCTCCAGAGTCCCTGCATTTAAATGCCGTCCAATTTTGATGATCCAACTTTGGTTCACTAAAAACTCTTGGTTTTCCCAAAGCTGGTCCCTTGACATTTGTTTGCAGTCCTGCAAAGCTCCTAAGCTCTGTAGAATTAAAGCTTCACAGCAGCTTGCTTTGGGGAAGACGAGCAGCGGCCTGCAACTGCAAGAGGTGGTTGCCAGACTTTGAAGTCTGGGCTCGAGATAAGGGGAAACGACATTGCAAAGAAACTGTGTTATTAAAAGACATTCTCCTTTTGATGCAAGTTTTCTAGTATTAAACTTCAGCAGGCCCACATTTCAAGGCTGACTAAAGGGTCCTGAGTTATTGGTACATATTTCAGTGATAGGTTTTTCTCCAGGGTACAATATTTTCAGTACATCGCACATTAGGCACAGGCTATTACACTGTTGCCTGTATCTTGCCATGTAGTAATCATAAGCCTGACCTCCCTGGAAAGCTTTTTGGGGGAGGCTCTAGGCCATCCAAGACAAAGGTCTACGGTCTCTTAGGGGTAGGACTGGGCAGAACAAGGGTCCGTGCTGAGAGATTTAAGTGACAGATTGTAAATCTTTCAACAAAACACATATGCTTCGTTTACTGAGCCCAAGATAAAAATGTTTTTTAAAAGAATAAAGGCAGAAAATCTCTACCAGCTACCCTGTCCAGAGCATTAAAATGTATTAATTCAGCATTCATTTATTTTTCTTTGTCCTGTCAGCCTGCTGTAAAATATATCTTTAGTCTCTGTGTGCAAATGGAGGCTCAAGATGCTTTGTAGCTAGAATATTTTAGTAAACTTCAGGCACCACAGCATTAAGGCACAAGACTGCAAGCAAGAATTTGCAGAGTGACTTCACCAGGGAGTGATTAATGGGCTTTACCTTTCCTGGTGGCACCAGCCCGCGTGGCACAGGCTCCTCTTATGCCAGTAGGGACCGTTTCCCTACCACATCGCAACTGCATCAAGCACAGAACGTTGCTGCCCATCGTTGGGTCTGCACGCCCAAACCACCCGGGGAGCGAGTGAAAGATCCTCACTTGCTCAGCCTACCTGTCATCCTCCTCATTTCACTGGGGTCCAGGCAGGATGAAACATTTGCAGGACTGGGCTGTACTGGTGTGATTCAGCGGCTCTCAATGGATGCTACAGAGGCAGCCCCGCCATGTCCATGGGGTCAGAATCGCAGCACCCATGCTGACTCCATGTGTTTCTCACTCTTCAGCAACATTTCTAAGAGATATATAAATTTTTCCATGAAGAAAACTGAGCTGGCCAAATTCTAATCTCACTTGTACTAATAAAAATTTAAAGTAATTCCTCTGAGGTCATTCTGACTTTACATTGGTAAAACTGAGATAAGACTTTATGATCAAGCAAGGCAGTTAAATCATGTGAGTTAGAAAATGCTAAAGGTTCCAAATGTTTATTATCACATACGGTATAAGTTGTATAAAGTTTAAAACACACTGAATTTATTAATAGTGCAATTTGCACTGATACAGCAAGGATCCCAAAGGCATTTCAGTTATAAACTCTTCTGTGTAAATGTCTTCCTATAACTAAATAAATAGAGTCCTAATCCATGGCACAGAGAACCTCAACTGAGACCTTTTTAGATCAGTATTTATTCATAGACCCTGGGAAAATAAAGATTTCAGTTAGGCTGAACAGTTGAATGTAAGTGGGGAAAAACCCTGAAGAAAATCTTTCCAAGGTTTATGATTTCAATGTCACCATATTTGTACATTATAAATCAAGATGAAAGCTTGTTAAAAAAGCAGAAATCTATTTCAGTTTAAAATCAAATGAGGACAAGAGATTTTTAAAAATGCAGCATTTTTCCTTGGAGGGGATTTTCCAAAAACGATCAGCTTTGGGAGAATTACTGTGGTCTGCCAGCTGCCCGCTCTTGTAGCATGCACGTTTTGTCTACCAATAGAGCTGGTGAAAAACTTTGGGTGATAAAAATTAAAACCAGAGCACACGCTGGGCACTTTTCACTGGCATGTATCAATATCAGTGAAACATTAATTGGAAAGGTTTCTTGTTTTAACTTCTTGCTCAAAGCAGTGAAATCTCGCGCCTGGTTGGGCTGTCGGAGCGGCCCCTTAGGGGTGACAGACTGATGTCCTGGTCCCTGCCTTGGTGGGTGCTGTTCGACCCGTTCTTCAGAGAGAATCACTCCAAGAAAAGCGATGGAGAAATCCTCCCCTTCCCCTGACCGGTTCATCCTCTACCTGGTTTGACACAGGATCTGTGCTTTGTCCATTCTGCCCTTAATACCCTTAATCTCTGGGCTGTGTCTATTCTGGATTCATAGAAGGAGATTATCTGTCATATAAAAGTATTGTGACGGAAAATTTCTGACAGGTTCTTGACTCAGAGGCAGAAATTCGCAGTTTTGTTTTTCATGAATACTGATGCATGACTTAAAAAAAAAAAGTTTTCATCAAATGTTTGGCCCAATAAGATCAAACTTAATGGCTGCACAAGCACAGAGAAAGCAGGCTGGAACCAACCATAGCAAATTTATTTAGAGATTCACAAGAAGATTCCTGCATCCTTTATCCAGTTTTGGGACACAGACAAAGAATTTTAACTTCAAAAACCTGAATGCGAAGGTAAACTTGAGGAAATACAGATCTGCTCCTTGAATCTCAAGGCAGCATTTTTATAGCTTGCGCAGATGACCCTAAACACTGATGTTTCATCATCTTATGTACTCATATTAGACTGCTGCCCATCTAGGTACAGAAAGAAGAGACATTTTCTCTATGAATGCTTACACTTATATTGTCCAATTACTTGTAATGAGTAACAAATTTGGGAAGAGACACCAAGAACCATTGGTTGGGTTCACTTTAACCAGCTGAACACTTTGGAATAGACCTAATAGAGCACAGCAATATCACAGGTATTAAATACAAGTTTCTCCCAGTTTGTTCCTAAACACTGATGCTAATGGCTGCTCACGGGAGGACACCCTGGATCCAACCCTTGTCTCTCTGTTACAGAATTAAGAGCAACTAAACATTTTCAAGTGTTTGGGAAGGGTGCAGGGTGAGGCAATGCTATGACTAACCTGGAAGGGTACTGGAGTGAGGCAATACTACAGCTAACCTGAATTTTAGCCTTCTCTCTAACACTAAGGACTGATTAGCAAGTATTTTCCTACAGCTTCTTTTTATAGTTTACACTAGAAATTGTCAGCCTTGGTTTTATGCTCTGTTATGCTGAATGATGGGGAGAAGGGAGGGTTTGCCAAAGAAAAAGGATAGTAAAAGCAGGGAAAATGAGCTAGATACTTCCAGCTACAGTAAAAGCATCTCAGCTTTAGTGTTGTCCTCTTGTGAGGTTTTACATGCTGCTTTAAATTATGATACATTAGCCTTGGGAGAAAATACTAAAAAGCATTCATGTACGACACCGAATATCCCAGACAGCTGAAGAATGAAATATGGAGCCTTTATTCTTTACAACCCAAGTCTTCCTTTACTAAGTATAAACATTTACTGCATTAAAACGTATAGGCTTAAATACAAATTTTCCAGAGGATTTTTCCCCATTGTTAAGTATTTTATATCCACAGTAATACAGTGTAATGGCTGAAGCAAAGATGAGGTGCAGTGCTCATTGTGTGAAAGATGAGTAATAAAATCATCAGCGTACAAATGATTTTTTAATTAGGTTTTAATCTGTGTATTTAGAAAAGTTATTTCTGTGTGAATTCCACACTGATAATTTTTATCTTGGTGCCACAGCTGCAGTCGCTAATGGCAGATGCCATGGACACCCTTGAAGGAAGAAGAAGTGAAAAAGGACGTGTGTGGAATAAAATTCAGAAGGTAAAAACCTGCAGCAAAGGGCAGGAGAGTATATTGTTCCTTGGGGAGTAGCTGTCCACCTGAGTCGTATCTGTTCAAAAGGTAGAAAAGAAAGTAGGTGCCATTTGAAACCTGCCTGCCTGCCTTGAACTCTGTTAGTGCTCAGGCACTAACCACAAATACGTATTTATTATTTGCTTTAGCCCCTATGGTTGATCTTTGTCCATGTTAATAGTCTCATGTGGTTATCTAATGCAAAAAAAAAAACCCCAAACCCTGAATAGCTTATTTTTGGCTGATAATTATACTTCTCTTCCATCTTTGTCATATGGAGTAGTGTGCTAATTGAGTGGGGAGGGGAGTTGTTAGGCAATAAAATTCAGTCCAACAAATTAGGTCCCTTAGTGGAGCTCAAATGAGGCTTTGGTGATGTGAGAGGTGAAAGACATGTAAATGCCTTTCTGGAGTCTCTGCACAGCAACCGGTCAATTTAATTCTTAAAGGATTTGTGAAATGCAAGGAGTCTTGTGTTGGTTCTCTGTACAGATGAATCTGACCCGACGTAATGAATAATAGGTTGGGATGGGATGTAATAGGAGTGTCTTACATTTTTACAAAGTCTTTCAAACCAGAGCAAATCACAGCTCTGGGCATTCAACACCATCGACACTCAGCCACTTCTGAGGAAAAGGATAGCAACGCATCACCAGGAAGGGAAAATGTTACTAATGGTTCAAAGCATTGGTCTTACCCTATGTCAGACCCGTCAGATCCCAGACGGACGCATGCTCGCTCTGGCTTGCGGCTGCAGTGGGAAGCTGGAGAACAGAGGGTTTGAATTTCTGCACTGGCGGGACTTGAAATTGTCCTTTGGGATTTAGGGTTTACAGACAGGTCTGAGGGAAGATACTGAAAACCCAAACCCTGGCTGCACTGAGTCAGTGTAACCAGGATAAGCAAATAAGACAGAGATGTCTGAAAGAAATCACAGGGGTGGAGGGTCTTGGTATTTTCAGAGTCTATATTTCCAAGTGATTTGAATGAAAATTTCAGAAGGCATCTCCTCTGAGAGAAAATCTGAGTAGGTGTATTGCCTCAGTTAGCTGTCAGATCAGTGGCTCTTAATAAAGTTTTCCAAGTACAGAATGTTTTCAGAAAGTAACCGAAACCTAAATGCCCAAAATTATAGACAGACTGGGTTTGACCTCCTTCAAACACTCGTGAGGCAAAACAAAGGATAAATATTCATACCGCTTTTATGTTGTGCAGGATAGTCTCTAAATTTCTCACACCTGCCTACAGATTGTATGAGAATCTTTTGCAACACAAATGCTATGTATGATATGAATTATATATATTTATACAATTACATACATATTTCCTGCCGTATATAGTAAACATTGATAATTAGATGAATGCAAAGAGTCAATGATATATTTACAAATAGCCTATTCCCTGTACTTCTCTAGCACTTATCCTTCCCATTTTCAGACAATAGACTTAAATATCAAAGACAGTTTTCCAAAGTTTTTCCAAAAGTCAGGATTTTAATCCACAGTTAGGTGTTTGAATAACCAGCCCGATTTTTACAACTCTGAATGACCACAGTTCAGAGGCTGTTGAGAAAGCATCGTGGCTGAAAGCTAGACCAAGTACACAGATATCTAAATATTTATTAAAGGCTCATTAAAAGTTTGTTGGTGGTACCAAAAAGATTCCCACATATTTCAACAGACAGTGGCTAATGTTTCATTGTAAATTCAGTAAAACAAAGGATTTTCTTTTGGTGTATTCATATGTATGTGTGTACATCCTTTATATTTCTCTGGATACTTTTACTTTCAGTATAATCTTAACGGGAATCAAGCTAACATTTAAAAATGGATTGGTATACCATATTATGCCACATGAATCTGTGCATAATTCAATATTCAGGAATAAAATTTACTGAATCCCTGAAAATCTGCTCTCTGCCATTTTAAAATTTGGTGCTTCAAAATTTGTTTGCATTCTGAACATAGTTTTGCATTTCATTTTTGACAACTCAGATAACTATTTGATTTGAGGCATCTTGTTCCAAGCGGAACTCAGTGTTTGTTTCATAATACAAAAATATTTTTCTATATTACAAAGAAATGAAAAGCATCATGAAATATTTCTTTTCTACTTTACTTTTTTCCAAAATTTAATTTCAGCATATTCAGCATGTTCTTAGGAAAAAATTCTCTTTAAATAGAGGAGACAGGAAAACACTCAGGGAGCTTGGGGGTTTTTTTGTTGGATTTTTTTGTTGGTTTGTGTTTGTTTGTTTTTTTAAATCAGCTCTAATTAAGAATGTTACGCTATGTTAAAGAACTCTAACACGTTACTAAGAAGGAGGATTAAATCTGATGATTAAAAATTCATGTGGTGTGGATTACCGCATGTCACCTGTGCTAGAACCATTTCGAAAAGTTCAGTATTTCTCAGTTCACTCATCACATGACGCTGACTGTAGGAGCCTACAAAGAACCTTCACACAGATCTAGTTACAAGGTAGTTATTTGTATTTTTGCTATTGAATTGATTTACATATATTGGAAAGCGAAAAAGAACATAAAGGAGTTTATACAATCAGCTATAAACGCAGAACTCTGGCAAGCTGAACAGCTACGCTACCACCAAGGAAGTTTGGCTTTTGCAATAGAAACAGCTGTTGCACCTAATGAAAGCACTCAAAATTTTTCTCTAATGCAGCAGAATTATAGCAGTGCCTGTCTTCCAAATGGTTAAAGGGTCTGTCAGAATTGCCATTACAAACCACTGTTTTCAGAGTTTTATATTCTAGAGTCAGCCATAAAAAATTCATTCAGGCTGAAATCTGACATAGAAGGGCACAAAGCCTGACACCCAAACACTTTTCCTTTTGTCACAGTGGAGGGCTTATCAAATTAGTTTGAAATTAATCTGGGCAATTTTGAATTTACAGGACTGACAAAGTAGTATATATATGCGTAGCTTCAAGTGTTTTGAGTGCTGCGCTGCTCATCCAATTCACGGACAAATTTATGTTTTTAAGCGAACTAATTTATCAAATGGGCTAATTTTTGGAAGCTTTAAATACAAAGAAATGAAAAATTACCTTGTAATTACCTGGAGAAAAGAGAACATCACTGCACAGAAGATGCCTTTCTCAGTATTACCAGGCTGCGGCTCTCCAGCCACAAGGAGAGCTGACCCAAGAGAGCCTAGAGTACCTTGAGAGACTAAGAAACATCCTCCTATAGAGGCTTTACTCACATATTAGATATCCCTGAAGAATGCCTTGGAGGCAGGAAAAATGGGTCAGGTCAGTCTCCCAAAATCCCTATTCTCCAGGATTTTACCGACACTTTTCCTTGCAGTCCCCTGGATAAAATGTGAGCTTTGTATTAGCGATTTGGGGAAACAGACACCTGGGTCTAAGACCTTTCAAGCAGTTAACAGAGGGACTGAGTCCCAGTCTACTTCAGGAACATGGGCATTCCCAAAAAAATTTGTACCGCCTTCCTTCTTTTTATAGTTGTCAGAAATTCCCAAACTGAACTTGCTGGTGGCCAGACTGCTGGGCTTACAGAGGATTCAAGGCACCATACTAGGGCTTAGGAATTTTTTTTTAAGTTACTGGCTCTGTCCGAATTGTGTTATAGGTTGAGTTGCGAAGGTACTTAAATATCGCACCGTCTCATTGCATGAGAATGGACTTCTCTGAAGCCACCCTTAGGAATGGAAAGCCCACCTAATGTAGTCAATAGGAAACGTTATGGGAAAGAGCATCAGACCCTCTCTTTTACAGAGGCTTAAGTCTTCCCCAGTGAACAGAGGTAGAAATGTATTTGTGCTTACTGGATTTTAAAGTGTAAATTCTCTTCTTAATTCAAATTACATTTGAGTTTATTATTTTAACAAGATTGATTCAGCCCAGTTGTTTAAGCAATGACCTCAGATGCACAAGGCTCAGCAGCAATGAACAGGAAACTTCCAAGAGAGATTGAGGAGAACTAATCTGATAAATCAGCTCGGTCCCACAAAACTCGGTCCAGCCACTGGGACTTAAGCAGATGGGGACACCACCATAATAGCCAAGTCTGGCCATTATTGACTAGCTTCTTTGCTGACAGAGTTACATACAGTGTAAGTGACATCTGACATGCACATGAATGCTGGGACCAGCAGTAAAGCTTGGCCCTGAGTAACTCAAGGAACCAGGTCTCTGCATGGCCGTTGCAGGACTTCACAGCAGCTACAGACAGGCAGAGGGGTTTAGAGTATCTCAGATACACAAAACGGCAGGAAGGCTCTCCCTTTCCTCTATAGGGCCTTTGCTTCTCTGCAGTCTTGCAAGAGAAAAAATAAAGAAATAAAAAGAGATTACTTTCCTATCTCATAAGAATAAATTCATTAATAAAGCCTAACAATATTGTTACAGTGAGAGGCATTTCATTAAATAAATAGATACTTTAGAGCCTATCAACCAGAAACTTTTGACATCCAAAGAGAAGAGAGCCATGTAAGTGCGAGTGCCAGTATGGCTCTGCTTCCCCTATGAAGATAATAATGTAGTTCTACTTCTCTCCTCCATTTAGCCCCTAGGCTTTCATAGCAGTTTCACAGGATCCTCTTAACATCATTTGAACAGCCAAAGGAGAGACAGGAGTTGGCAAATAAACACTTCCCTACACTTCCACGTGAGACACTTCATAAAACCTTCACATCTGAGTTTACCTCAAGGGCATCACATACTTTGCAATTTAGATAAGTTATTATGCCCATCATTTGCTGAGCTCAGTGGAATGCCTGTTTCATAAATCTGAAAGCAGAGCAAACATGGATGAGTGAATAAAAGAACAGATGTAACTTACATAAGGATAAGTATATAACAAAAGCTGCACTAATATATGTGAATATGAAATGAAGAAGTAAAATTAGCCTAACATATTATATAAATCTTTTAGCCAGGCACACAGATTTTCAGTACTTGACCTCTGCTTCCTACATCTCTGCCTTCTGCAACAGCAGGGGAACACTATCTGATGAACTGTGCTCTTCCACTGACATTATCTCTTAATTGAAAATCAAGCCATGGAAAAGGGCCATAGACTTGCTAGGCTTTCGGTCAGCCAGAGGAGCAAGGAGGGAGATTCATAGTATGTTGATGGAAAGTGGACGTGTTGCTGAATAGTATTGTGCTGGCTACTACGACAGTTATTTGATGTATATGACTTTGTAATGTCTTGTAAAGTCGTCCAAGCCCATGCCACAGCCACCGGGAACTGCGCTTGTTCTCAGAGCATGCAGGCTTCAAAGGTTGTTGCGTTTTGGTGCACTCTCTTGACTCAAACTTGGCTATTCCTGAATTAATAGAAGGAAACTGGTTCCTGGTTTGTTCTCTTCTTGGGGCTGTGATGCAGCCACGTGTTTCATGAACGCATGGACCCATCGTGAAAAGGGAAAGCAAAGGATGGGAAAGGATAGGAAAAGCACATTTTCTGGAACAGGAGTGGAATGCGTAATGAAGTCAGAAAAGTGCAAATGCGAAAGGAAAATAATGTTAGTGGCACTGATTCAGGTAGACTGAGAGTGAAGGAAACTAAGAGCAGAGCAACCAGGTAGAAATGCAAAAATTTTTGTTAGAGTCTACCAAAGATTGGCTTCATGCTAAGATTAGAGAAAACACATTAAGACATTCTGGAAGGGATTAACTCGGAATCAGCGACAGCCTCGAGAGGGACAAGAAGTACCTGTGGCAGAGGTTTCTAACCTGGCACTGAGTGAAGTTTTCAGACCAGGCAGAGGAAGTTAGGAGAGTACGTGAGCAGAGAGTGAGATCTGGCCCATTGAATCTGAGGTGATACAAAAGAAATGTAGGCAACCAAAGACTCCCATCAATAAATTCAGCCACACTGTAGGGACAATAAAAGCGTGACAGCATTCACGGAGCTCTTTGTGTAAGAGAGAGGTGACAATGGGATTTCAGCAGTTATCAATACTCCTGGTCCCTAAAATCAATGGCTGCTCTTGTGAGTCTCTGGTTCTTTGTGTCTTGCATACAAGAGAAGAAAAGACGCCCCAGCAAGATGCCTGCGTGGCCCTCAGCTACACCGGAAGAAGCAATTGCATCCTGCCTGTTTCCCGCCCTCCAGACACCCGTATCTAATATAAAGCTGAGCTATTTAGTGACCACACGCTAAACAGCTATACCTCCTGATCACAGCTAGACCAGCATTGCAATATAAAAACAGAGGCTGTGACTACTAAGAAACAGTGAGCTTTCAGGCATACAAGGTTTTATTCAAGGCTGAAGCAGGCGCGGGAGGTTTCAAGTTTGCTGTTCCACACCAGAAGGAAAGTTTCTGTACATAAAAGCATGTTTTTTTCCAGCTAAATCAGTTGGTCTAATAACAGATCTCATCTATACCCGTAATGCTTAGGCCATCACAGCTACAACAAAACACTGCTAATGCTATTGGGAAGGAGTGTTTTGTGATGAGAAAAGCTTTGGTCTATTCCACCGAGCTATAGGGTGTGATAAGTCACTGGAATAATTTTAAATAGCAGCAAATCTAGCAACTGAGCAGTAAATGTCCTAAACATTGGAATAATGTAGCTGGTTGTAGCTGCCTGGCAGTTAAATCACAGGCAATTCTGGGCATTAGCAATCCCCACGTAAGGATTTAGATAAACATTTCCCCAGCCCTTGCTAATCATGCTGTCAGTTATAAATGAGCAGTCTGCTTACCTGCTGCCCTCTACCAGAGGTCTCCAGCCTGATAAACACTTGCTACCAGGTATTGTTACTGCTGTGAAAAATAGCATGAGTCAACAAGCCTGCTCATAGTAAACACTGGGCTGGACAGTGATTTCAGCAGAGCTTATAAAATACCAAAGGGCCGTCTGAGTTGTAAGGTAGTTAATAAGTGTAATTAGTTACCAGCATCAATATTATTTTTATTCAGTTCCTCATCAACAAACACTCTTTCCTCCATCTGCTTTTAGCATTGGAGCTTTGCTAGCGTGCTAAGAACCTACTGGCAAACACTGGTTTTCCATTGTTTCACTGAACTCATTCCTTTACGATGGAGATGCGCAACAGAGGTGTCTGTCAGACTTCTTTCTTTAAAGAAAGGCAGTGCATACAAACGAGGCATGCGAAAATACAGAAATGGAGCATGAGGGACAACATATTTATCTTTGGCATCGGCATCTGAAGCCATGAACGTTTCTAGAATCAGGTCCGAGGCAGGAGTTGTGCAGTCAGTTGGGTTACATTGCCAAACAAATGTAGGGAAGTGACTTTGGCCTGCCCATGGCAGTTCAGATCATGCGCTGCTGTGCAAACCCACTCCCTTCCAAAAGCAACCATAGCAGCTGAAGTCTGCTTCACTTAACACACAAACAGTAAAACTATGATTTTTTTTTTCCAGATGTGGAGCAACCTTTGTTTTAACTGACCTTAATGGAAGGTACAGATTGGGGTTTCATTTTTATTAAATTATCAGTAGCTTTTCTCAAGCAAATGCTCAGCTTTTCCTCACGTTCTATACAGCCATCCCTACTTACTCGTAGGCCCTTCAAGTACTGTTCCTTTGGTTATATTCGCTCCAAAGAGTGCTTTAGCAAGTAGCTCTGGGAGACAAAGGAAAATGTTGAGAGGTACTTCATGTTTAAAGGCAGCTCATTTGCCTTATATTACTACTAGCTCCCAAGTAATGAAAATAGATTCTGTATCCCAGAAGATCCTTTTTGCCATTACACGTTATTTATAGCTCCTGCATACGTTGTCAAAAGCACCTGTTTCTTATTTGAGTGACTCCCCCGATTGGTATTGGGATTTAGGAAGTTCGGATGTTTAGGCATTATAGAGAATGCATACACATGCATCCATGCGAGACATACTTTTATGATTTTACAGTTTAGAGAGTCTGCTTGCTGCTTATCCATCCAATTTTTTTTCTAAACAAAGTTATTTTCCCACAGGAGTTTGTCCTTGTGGGATCCTGGCTCTTTCTCATTTCATTCTAAACCCTTTAGCAGGTACTATAACTGATATTTTGCCTTGGTATTCAAATTCACATTGATCTTTTAAAAGACGTGTGCTTTCAAGTTAGCTTGTGACGAGAATAGCTCCCCCATTTTTGGATAAGCCACGAAGCTTCCTTTGGACAGTCAGTAAGCCATCGAACACGGACATCTGTTCCTTGGAACGGCCCCCTTGCAGCAAAGGTTGACAAGTTTCATGACATCTGTGGCCCATCAGGACTTGGACAAAACCGCGCTGAATGATGGATAGCATCGCAGTGTTCCCTCATCATAGTTGGTACATATCACGTAATTAGGAACCATATGTGGGATGTCTTATCCCGATGAGTGCGTGCATAGGAAGGGCAAAGAATATACTTGCATTGTGGTATTTCAGGGCAAAAGCAGATGCATCCAGGCAAGTTCAGAAGTGATTGATAGGGCATTACTAGAAATGCAGTAAGTTTTTCAGAAAAGGAGATGTGAGCTTCCCATAAAGCCCGACTTGGAAGAGGAGGTTGGTCTAGATGACCTCCAGAGGTCTCTTACACTGAAATCTTTCGATGATTGTAATTCAGCTGCAGCCAGCAAGTGCTGCTTACATATCCCTCCACACCACAAGCGAATCAATCAGGGTGGCATCCAGAGAGCAGGGCTGAACGCTCACAGCAGCAAGTCTCTCCCCTTTATCCATCACCGGACAACATGTGCAGAAGGGCAGGATTAGAAATATTTTTATATGCTCCAAACAAGGCCTGTATTGTTCCTTATCTTTGTGTAGATCTATATAATGTCATTTTCAAAAGCTCCTGTAGGTCCGAATCAAATCCTAAGCCAAAGGGAAACCACATATTGCCTCACTTGATTAGACCCTCTGCAGTTCATCCCTCCAGCTAATCCTCTTGCATTGCCTGTTACCCAGAGCTCTGCGTTTTCATTGCAGACATAAACTGCATTAGATAAGTGTACCAAAAACATGAGTATTTACAGATTGCCCAACCTTAGAGAACGATTAAAACCATTTCTGTTAAGAACGAGCCGATCACCTCAGTATTTGCATGGACCACAGAGCATTTTCTTCTCCCAGCAAACTCAGAACTAGAATTCAGAGCAGACTAATTGACTTATAGTCCATCCAGGTACTTCTGGTGCACTAATTATGCTTTTCACCTTCTCGCTCCATGTCAGAATAAAAATGCCTTGATGTGCGGCACTGAGGAAATGCAGACACAGCCTCACTCGTACAACCCTGGGCCAGGGCTGTAGACATTGATCCAAAGTAGAAATGCTGCCACTGCACTGCTGGGAGTAACTGGTGGGGCAAACACTCAGGATATCTTGAAACTAATATGTCATAGCAGCAGAGGATTAAAAATAAGTTGAAGCCCAGTTTGTCTTCATAAGTTCTCAGGTCACTAGGCACTTGAGAAAAAGACCATAAAGATGCTGTATAGCTGGATAGATGGGGAGAAGTGTCATTTCACATGTTCAGGACAGTATTTAAGAGACTTCACTCCAAGGGTGTCAAGCAGCAAGTTCAGCTACCGAGAGCTGAGCGCAGCCCCTGCAGATGGGATGCGATGCTGCTGACCAGCTCCAAAGCCCAGGCTGTGGCCCGCACGGACACTATGTGGATCAGGGGATTAGAGGTGGGGAAACATGATCCAAGTACAAATAGTGCAAAGGACTGACCCAACGTTGTTGATCTCTGTGCAGGTTGGGATCGGGCCCGAAATGAGCCTCGTGTGAATCACTGGCAACACCAGCAGCAAATGTTCTGCTGTGAACCAAGTCCTGCAGAGCTCTTCACTTGGGCTTCAGTACTGCTTCAGCCTATGTAGTAGCTGCAGGGTTCAGCTATATAACCCTGGGACTCAGTCTCAGCATCAGTCTGTAGCCAGCTATTGCTCTGCTTGGGAATAAGTCACAAGTCTTTTCCAAAATCCATTTCCCTACAACAGCTGTTGCTCTAACACTGATCACGTCTGGGCTGGCTACAAACGATGGCCTTCTACCTGCTCCCATCCACATGGATTCTTATTTAAACAGTTGGGGGGGGGGGGGGGGGCAGAAAGAAGTGAAGCTATTGATTTAAAAAATTTGCATTTCCCAATGAGAGCCTTGAAGGTGGCTCACCGCAGTCAGACAGCAGAAGAGCGGGCACAGGGAGGTTTTAAATCAAGGCAAAAAGGCAGAACATAATGCTTCCAATTTACTTTCTTAAAATGAAATGTACAAGCTAAAAAGCCATGAATAAGCACTACTGAACACTGCAGCCACCGAAAAGAGATTTTTAAGCCATTCCCTCCCTGCTCCTTTATCTTGTCAAGAGACTGTATTTTCATTGTGTTCGTATGGTAATTTAAATCATGCTAGGGCTCAGAGCATACAGTGTAATTGTAAGTCGGCAAGGGTTTGAATGCCATCACTGCTGTGCAAATAACATCATCAGCTCATCAGCTGTGTCAGTAACATTGCAATTATGTAAGCAACTATTATTTCCACCCCTGATATGCCATATTAGAACTTATTTTGGGGGCTGGAGCTGACAGGTACTCCATAAATATGAAAAGCACACAACAGCAGCCAAGCCATGGTTTGAGGTAGGAACATCATTCCACTGGGGCTTTCTGGTGGCATCACCAGCAGTGCAGGCACCGCTGGATGGCCCTGAAGGAGCTGCTGTAAAAATTGTTGCTTTTCTGGTGCCCCCTTTGCCCTCACCCCACACCCTACCCACCACCTAGGACCTGTTTCCCTTCCTCTTACCACCCTTCGTGCTCACCCAAATGCAAGCACGACCCCCAAAATAGAAAAGATTACTTTTAACTGCAGAAGAAAGTTACGCGGACTTTTTAATTTGGTCTGTTGCAGAAGTCTTGGGGGTTTGGTGGTTGATTTTAATATGGCTAAGCCCCTAGACTGGAGCTTGGCACTAAGTGATTAGCCTTTCTGAGACTTCCCGTGTGCTTTTGGCCAGATCAATGATTTCCTAAGCTTTTATTTCAGCTTCTTAAAAATGAGGCTAGCATAATGATTCCTTTCTCTAATCCTCCGCATGTTTATATGGTGAGCACGTCACCAGAGAGCCAGCCCGTGAGGCTGTCTTCAGAGAGTCCCAACCTCCCCGTGCTCCTGTTGCAACAGATCTCTTGGCAACAGAGGAGCAAAAGCCCACAAGCAAGTGCCCATCAAGGTGCACCAGCGCGGCAGAAAACTCTTTTCCATGGCATCATGCACGGTGCTACACAAAGCCGATCCGCTGAAAATGTCACCCCTGCAAGCTTCGTGGAGGCAGAGCTCCTCTCCCAAACACGTTCCCTGTGCCCTCGGCACCCCAGGGAGGCAGATGTAATTGTCCATAAACTTTTCTGCTTGCCTCGTTTTCTCTCTCTCACGCACGCGCACCCCTCATCAGCACAAACCATGGCCAGAGTGCAAGGCACGGCTTCAAGTTCAGGGCTGAGGAGCATTTTAGCAACAGCTCAATATATGAATAAATACAATGGGAAGCCACGCTCAGATTAATTCACAGGCAGCTGTTCTGTGTTGTGCCTAAAGAAGTGATGCTCCACTGAATGCATGTCAGGATGATAGATTTGGACTCTTTTTTTTTTTTTTTAAAAAGATTTCAGCTTAAAATGCAATTGGAAGATTGATTCTTTAGATCTTCACATTATATAGGGTCTAGGTCTTGAGTATAACTCAGTGTGAAGGGAGATCATTCTCATCTTCACCCTACAGAAACGCTGCATATCGCAAAAGCTGACAAAGGGTATGAATAAAGGTAAGGTATGGGGAGAGATAGCCATAAAATTATGAATGCCTGGTATTTACACAATACCGGTACACAGTACTATTAATCTATATTTTTGGTTGTTTTGAAATCACCCCTGCAAGGAAGACCTGTCTATCTGAATGTACTCTTTATTAGAATAATTACATTTTTATTTTGGGGGGACACTGAGGTCATCTGTTCTTTTACTGTATTTTCTAGTGTATTATATTCATGGAAAAACATATTTATTCAGAACTTCATTTTGATTTAATAGAAAAATGGTTCTTGCCACAGCAATGTGGAATACTCATTTTTCTCCATGTGTTGATTTTTGGCATATAAATGCCAGAAGCCTCTGTTCTCTTTCCTTATCAAGAAAAACTTGCCTGAGATTAATTTCCTCATCATCCCTTCCTTTTAAAGTGGCTGTTTTTCAATGCCATTTAAAGGCAGAGTTGTGATAAATTCCTGTTTTCAGTGTACAGATTTCAATGAAAGAGTCTATTGCACAGCAGTGAAGTAATTGAATCCAAATAGAAAGGGACAAAAAAAAAAATAAATTATGAAATCAGGTACCGCTATTCCAGCCAATTGTATGAGAGGTGCCTTCATGTATTTTTCTTTCTAATGACAATTAGTTTTGAAATAAACTAACTGCAAAAGCTTTTAAAGTTTTTATAGAGAGGAAGGGACAAGCTTCTGACACCGTTTCTTTGTAATTGCAGATTGGACTAATTGAAGACTACTTATACCAAGCAGAAGACAATTACTTAAAGAACAAAAGACTGAGAACAGCTAGGACGGAAAAACTGAAGAGGACTCAAAGTATACAGTGACATTAGAGACTAGGAAATACAAAACTGTCCCTTACCAGCCCTAAAGACATGGCCACACAGTGAACAAGAAAATTAACACTGTAGATATTAGATAGGTCAACAAAAGCCACCTTTCCACTTAATGAGCCTTCCCCTCATTACGGGGTATCTTTAGCAAGACACTCCTGCACTTCATTAGTCCTAACTGGCTGGAATAAATGTCTGTGAAAGGCTTATTTTAAATTATTGTCTTTATTTAAATAGTAACACCCAGCCAAAAAGGGGCCTGTATTTTCTGCTCTGAGAATATTCTGCATCCAAACTCTATAAAATCCCGCTGGCTTGATTATCGCCCAAGAAGCACTGAAAACAGGGATACCTCCATCCTCAGCCAAGAAGAATTCAGCCTCACATTGCCTTCTTTCCGGGTTAATGCCTTACACTACAGCTATTGGTACAATCTATAGGTGAAAAGCGGCATCCTGCACCTTACGGCTGCGGCGACTACAAGTGCAAGAAACACGACACTACGAAAAGAGAAAGGGAAAAAAAAAAAAAAGGAGCCCAGCTGTTGCCCCGTGGTTAAGAATGAGAAGTCCTTCACTCTTGTCTGTGCCCTAAGGATGATTTTTTCCCCCATTAGATGATAATTGTTTTTTTAAAAATGCACAAACACTCCAGGGAAGAGAATAACTGCACCTGCCTTCTCCAGTGCAAACCTCTTGGTTAAGGATCCGCAACACGTCTTGCGCTCCCACGGCGGCAGCAGTCTGTCGCGCAGGCACGTCTGTCGTCGCTTTGGCCTTCAAGGGAGCGCAGGTTCCCAAATCCCCTGAGACCTGTCACCAGCGAGCAAAGCAACGCACCTACTTTTCAATAGAGATCACCCTATCAGATGATGTTTGGCAGGCATCCCCAGCTGACGGGCCCAGTCTCTTCTAAGGCTGGCATTTCCTTTTTGTTCGCTGTGTTTAGTTTGTAAGACAATAACCTCACCCTATGAAAACAGCATTCCGTTCGTTACATTTTCTCATTCAAGAGTGACTTTAAAACAAAAAGATAGAAAGAAAGGAAAAATCTACCCCCCAGCCCTAAGATTTAATTAAAAATCCAGGACCTCAAAGGTATTTAGCCACTTAATTCCCATTATCTATTTATCACAGATAGGAGTCTAAATCCTACAGATTTTTAGCTGCTAGAGACCGTCTTCCTAGGCTCTCATAAAAGATTTTTGAAAACTAAGAAAGAACTGGCAAAAGCTTTGATGGTCCTTTGTTCATTGTTAACAGAATAAGTATAAAGAAATCTTTTTGAGAAAATCTGAGCTAGCCTGAGCTCCTTAAACATGTGGGACAGAGAAACGAAGAATTATTGCCCTTTGGAGACAGCATTATTTTGCTATGGAGTTGGTTTTGTCAGATGAAGTTTTATGACACATAGTGGCAATCATCCATCTTTGATGAGCAGACACACACTAAATCAGAAAGACTGCTCCCCACGGATCATCAAGTCACAGTCAACACACAGTTTGGTAAATCATGAGGCTCTTAAGCAAATACTCTTAATTTGATGCAAGCTGGCTTACAATTCTGCAATATTTAATGCAAAATCAGGTATTTTTACCTAGAATGATGAAAAAGAATAAAGTGCACTGAAAACAGGTGATCTTTGGGAACAAAAAAGCAACATTGCCAGTGAAAACCAGTTGTCTGTGCAACATGAACAAGTTGATCCGAGCGCACCGAGAAAGATGGACCAGTCTCATCGCGGAGCTTTGTGAGAGACCCAGATCCGAGACAAGATGTGACATTTCACTTTTCAGATATCAGGTCGGGCGGAAAACCTGTCTTACGCTGCAGATCAATACATCACTGAGGGAGAGAGAGGCCATAGCCCAAATCAATCTGTAAGGTGTCAGAAACATCTAGGCCAACACCTGGCTACAGTGCCCTTTAGCCTCCAGAAAGCCACCGACTAAAGCAGTTGTCAGGAGATGAAGTCAGCTATGAAACAACACCAAGCAAACATGAAAGGAGCCTCTGTCATGGCGAAGGGCGTTGCTATTTTCCGAAAAAAACCCATCTGTAATGCAGAGATTCCCAGGCCCAAATCTGCGTAGTATTTTATTCAGGACTCTTTGAGAGTCAGCTTTAGTCCATGAATATACTACATTTTCGTTGGACAATGGGGAAGAAGTGGGTGGAGGGGGGGCTTTCTGATGCTTGCTGCATGCAGTATAGTTTCTAAAACAGGAAATTCACTAGGATCACCTACAAAAATTAAAACACATAACAACAATTAACTTGCCTTTTGAAGAAATTGCAGGCTATGTTATAATGATTCTCTGGCCTCTTAGCTGGCGATTTCTATAGGGTGATGACATATACCATGGCTCCTTTCATTCAGGAAATATTATTACAAGTTGGACTTCATTCCTCGTCCTCCTTTTTGTTACGGGCACATTAAAAACAGTCTAGCCCATGGTTGCTGTGGCTATTTTAGTCCCATACACAAGGACACATCTGAGACCACTCCCCAAGAGTTCCACTTTCAGGTCACTTCTCTTTCAAAGACTAGTTTCCAAATGAATGATGGGGGTTTGTTTCCTTCCATCACAGAATTTTTTTGTTACAAAAATGATTTATCTGTTGACAGCTAGGTTCACTGGCCTCAGGCAACTGATGTCAGTTGAAACCACTCAATGAAAAGCAAAGAACACTATACCAATTTAAAGAAAAGGTGGGGGGGGGGGGAAGGTACGAATACCCTCTGCCCTAAGACTGCCTCGTAACTCTTCTGCTTGCTGTTGCAATCCTTGCTTCCTTGTAAATGCCAGAACTTCTGTACTAAGCCCTGGAAGGGACAATGAGCACAAGCAGAGTCAGCTCCTTTAGGTGTTAGGTATATGTTTACTGTTGGGTTACAACACTGATTACGACTCAGAGAAGGTAGACCAGACAGTGGTTGGTCTTAAAAAACATTTTCCACTTTCACTATTGGTGAAGTCTCTTCTGTCAAAAGGGTACAGTAAAAACACTTGAAAAATGCAAGGTTGTGACTCAAAGTGATGGAGAATGGGTCTACAGCTAAAGTATTAAATTAAACACATCACCAGAGGAGGAAGATGAAATGCACTCGTGACATCCAGTGGTAGGGACTAAATGAGGACACGCACTAATGGCATCCACTGCTAGGGATTAAATCAGTAGTCTGCTGTTGCTCATCTCCCTCTGTAGTCAATGAGAGGGACGGTACTCAGAAAATAATTCGGGACGCCTCAGTCACGCTCCTGCCTCTGCAGGTATCTCCCTCTACCTCTGTTTCACATCAAAGGTGAAGGAGAAAAGAATGGTTACATCGAGTTTTCCTTCAAATTTGACTATACAGATTGCAAACTCCCGAGAACAAGGACTGTCTTACAGTCCACTCTAGGTGGCCTCTTAGGAATTAGCATATTAATACTTCTAAACAAAACACCACTTAAAAAGGAGTCTCATATTAAGAAAGCTGTAAAAGAATCATGAGTTTATTGACACGGAAGACACAGGAGGGGTATTTGGCACCACACAGTACTTCCAAAACAAAGTCCATGGCTAAAATTAGAAGAATCTATATACATATACTGTATTATACTTACAACCCAGCTGAGAAGTCGTACAAATGTAACCTGTTGCTTATTCAGTGGCTAGATGTGATCACACATCTTTAATCTCAGAAAACAGAGCAACAGCAGGCCACAGTTTTACATTTTTCCATTTGAACTACAATCATTGTCACAAGAGCCAATTTCACGTTGGGCTGTTTCTTGTCCTTGTTGCAATTCATCACGAGAAGACATGAGATCTAAGATACCTCGGCAAGGCATAGTCCATGAATAATACAGCGCATTACTTTGACCTTTTCAGTTTGCTTTGTAGTGTGATTGGCCAACCATTCCTGTTCTCCTCTGTTAACCACCCCATTAACCTGGGAGGAGAAGGTGGAATGGACAGACAATTAGCCAGCATAATACTAAAAAGGTTAACATAGGAGCGCACAGCCCTAGCTTTCTTGAGCTTTAATGGGTATTAAGATTCTGCAATCTCTTTCCTCTTTCAAAGTCTGCAGGGAAAAAATAAGAAATCACACAAGATGAACTTTGTTCTCATTTCAGATTATAATCATGTAGTTCCTTTCAGATGTCACACTTGGATGGCTCTAGTTTATGCGTGAATAAACCGAGAAGAATGTTTATTTTTACCCCTCTCAATATGGAGAATATTCAATTAGAGCGGTGAACTTTTTCTTTGAAGCTGGTCATTCTTGAGTAAAGGAAAATTGGAGAAAGTAGAGGCGAAAAAGCTCCATACGGCAGTCGTCTTTAAAAAGGTCACACTTGCTACACTAACTACGCGAGCTGAGTCATTCCAGTTATTTCCTAGTCAAAGAGAGGAAATGGTGGAATTTTTCCATCCTGTGGGCTGTCAGCTGCAGAAAGCTTTATCTCGGTATTCACCAAGACTACCAGGGCAGGCGGATCTCACGTGGCTCAGGCACATGTAGAAAATGAGGCAGAGAGGTCTCGGCGGAGTTTCAGAAGTGCCTGGTGAAAGCAACTGCCCCGTTTCCCTGGGTTGCCATACATCTCTGTAAAATCTTCCAATTTTTTTTTTAAAGATCACACCGTCATGAATGACAGAGTTATACAGGCAAGTACATATACGTTTTCTGAAGACATGTAGTCAAAAGACCTGATCTCAAGACTTCACATGAGCTTCTTTTGCTCGTAAAGATTTTCTAAACGTTACTCTGATGGTTCAGTTACGATGACCTGGGATAGTTTGTTTTTCAGACGCTGCCGTATTCTTGTCTTTGTACAAACGTGTTACTCTGAGTTGCTATTAATAGCAATGATATGAAATACGTTAGATGGAAGCAGTGGGGGCAAAGAGAAATGGACCTTTCCGCTACCCATTAGAACACCAAATCTTACATTTATTATGGGTATTGACCACAGTAATGCAGAGTCTTTTTTATTATCTCACAGTAATAATATAATCTCTATTTTGCTTAAGGTGAACAGTGATATTCAGACAGGAAGAATTACTAACAAAGAAAAGATAAAGCTTTCAATTATAAAAATGACTTCATGGTTTCTCTCTGTAATACATTTTAAGTCCAGAAGGGACCATTAAGATCCCCTATATGCCAAGGATTTTTACACTGTGCTTTTTGATATATGGGAACTCAAGTAACATACCATTTCTTTTGACCCTTGCTCTTGAGCATTATCTCTGATGGATTTTTACAAACTATGTATTGAAATACTCACACACTTAGGGGCATGCTCACAAACTGAAAGAGATCAGAGAAGCATAATTTCCTTTCAGAGAAGCAGCCATTCTTTTTAGGATAAAAGTTTTGCTGCGTTTTTGGAACAATTTCAGTGAAATCGGCACAAAGAAAAGTTTATCAGGCTGCAATAGCTTTGATGTGTTGATTTGAAAAGATCTGTAGTGATTTTAATGAGCCCTTATTCTTGATTTAAAGTCTGGAATAGAACTGAATATTTCTGGGCATTTAGTGAGAAAAGTTGTAGCAGTTATACCATTTACTGGTTGTCCATAACTCTACCCGCTGTCATTCAGGACGAAAGGGACACCATCATCATGAGAACGCCCAACCTCAACAGCTCATTTCTACAGATCACTATCACAAATTAAAACACATCACAGATTAGGAGAGTATCTGTCAAGATCCTCTAGAGAGTAATCCTGTCAAGAACCAGATTAAATTCTGGGTATGTTGAATAGAAAAGGCAAATGAAGAGAAAGAAAAAGAAAGACAATCCATTCCTGCATTTGTTCTAGTGTCCAGGGGACCTAGGGAGTACCTGTGGCAGTGAATGAATTGTCCCCTCCCACAGATAAAGGACTAAAAATGTTATTGTTCTTTGGGCTCACTAAATGACGGTTGAGGCGATCCGTAAGAGAATGAGAGTGCCAGGAAACATGCTGAGTTGTTATACTGCCTTGAACAGTTTCTCTCTAAAGCCTCCTTTATAAGCAACACAGCAGTAACTTTATTTTTGAAATATATTTATCCACCACTATTGTTAAACGTGCCCTAAGAATTTTTGTTTTCCGGAGGGATGAGACCATCAGCTTTTACATACCAACAAACAAGCAGAGAGAAAGCATTTTTTGTTAAGATATGGAGTGTCACTTTTTGTGGGGGTAAAAGCTGGAGGTGCATAAAACCGAATTCTGCCATTTAATTAGTAATCAGCAATGATCTGTCAGTCAGAGTTACTGTAATTCATGAACTGTTAAGTCAAAGCAAAAATGGCTAGTAATTAGACTGTATCCATTAGAGCTTCGCTAGCACTCACTCATACAGCTAGGGCTTCAATCTGAGGAAGAAATGAAAGTGTGAAACTCCTTAATATATTCAGCTTTTTAATTAGCAATCAGTGCTGATTTGTCAGCCATACCAACTCTAATGCATGAGCCATTGAAACACAGAAAAAAAGGCACATTTTCAAAATCATTTATGCTTATATTTACATTCCCTTCAGGCTGAAACATTGGAGAAACTACTGAAAAATCCTCTTTGCCATCACAGAGCAGCAGAAAGCATGTAGGAGCTTACAATCCAACATAGCCAATGAATTACTGACTGGGTAAAGACAGAAGTTGAGTATTTATGAGAGGTAGTTGGTATCTCCAAACATTGACGAATAAACATTACTGGTTTTAACTGTACACAAAACAAAACCTCCAAGAGCTCAGGTAATACAATTTATATTCCAGTCAACCCCATTTTAAAGAATCCATTAATAAATTGATGGCTGTTGAGCTTTCCTCGATCTCTGGATGGAGAAGGAGGTGGTGGAAGTGCAAAAAGTCATCCTTTACCCGATCTTCACAGGTGCCAGGGAAACCGGAGCTGCCTGAGCTGGCGAGGCAGAAGGCAGCCTGCTTCTGGGCTTTGCTGGGCACAAGATTTTACTCCCCCCAAAATAGGACGGGCTCTACAGTGCTCCTGGTAGGCTGAGCTGCGGCAAAGCTGGGCTCTCCAGCATTAGGCCAAAAGCCATTTCCTTCTTCCTCAGCTCTCAAAGAAATTGAGGTGCTGGAGGGAGAGGGGGAATGAGAGGTACAAAGGTTCTCCTCTTTCTACCAATATTAATATAAATATCAGAACTTGAATTGCTTAATTTCACTAATATAAAGTACCCGCACTAGGCCTCTCTATGTAGGGTAAAGTAAAAGGATGCTTCACATCTCTTTGTAAGCATCTTTTTTGCACTACTTCATACATGTATGTATTTATGTATATAATAACTTGCTTCAACAACAGAGGGCAGCTCCCACTATAGTCAGACTCTACTTAAAGTCAGTGTCAGTGTATGGATCAGCTGATAAAGGCACCAAGACATCTTAAACTAATTACAGTTTGCAGGTAGGGTGGTAATTGCACTTCTAACCGCCTAAATTAGGCATACAAATGCGTGGTTGCATTTGTATAGAGGCTGACAGAATACTCTGTGCCAGCTGAAAATTCAGCCCTAAATAGTGGTAATGTTCTTATCTGAAAATGACTTTTGTTTGCCTAACATCTGACAGTGTTACATCTATTTCACTAGATGTTTAATTAGTTTGTTTTCATGGCGTTCTCATTTCCATTTTAGCTTTCGTTACTGACAGGAGAGAGCAGGTTTCTGGCTCTGCACTTAAAACCCGTCCCAAGGCAAAGAACGTGGCACCAGTTTGCCTTCACCCTTCCAGTGTCAGCTGCTTAGAGCACTCAGCCAATATTTTAAGCTCTCAACAGCTTTTGTGTTTTTAAAGTACATTCTAGCTCGCCCCTGGTTTGTCTCTGATGGCTGGCTTTCAGAGGTTGTAAACATCCATCTCACAGTGGAGTTTTCAGTTCCTATTTTTGAAACAGCAACTATTTTTCTGCAAAATACAGGTCAAGCCATCCCGTTGAATCTACAACCGATTCACAAACAGGTGCTCTCAAGCAGCTGTAATCTCTCTGCTTTTCTCTTTGAACAAAAACCTATAAAAGATTAATCATCTTAGTCCATAAATGCTTTAATAGCTTGCGTGAGTGCATGTTTATGAATTCTAGGTATAAGTTTGTGAATGGCTGGACCGCTCAAGCCCAGACTAAGCTACATTAGGAAGTTCACAAGATTCAGATATCAACAAAAGGAGAAGAGTTCAGCTCCAAGCTGTGTTCCAGACTTCCTGCGGTCTCTTGGCCAACTGCCGGCTTCTTTAATATCTCAGTGGGATTTTTCCTAATTTTTTTAAGCAAGCAAACAAACTATTGCTTCCTTATACATCACCCTGCCTCAGTACAAGCTTTAGTCTCCGTACTCCCTCCAAACTACCACCAGATAGCTCTACAGGCTCCTTAAACACCATTTATAGTATAAACTTCTGAGCGCTATTCTGTATTTCAACCAGTAACAAAGATAGGTTGGTAACACACTACATGATTTTCTAAAAATGTTGAAGGGCATACCTCAATAAACTCCACGGCAATGTACGTATAGCACACCTACTCAAAGGAATTTTCTCCTCGGAGCAGTACTACCCGGCACGTCAAGATACACATGCTAACACGGGAAGCGAGCGAGCATACTGCTAGAAAACTGCATTCTCCTTGAAATTTTGGATCAGAACAGTGAGACATCCCCACCTAACACTCACCCAACAGAAGACTCTTTCCTATGATAGCTGTTCTTCAATTTTAAGAGGCACCAATTTAGAACAATGGTTAAGAGTAAGGATTCTCGTAGCAATGAGCATGAGCTCATTGAACTGTTTGATTTTGCACAGCCTACAAGAAGAGAAGGTTGTGTTTTAAACAAAGATCATCTTTTGACCTCCTCTTCAGAGAGTTCCAGTCTTTCTGAATGAAAACAATTCTTCTGTGTGCTGAATGCGTGCTGGCTAAGTCTTTAGCACAGTGGTAAGTGAATGAGAGCTAGGTTAGAAAGAAATGTCCTTTTTATCCCAAAGTTTGTTCCTTAAAGAGTTGCAGAACAGATCCTACAGCTTTACTGATACAGAAATCTCAGCATAAAGACTTAAGAAATTACACTTAATTCAATTAAACTCTCTGAATTGAAGTTTTAAAAAATATTCAGGAGATTTGAATTGTATATCATGATTGAAGCTAGGTATTGTACAAAACCAGATGACTACTGTTGCTCCACAAGGCACATCCCATAGCGGCTAGATGGTAAAAGTATTATTGTTTAAAATTCTGGTTTTGAGAACCAGTCTCATCTAAAATTTAAAAGAACACCAACCAAAATTATGTACTAGTTCTAATGCTACAACATGTGCATGCAGTATTGGAAATGGGGAAGGTGGGGGCAAACCTCTCATTTGTAAAAATTCCTTTTTTTTGCTTGTTTCTGTTACTCTGGAGCACCTCTCTAACTTAGAAAGCTCACTTCCACCTCTAATCCTGTTCTGTCATGTACTCAAGTTTCTTGCTGCTGTGTGACAGCTGTAAAACTAAGCAGCACACTCTCCCACTCCATTATCCACTCAGTCAATAGAAATACTGAGCAGCCCCCCGGGGAGCCCCACTCAGTATGACCACAGTGGATACTAACAAGATTTGCTGTCCAATGGGTAGAGATCAGCCAGTTTTGTATTCGCTTACTAGTAGTTTCCCCTCTGCTAGCAAACTTACAATACTGTCATGCAAGACAATGCCTTACTAAAATTGGGTCAGGTGATTCCTACTATTGTCTCCAGTATCCGAAAGACTTGTGACACTACCCTAGGTAATTAGATTGAGAACAAATTATCAAATCAGCAAATCAGCGTTAATTATTACCTATCAGCTTGTTATTTTAACCCAAAATCGCACTGTTTTCACTTCTCTATCTTACTGAAAAACTTCTCATCCTCTATGACAGTCAATATCCAAAAAGCAGTTAAGGGCTTCAGTACAATCCTAAGATACCCACTGGTAGTGTATCCTCTCACCAGTCTGGGACCAAGCGTGCCTTCAATTAACTGCTGCTAGAGCACATTGCCTTAGAGTGTAGTCAAAGAGCAGCAGACAAAGTAATGAATACGTTGTCCGTTCTAAATCATCTCACTTAACTATAAGGAGACCGAGCTGCCATTTTGCTCTTAGTCCTAACATAAGATTTTCTTTTTTTAACAGTACATCTATTTTTCAATAAAAATAGGGGCATCTCATGCTGAAACTTGACATAACAGGTTAAGATAAAAATGCATCCAGAATGCAGGAGAGGGTAAAGTCACACTGGAGGCAGGCATAGCCTTCCTCATTCTTCTCCTTCTTCGAGAGTTAGCAAGACTGAGCAGAACTAGGTCCTCCATTAGAAAGTTATATGCAACAAAGGAAGCGCAGTAGGACTCAGCACTCTGAACGATCATTTTCCAGTCATTTAGCAACAACAGAGCTGTGCGGTAGTGGTAATGACAAGATTAGGCAATACAGTAAACACTAGAGGTTCAATTGGCTTTGAGTGCAGGTGAACTTGATATAGAAGCTAAATACAAATAATTTGGAAATGAAAGACAACCAGAGGAATAACGATAGGCTGATATCATAAGCTTGCATGGAGTTTACCAGGTTGAAGATGCCCTTCCAAAAATAACAAAAACTTGTTAATTTTTTTTAATAGTATTTATTGAATAGTTCATTTCCTGGAGCCACTTTATTACGTAAGTGTCAGTGCATATTTAAGCTTAGATGTTTATTTTGAACAGATAAGGACAAAAACCCCATGGATATATATCCAGGGGAAGAGGGGAGAATGGTGAATATATTAAGGGAAAAAAAGTTTGGTTCTGGCAGATTCAGGCCTACCAAGTTGTATACTTTATTAGGAATAGCTATATAGCTAATCAGAGTACATTTGTAGGCTAGAGCTCAACACAACGCTTTTTATGTGAAAAGACAAAGTAGACTCTCATAAAAGCCTGTTTGGCAAAGCCATAAGCAGTGTTATTTTAAACAGTTTATTTACATTGCTTGGATTGGCAAAAAGATATAAAAACAGTTAAGTCTGACACATTCAGAAGCATCACTAGTTACATATAGACATAAGACAAGACACTGGTGGTTAAAAAGAAACCAGAAGTTGAGAACTCCTGCTAATCCAGACAGACAGTTAAACCGCTAATGAAATGCAGAAATATACATATTTAGATAGTTCCTGAGATAGCATTGCATCATACTAACTGTTCAGAGATGAAAGAAGTGAACATATAGTTTTGAAGGAAGACACAAATACATGAGAAAGCCAGGTAAAAGCCTCAGGAGTACTACACCTGAAATTTGACACACCAAAATTGGACCCTCAAGTTATGATGTCACACCAATAATCCCATGCATTAAATAATGATTCGTTAACCAAGTTTCTGGAAGGTGTGGGGTTTTGGGGGTTGGTTTAACAGCCCTACTAAAAGGGAGTGTAATTATTTTCCTCAGACTTCCACTTCAAAGAAATTCAAAGAATTCAATTGATCATTTTTGGTGGTCAAAGCTAGTCACAGCCTTTCAACTTCCTGTTTAAACAAACCCACGTAACATACCACTGTGTTACAGTGAGGCTGTAGAAGACCATAATCACAGAAACGTAATTCTATTTCTTTATAAACAGCTAATTTATAAAATATCTGGAATAAGCAGCTGTACAACAGGTTAACTGTCATACTTGACAGGTCAGGTACTTCATAATGCATCTCCATTTAACAAATCAACAATTCGAACATTAGAGTGCTCTGCCAATTGATGAAGTTAGGCAAGCATAAGAGTCATCCAAACCAGTGGTAAGTTATGTGAACATCATCTTCATTTCAAAATCTGACAAACTAGTTTATTGCCTAGAGGGGACAATTTCCATAGAAGAAAATGCTTCCGTTATGTTGGCGAGAAAATAAATTTGTGCAAGGGAATACTGTGCCTTAAATGAAGACCAAGTTACTTATTCCACTGATTAGCTGATCTGCTTCAATACAACTAAAAACCCCTTGTGATTAACTTAGTGTTATCTAACATTTCGCTAATCATTGCTAAGTGCTAATGACTAAGGTACCATTAATGTCAGTAACAGGTCATTTGAATAGCCAGCTGCTTGTTAGTCACTACAATACAGCATTGTATTTTAAATCTGCTTCATATCAAGTGGGTTGTTGATCGACTTAATGTATGACTCCTTTTTTCAAAGATTGAGGGAAGACTGACCAAGGAAGGAGAAGAAATACCCTGTTGGGGAAGAAAAAAAAAAGTTATTTGATCATTTATTAGCCAATGTCAACAGTGCAGTAGTAATTTCTCAACCTTGATACATAGCATATGGAAAGTAACAGTACAGAAGATATAAGATTGGCACCTTTTGAAATTAATGATTCAGCATTTCTAGATTTTGAACAGAAAAGTTACAGCACCAAACAAGTAGAATGCATATATTTTAAAAAAATGCAGAAGAAAGATTTTTCCTTGTTACCAGCCTTGAGAGATTCAGAATGCAAGAACGTGTTTTTGAAAAGCAGCTGTTAACCAAGTAATAGCATACATCTTGCATCGCACTTTTTGCAATAATAATCTCCCTCCAAATTGAGGGCAAGATACATTATGATAATCTCTTAGAGAAATGGAGCTCCCCTCAGATCCTACAACTTTCTGTATTCTTACCAGCGTTGAGCCCCAAATTAGATGCCGAATACAAGCCTTCTTGGCTACAGAAGGCAATAGACATCACAACGATTTGTCAGAGCTTGCTTTAGCCATGCCTGGATGGGCACAAACTAGGCAAAAAGCTGACTTTTCTGGTGCCAGAAGCATAGGCTGCTTCTGGAACTTAAAATTACAGTGAAACCAACACATCAATATGTAGCACTAAAAGTTAACCTCTTTGGATCAGCTGAGATTTTATATTCTTTTTACATTAGACCTCAAGATACTTTCACAAGCAATCTTCTGTTGCTCTTTATAGCACTGCCAAGCTTTTCAGCATATAAACAGGTCATGGTAGTTAGGCAGCTTGCTGCACCTGCATGCTTCAAGCATCTTTTAAATAGGGATATTTTGAGCAGTTAAGGATATACCACTTCACTATGAAGTCTAATGCCTGTTTATGGCACATCTTCTATTTGCAGTCATAGGCAATACTTGAAAATCAAATCCTAAACTCCGCTTTATATAGCGGCTCTTATTAGACTCTAAAGTATTTTATACAGGATATTTTTTCTATTTACAGATAGGGGAACAAAAACTTAAAACCAGAGGTAAAATTAGGTGCTCAAGACTTCCATGCAACCAAGTTATTAAAGTCCTCAGAACTCTGGCCAGTGAGCTACACTGGCACTTGGACAACTGAACTGAAACAATAAATAATTCAATTGTATAGAAATGAATTAAGAAAAACACGCAGAAAAATTAAAGTTAAAAGGATTTGTGAAAGAATTAACTTTGCACCCAGAACCAGAAATAGGACTAGACCACATGTGAGTGTTGACTCCAACCCTGTGCATTAGAACAAGTCAAAGAAAAACCCAACATCATTTAACACATTTTGTGGATTCTAGGGTTTTACCATGCTGTCTTAGTTTAGAGGAATCAAGATTTTTTGCTCACTTCATGCAAGATGGGCATTAACAGTCAGGATTTGATGTACAGAATTTTTCAGCACCACACTGGTTATTATCTCCAGCATCACCACAAGTGGTAATAATAATAGGGATAGGACATGATCTGTCCAAGGCATGCCCACTTAAGCTTTCCAAGTTGGAAGAGGTTTTTTCTTCTACAGCATTTGAAAGACGAATATTTGGAGAGCCAGGACACAGCACAGGTCGAGGCCTGGAATTTTGAGAGCTCCAATCAACAGAATTGGAGCGATGCACATTAACAGCACATTTGACAGATCCATTTAGGCTGCACGTAGAAGATGAACGAGCCATCTACAATTAGGAAGGGGTTCAAGAGTTAGTCCAAACAAGAAAAAAATCCAAGCTTCCAAGCTTTATTGATATTTTTACTCTATAGTTTTTCTACACCAAAAAATCCCCACATAAGCAAAGGCCAGGCTTTTATTTAAATAAAACAGTATGTCTGAATAACAGCTTTGACTCTCTCAATGGAGTCAGACAGGCTTCCTGCAGCTTTAGTTTCCTACTCAAGAACTGCACTGGTGCCCCAACTTGAGGGGCTGGAATCCAAACCGCTCTTTTCCCCTCAACCTTATTGATTCAACCAAAAAGGCTTTATGCAAGTTCAGTGGTGTGGGGGATTGGTTAAAAAAACCACATGGCATCACACAACATATGATCTGCTGCCAAGCTGCAGCTTACTACCTCAGAGGTCCAAGAACTCTGGGAAGAATTTGAAATAGGAAAATAGTTTTTGCTACTATAAGTTCCTACCATTTTGTGGAAAAAAGTATTTTTGTATGGGGTAGACACACACAAAGAGAAGAGTGCATGACTTGCATTTTCATGAGAAATGAGATACAGTGCTGTATCAAAATGAAGACAGAATATTAGAGTTTAAAAACAATTGTTGGAGCAATCATAATTGAAGGAAGAAAATCTCTACAGCGAACTGGGGTATAGCCACACTGGTAGATTTTTTTTTTTATTTCCTCTAAAGCAAGAGAGTCCGCTGTGATACTTCCTCTCTTATTAATTCATATTTTCTCATGCCTTCTCATGTGGGAGAGTAGGACAGTATCTTTACATTGTATAATTTAATGGCCACTCAAACATACTGAATTATCTCTATACTAAGGTACTGACATATCAGGCAGTAGTAGAAAGATACACAGGAAATCCTGTTCTTGGCCTTCTGTCCTACAAACTTTTAAAGTAGATGTTTACTCAGCATACAGATTTACTCAAACACTAGAATAAAAGCAAAAGATCACAGAATCATAGAATGGTTTGGGTTGGAAGGGACCTTAAAGATCATCTAGTTCCAACCCCCCTGCCATGGGCAGGGACACCTTCTACTAGACCAGGTTGCTCAAAGCCCCATCCAACCTGGCTTTGAACACTTCCAGGGAGGGGGCATCCACAACCTCTCTGGGCAACCTGTTCCAGTGCCTCACCACCCTCACAGTGAAGAATTTCTTCCTTACATCTAATCTAAATCTGCCCTCTTTCAGTCTAAAACCGTTACCCCTTGTCCTATCACTACAGTCCCTGATGAACACTCCCTCCCCATCTTTCCTGTAGGCCCCCTTTAGGTACTGGAAGGCTGCTATAAGGTCTCCCCAGAGACTTCTCTTCTCCAGGCTCAAGAACTCCAGCTCTCTCAGCCTGTCGTCATAGGAGATTCATAAGATTAAAAAATTCGTCCAAATCTAGTCTGCTTTACTAGACTGTACGAGGAACTTGAGTTTGACGTCAGAAGAGGTCAATGTAGCAGAAGCAAGCTGCAATAGGTAGCCAGGCATAGCACAAGAGTTGCAGTATGTAGAACAACATATTATTTTACCAAGTTTTCTTAAACATGTATAAGGAGATAATTCCCTTGTCTTTTTAAAAACTCTCAGGCTGCAGCATCTGTATTTCTCTACCCTTCCTTCCCAGTTTGTTTCACAGGATGTCTATCATCTCACTACTTTCATTGATACTTTCACTGTACTATTCAGGGTTGTACACCGCATTTGTATCTATTGTCCAAAATCAAAAGCATGAACCAACATAAGACAGTGTGTTGGAAGTTTCTCACTCAGAAACGGATACATATTCCATCTCTGGCAAAAGAGGTTGGGTTGGTTTTTTTCCAACTTAATTGTACAAGGCAACTCCCAGTTTCTAGTACATACAGCAGATTTTTCTGCATTTTCAGCAAGTAAGCCTTCTCATTAAACAACTCTTGCTCAGAAAATAACATGTCTATGAATGTAGTTAAAAATAAATTTTTCCACTGTGGATCTTGAAATTGTTAAAGTAAGATCAGCACCAGACATTAAAATAACTGATCTTAAAAAGGTTACTTATTTGGCCTGCACAGCCAAATCACTTACCGCTAATGACGACGTACTAGTCAGTCGGCTGCCTATATAACTCTCATTAGCTGAACTGGGACTTCTTCCTTCTGTTGCACTATGCGACATTAAAGCCCTTCGAAGAGCTCTCTTTGGTGTTTTCGAGAAAGAAAATGCTCTTGTAACCTGAGGAGTTTAACAAGCAGTTATACACTGACAAAAATCAGGCTGTAATAACTACTACAATACAGGCTACCATTCAAATTTTGAACATCTGTAGGATGCGTATCAAATGTTAATATGACTGTATCAAAACTAGCCAAACACACCCACCCACAAGGTGATCTGACTTTTAAGGCTTCCCATCACCCCTGCTCTTCTCACTCTGTCCAAATATGAAGACAACATGGGGGGGGGGGGAGGCTGGAGAGTCAGGGAGAAATCAAAATAAGGTCTAGTCAACTAAGCTCCCCCATATCCCTTGGGTTCTGCAAAGTCAGGCCCCCCTCCTTTAAGTTGCTCTCAATTTAGTCTTCAGCAGCTTCCAAACTACAGCAGCCTCTACAGTTTTCTCTAAGAAACAGTATTATCATCTTGAACATACTGAGCCTGCTGCTGAGAATGGGGAACAGATTCCTCCTTGCTGCATCATTCTGTCACCCCTTCTCACATGCCACAAACTTTAGCAGAACCAAACCCAGCGCACAGCCAACATGACAAAGCAGACAGGCAGCCTTCCTCCTGCCTCCCAGCCAGGTCCTCTTAGCAGAATAGGGCACAGTTCCTCGGTCCATTAGTTGAGAACAACTAAGCCGTACACAGAGGAAAGCGTACACAGGCAGACACCAGCATTCAGCACTTACTTCCTTGCTATTTCGAAGTCTATTTTATTACCAGGACACGCATACTCTACCCCCATCCTACTTTTGAAGGTACTTGAATTTAGACAATTGCATGCAGCTTTAAAACTCCATTCAATATGCTAAAAACAGTTACAGCTGAGGGTTGGGGTTTTTTTGTAATATATTTAAAAGATTCAAAATATTAAACAGGAAGTTCCATAACAGACTCAAAAATGACTACATAATACTTATGACCATAATACTTAAGACTATATACAGATACTCCAAAACTACTCAGTCAAAACCCCAAATGCTCCCCACCTTCTTTCTTTAAGGAGCTTATACTTAAGAGTTTTAGTTCAGATTAAGTTTTTCCTGTCACTACTGTAAGTACTACAAAACACCTGAAACAGGAATACTAGCACAATTCCCTGACTAAAATGGGTTTTACTGTAAAGCACTATCTTTGTAGTATCTCACCTTTTTTGATGTTTTCTTTATTGCCCTGGATGCTCTGCTTAAAGTACTGTCCATATCTTTAGTATTTACTTCAACTGAATCAGGATCAGCAGTATAAATGAGATTTTCCTATAGACAAAAACAGTCTTAATAATGGTCAAACATCAGCACTTGTCAAAATATCATTCTCTAGTTCATTAGGTCAGATTTAATGGTTTTAATTGCCATATTCCTCCATATTTAACTCCTAACATACAGTTAAGCAGCTATTTACTTTCATGCCATTTCATTAGATTAACTGCTGGTGCAATCAGTTTATGAAACCACTTCATCAGAGTTTTACCTTTGGTTTGATTCAGTTTCAAGTTCAGGGTTGACCAAAGTAAAGGCAGTAGTTCTAAAGTATACCTAGGGAGTTTCACAAGATACATACCTCTTTGTTTCACTGACACACCTAGCACTCTTCTGAAGTGAAATCTTGAAAGCTCCAGCTGCCAAACATTAAGACTAAGTCTTTCAGCTTAAGCCAAACAGATGTTTCAGAATAGCCACAAGTGTTGGGGTTTTTTCCATGCCTCATTCTTAAATCCTAGCATGTGCAAAGCTATCTCTGGCTAGCTACTTGAAAAACTTGGGGGGGGGGGGGGGGGCAATGCATGGGAGTGGGAAGTTGCTGGGGTTTCTTTTGTTGTTGTTTGGGGGTTTTATTTTGAGAAAAGACAGTTTACCTAAAAAAAAGGTTTTGAAAAAAAAAATCATAAGGACACCAGACAGCAAGCTGTATGGCTATTCCTAGTGTCTAACAAAGAGTAATTAAAGCCTTTACTGCCACCACGTGGCAAAGTCAACGCTATCTCATTTCTCACATGATGCTACAGAGTTGTTGAAAATGGGGAAGTGCGCTTAAATTGAAGCTCAATTTGACATTTAAATCAGCAAGAAAAAAGTATTATATAGCTGGTACAAAGCAGTAGTTACAGAAATTGTAACTAATGGGATTCAGCATAGTAGGTTACAATTTGTCAGCATATGATTCTGAATGTCCTGGGGCAAGAAGGAATGATACATTTATTACACAAAGATTTAATTTCTATTAAAAAAACCCAACATTTTTCCATCCCTTTGGGTTATATGTAACACAAGACACTGAAGATAGGTGACAGACAGATTAAAGTAAATTAACACTTCTGAATCAGTACTTTTCCTACTCAGTACCTAAAAAGGAAGGAAAAGCACAAAGCCAAGTTTCTTATTTGTAAGTCCCTAGGTGACAAGCCAAATAAAATAAAACTAAGATGCTATTTTGATTGCTTAACTACCTCTCCTGAAACAAGCATGTCTTTAAAAATCACAGACAGCCAAATATTGTACGTTAAGAGTACAATGCAGAAGAGAAAACATTTCTAGCTTAAACTCAAGTTGTTTCAGCTATATGTACTGCACATATTTTCAGCAACTTTGGGTGACTGATATGCATATGCTCTCACATAATTAAAACATTAGCTGACAGTCTCTTGCCCTCATTGGAGAGGATCTACTCTTCAAATTAGTAGTTTTCTGGCTGTGGAAAGCCCACACATTGAAATTCTAAAAATGTGAGGAGGCCAGTGCCTCCTTTATTTCATTGATTTCTCTATTTCCTTGTTTTAAGGTTATAGGCTTCTGTCTATAGGAGGAAGATGCTTCACGTCTCTTACATAACGGTGCCCATGCAGATAAGGTGTAGAACAAAGAATTCCACCTAACACAGAGCTAAACCAAAACATATAATTCATAATGCTGGGATTGTAAATTGAAACACAACTGTGAAAGAAGCAAGCTGAAGACAATTCTGTTTAGCTCTGCAGTGCAGAGTTTAAATTATTTATAATTAATTTGTGATGGAGGAAGGGCATGATTCTTCATTTTTAAGTACTTATTAGCTTCTGTAGAAGCTAACTTCCAGGCTGTTTTCTTTTCCACCTTTTAACCACTCACTTGCAGACATGCTAGCACAAATGTTTTCTGCTTTACTTCACCTCAAGCATGTCCACTATTAACAAGTTCTTTAACTTCATGTGCTTCAAGCCAAAAAAAGAGAAATATTTCCAATCAGCAACATGGTTCCAGACTACTTACAGCATCTGCTTTACAAATAGTGTTAGCCACGTGCCGACACAACATCTTCAACCAATCTTCTTTAGGGGGCTCTTCAGTTGTCATCTGGAAACTGAGTAGCTTGTTGTTGAGTTCTGTAGGTGGCCGCACAACTAAAGCAAAAGCTTTATGGCAATCTACAGTTTATAAAAAGAGGCAAGGAGTTAAGACAAAGAATAACCATTTTTCATATAATTCAAGGGGGAACCTTTAGAAGAGTTAATCCTCCATCTGCCTGGAGCTAGAGTTAGGGACAATATGATTTGGTACAAGGATTTTATCTCTATTTACATGATAGCTGTTGTATCGCTTGCAAGAGCACCGAGTTCTGTTCGCATCCTTCGTCAAGAGGCTGCAATCAGCTGTTCATCCAACAGTAGTTTATTCACCAAATAATCTGCATACTATAGTCTGCAGACTAGTCAGTCTTTACTGGATATAGCAGTAAATATCAAGTTCATTCATGAAATGTTTTCTGTTGGTAAAGAAATGATCTGTCCAACAAGGAAAACATTTGCCCTATTTTGTAAAGCAGGAAAAAGCAACAAAGACATCAGTACTATATATGACACATTAAACAGTCAAGTTACAACAGTTTTACTGTTTAAACTTGACAAAGATTGCTTGTTTGATAGCAGAAAATTAATCCATTGCTGATACTCCTTTAGAGCAGACACAGCTGAAGCATGCTAAACACAGTTGAGAGAGAAAGAAAGAAAGAAAGAAAAACAACCCGTTGCCAATTCAGAAAAGCAGCACTGGAAAAGCAGTCCTATAAGAGAGAGCAGCTGACCTCTCCCAAGATTTGCATACTAAAGTTCTTAGCAAATATTAAATGGTATGCTTACAAATGGCTCCCATCGCCCAAGTCCTAAAGTAAACTTAAGTGTTGCACAGTAATTTAAAGAGAATTCTTAGAAGAGAAACCCTTTTAAAAATGCAGGTAGGCACCATGTTTACTACCCTCTTTGCCATTTCTATTTTTTATTGGGTTTCTGTGTTCAGGTGCTTCAGAGAACATAAAGCAGAACAAGTATGACATGCATACCATCACCTACAGTGAAATATCAAATCTATCTTTCTAGGGTATAGATGTAGAAACTAGTCTCACTAGATTTCTTTAGACATCACTATCGAGGCTGGAACAGTATTGTAGCATGAGTTCTGCTGCCGTAGCAATGCATTACTTCAGTGAAACCCCTACAGTCTCAGTATGGCAAAGCAGCCAGAGAAATTAAGTCATCTAAATCTTTCTTTTAAGATGCTAAGCACAGCTCCTCCTGAGCATCATTATCACCAGTTAAATGAAGATTTGTTTCACAGCAACAGCGCTTGTCTATGGTCAGTGTAATACTCTGGACTGAAGTTTGGGGGTTTTTTTTGGTCTTTGTTTTGTAAATCCAGAGCTGTCAAGCATACTCCTCTAACTCACACTGCCATTTGGTTGGCTTATGCTAATGCCATCTAGTAGTTCTGCCAAATTCAGCATCCTGCAGCAATTCTTGAAAAGCCAAAAGGTGTCGATGCAGGGAATTCTCAAGCTCATACAGAGCTTCAAACAGAAGCTTATACTAAAATCACATACCTAACATACTATACAACAAATACACCTTAGCATTCCATGCCATGGCAGCAGACCTTCATCCTTTATACCCTGAACTACAGTTTTCATTAGCTATCCCAGCACTTCAAAACATACAGACCTTCTGTCTCCCTGATGTCTAGGACTTTCTTGATCTGGGAGAGAGGCATGAGAACAACATGCTTGAGAGATGCAGGAGGCCTTGTGTGGCCATGCGGGCTCTTGAAAGCACCAATAACTTTATGCCGTTTCCTCGCAATCTGCAGTGAAATAGAAGACAAAGAGGTTAAAGTTAGAAGGTCTATTGCCATTGTTTTGTTTCTCTTCTATTCTTTTACCTTCTAGTATACAGGAAGGCACAGAAAGCCTTGCTACAGAAAAATACTCTAAAGAGTATTTTACTATATTTTCTCTACCACATAAATCTTTAAGGAACTCACTTATCTCACTATTCACTGTCTACAGTTCCAGTGGCCCAGCAATACTTGTTACTTAGCATCAATACATTCACCTCAAAAATAAAATAAAGTAAAAAAAAAAAAAAATCAAGAGGGGAAGTAATGTTGCATTACAGACCTCAATTCTACCCTGCATAACAAGTTAAGGGACCTTTGAAACCTACCACAAGGTAGTCTAGATTTAAACAGAAAAAACAACGTCTATATGCATGAACCAACTTAGGCTGTGGTGTGTTATGTCCTAGAAATATCACTTGCTGTTGCTTGTGCACGCAGCCATCAAGTGGGTTTTGCAGTGGAGGTTGGTCAGTCAGTTTTTACTTTACATAAACACATAAGTATCTTACGTGGTTAAGTAAGGTATCTTCAATTGCTTGTATCTTGTACAAGAGAGAAGCCAAGAAGCTTTATTAAGTGTTTTCACTTTCCTTTCCTTCCTTTACAAGAAGTGATGAAGCTGAGTCAACTTGGCTCCCAGGAAGAGTTCATCACTAGTCACAACAATAGGCTTTTGTCTAAGTGCTGCTTAAGACAGCACTAATTTTGGATTATTTTAGAGTTGGTCTTCCATGAAGACAATGTTCTTTACTGCTGTAGACAGTAACAAGTACTTTCATAAAGTGTCCTTTACAACCTCAGCTTCTCCACATAAGTCTCCAAAACCCAGTTAGATTACTTTTCCCTCCTAGTTCTTCCTAACATACTGTTAGTCTAAGGCATTTAATATGTGATTTTTTTTTTTTTTTGTAGCCTAAGTACAGACAGACCTACCCCAGAGGCCAGCTATTTACTCACATTAAATATGACTAAATTTTAAAAGGACAAACATCCTGCTGATCCAAGGACTCCAGCACTTTTTCATCCACTGGTACTACTCAAAGTGCTATTCAGATAAACATTTATTTCTTAACATATTAAGCTGCTTTTAAATTTTTCATCTGGCTACAAGACATTAAAGGCCACATTAACACCCCTCAACCATCCAGAAGTTACTAGCTACTTGTATTGGCTTATACAATAGCTAATGGAAAGGCAACATCAGCATGTGTTGAGCTATCAGCTTTCCGTGACTTAGAATTCTGCTTCAAAGTTTTCAAATTTTACTTGTTTATATTCATATGTAGTGTGTCAAGCATTTTATAATTCAGTTCATGAGATGTACTTATATAGTCATCTTACCTCTAGGCAATCATTGAACAGAAAGAGTGTGACCTGTTCTCCCCTGTCACAGAGGTCATCACCAAGTGCTACGGTTTCCAAACGCTGAACTAAGCTTCGGTGAGAGGACAAGAGATTGGCCTAAGTGATAGAAGCAAAAAGCTCATTAAGCATTTAGTTCAAGGGCTGGATTACTGCTTGCTTACAACTTGATACTGAAAATCTGTTTAAACCAGCACCATTGCATTTTAACCTCACATACTTTTGCAAAGGGAGCAAACTAGTGCACAGTCATTTTACAGGTCTGCAGCTTCAGAGAAATTACTTACTGGACATCCATCAACTTCATAGACAACGTCAAAGAACTGCCTTTGTGCCTCTGTTTTTCTTTTGTCTTCATTAATATGTCTGAGGGAAGCATATTATATTTGTCTTCAATATCAAGCAATACTAAATGAATGCACTGCATTTAAGACATACAAAAATACTGAAGCTAAACATTCAGAGACACAGTTTACACAGCAGCACTGGAAAATACAAAATAAGCCACACTTGCTCATTGAAGTATCCAAATACCATATGCTAAGCACATAGGAAACTTCAGACCTAGAACAATGCTCTTGTCATGTTATCAGTAGTTGACACACCATTCAGTTTATATACAGTTCTCCTCCCCTGCCCCGTAAGATTTTGAACTAGAGACCAACCCAATGCAATTCTTTACAGCCTGCATTTCATCCCCCCCAAGTGAGGACTGCAGCTCACCAAGAAGCAGATGCAAGAATAATTACAATTTAAAAGTTGTTGTTAAAATTGGACAAACATTTACCCAATTAATATAGGAGGTCTCATTGCTGGAGACATACGCTACACTTCAAAAAGAGGCGAGACTTACAATCTAAACAGCTTCAGCTTTAAGCTAATTAACTCGTGGAATGGTGCCAAGAATAGCTAATACAGGACCAGAAGAGAAACTAATCTTCCACCAATAGCATGTCCTTTCAGTGGATATATGCATAGAAGTAAGATTTAGAGACAAAACACATCTCTTCCATTCTGGAGGGAATAGATAGAAATAAGAGTTGGAACAGAACAGAGGACTAAGGAGGTTCCGCTTCGTGCTGAGGCAGGGAGTCAGCAGAGGTTCAGGTAGAAGTGCTGGGTAACAACGCCACAGACTCCTTCAAGAGCTCTGGCACAGAATGCCAAAGTGACAACAGTGGCCAAAGGGAGACTGGAGAACACATGCAATTATGTATACTTACATGGAGACTAAAGTTATGGCAACACCACACTAAGAACAATATAGAAGGAACAGAGAGATCTAAATGTATAACAGTATGTTTCATAGAATGAGCATCACTTACGTCATCACTTCCTTTAATGATTCAATAGCTCTCTCTAGAGTTATTTTATCTGGGTTTTCTTCTGCTGTATGCTTCTTAATATCTACAATTAAAAAAATAAGAATAAAAACCCCACACACATTACAAGTGCCTGAAAAGAAATATGAAAAATTCAAGTTTAAACTGTAAGTCAGAGAAGATGACTGAAGAAATCACAGCTATCCTGGAGTCCAAATAGCCTTGATTAAGCGGGGAAGTAGGCTGAGCCGCAATTGTCCATGCATCTCATTAAGAAAAAAACCCACCTGCAATACAAAACCAAACCCCCAAACTACTCAAAAATCAACAAGACCACGTGCTGTTTTTGTTGAAGTGCAGAGACAAGCATAGAAGTCTTTTTCTAACAGAAGCAAAGGGTGGTGGTGTGGGTTTTTTATTCTTATTTTTATTTACATAATCATTATTATAGCAAGTGGTTGATACCAGGTGGAACACATGAAGCTGTAAGCCTTGTCAATACAAATTGCTCTCTAGTTTATGCTAGCTGCATTTGAATCTCAATTATATTTGAAGAGACAAAACTGTTGTCAGAGCAAACTGTTCCTCTACCTGTATCCTGCAGACAAATATATGAACAAGTGAAGTTTAGCCAAAAGTATGCTTTCTTCAGTAATTGGTCTTGCTGACTGCCATGAAGCATGATTACCTCCCACATCAGGCTTGTTTTATGTGAGAAAAGCTGTTGCTAATTGTGACAAAAAGTAGACATTTTCTTGGTTTTAACACCTTCACAGACAAACTAATAAAAAATACATCACTAGATTACCATTTAGTAGTAGAGCAACACTAGGCAGCCTTTGAACAGGACGGATAAGGAGTTCAGCTAGGCTTTGGCGGCCACATTCAGGTTTAGCTTGGTTTATCTGGCAAAAAAAAAAAAAGGGGGGGGGGGGGAGAAAGGAAGTAATTCTTACTTTTTTCACACACACAAAAAAACCCAAAATCACAAACTAGGAGAAAAGTTGTCTTCCTTGAAACTAGCATTGCAGTAAGAGTTTGAGAATTGTTTACCACAGATACTCAGTCATTAACAGATCATGTTAAAAAAAATTATATTCAAATCTGCACAGTATTTATCACACGATTTATGTTCTCATAATTTCTAGTTTTAAACTGTCCGTATTATCAACCCCTCAGTCCTTGTTTCAGATGCTAATGTGGAGTGGGACAGGGGACAGCCTGTTCTCTTATTCATTTCCCCATCTTTTAGATATCAATACTCGGATACAATTCCTGGTACCTCAGAAAACATGAGCTGAAATCTGTCAGTTTGATTACTCCATTATTTGAGAGACACTTGTTGGATACAGAAGAGGAGTTAAAGCTATGCTGCACTATTAATCAACTATACACCTTTATCTGAAGAGCTCAAGAGTCTTAAGACTCATCTTCAGATAACTCTTTCTTTGAAGATCATCTTCCTGTTAGATCTCCACTGTTATATTCCTATTCATTAGTCACAAGAATGTTGAGAGATTCTACCTCCCTGGAACTTCACAGCTGCTGAAAGCGAGTTAAAAGCTATTTCTGAAATACAAGTCTTTTAAACAGAAGGAGAGGGACCAATAAAAAGCAGCAGCTCTAGTTATCTTTACAGAAAAGAGAAGACATGTATTTGAGGAAAAGTAATCAGAATGCAGTTTTTCCGGCAACAAATGCTTAAAATCAAACTATCCTGAAAGCTGTGTAACAGAGGAGGAACTTGGACCTCTTATGAAAGAGTCTTATGAGGAGCTTGAGGGATTGAAGTTCAAATCCTTCCTATTTCTGTCTCACTAAAAGATGTTCACATTCCTCCAAGCTTCCAAAATTCCACATTCTTCCATCTACCGCATTAAGCGGTTTACTTGGTAATGCTCTCCATGTTCTACTCAAAGACTCAGTTCTGCAGACACTTACCTTTAGGAAGGCATGAAACCTTGGCTTCTGTTTTTCACATCTAGTAATAGTCTCCTTGCTCATTTCGAAGAAATTCACAAATGGAGGGTATGTTTTCAACAAGTCTTTTGACTGAAAGAAATAACTGTTACGGCTCTGCTTTACATATTATGTAGCATTGTACATATGTTCATATGCCCCAAGCCATACAAAGCTGCTCAAAGGCACATTTCAATAAAGAATAATAAAAAATGTGTTGTAAACCCATGCGTGTTCACAGAACAAGTTAAGACATTTTTACATGCCAGATGCCCAAGACTCAATGCTGCTGATTAAATGCAGACTGCTCTCAGAAACATCAAGTACACATGTGACAATCTTAGAAGCTGCTGAGCAGCTCAAGTAGAAGGCAGACTCTGACCTAGAAAGATGCTTTTGGTGAGAATTTTGGAAATTTCACACAAGTATTTTCTCCAGTTACTGCAATCACCTTTAAAAGACACCAAAGCACCAGAAGCAATTCCTTAGACTGAAAACTTTTGAATGCCAAACACTATTTGCCTCAAAATGATCAGGTCAGGAAAAACACAAGATACCTAGCAGACTACTTATGTTAAAATGCATTGCAGTCCCAGACCCAGCTTTCCTGTTCTGCCCATTCTGTACTCGGGAAAACAAGGAGTCCTTATTCACTTACACATTTCAAGTCTTGAAGGAAAAACACAAGAAGCTTCATGAAAAGTTATTTCCCTAGTTATTTACTATTGATCAGAGGGAGCACAGAGCCAAGGTTGCAGGAAGAGGCCCTTTTAATGTCCGAGTAAAAAGCATGTCTGTAGTGTTGCAAATTGCAGTTCTCAAACCGTATCTATTTGGAGTATACACAAAGTATATCATCTAACTCAACTGAAAAGTCTAAACAGAAAATACAATGATACAAGTTAGTGTTCCTTCTCACTCAGTAGTGCTTTACTTGTGTTTGCTAGCTCCTACAAATGGATTACTTTTAAGGCAAGATAATAGCTCATAGTAGCTCTAATGCATAAAAAAGAAACAGAAACTTACATATTTAAGAATGATATCACCAATACTTTTGCTTTCAGTCCAATTCATCATAAGATCTTCCAGGTCTTCCTAGCATACATGCAGGGATGGGGGGGAAGAAAATAAGATGAGAATGAACTGCATGATGCTGTAAGATGGGATCAGTGTTCTGCCAAACACATATAATTAGCTGTGTGTTTCCATGCTGATAAAACAGGTGATCCTAAAAGCTGTATAATTTAACATTAAGCCCCTTCAGTCTACTGAGAGCTGAAAGCAAGAGACCTCTGGCTTACTGAACATACAGTTTTGAAGCAATGCAAGCAGAGCCTAGCAGTGTATCAGCACTAGCCAACTCTGCAACAAGATGACACTGCTGTGTCCAACACACAACATATCCCAAATGATTATTAAAAAAGTATACACAGAAGACAGTTGAACCAATTCTAATTAAGAGTGCACAACTAATATAGGACTCTTAAGTCCATAAGATAGGATTGAAATAGAACTAGCATAGATTTCTCTCACTTGTTGCACAAGGGGGTCAAGGAAAGCGAGACCAAGCTGTTAAGCCTGTATCAGCTTGATAAGGATCAAGCTTATTCACTGTCGGCTAATAACAGGGACAGGAGGGCACAGCTGAAGGTTCAGGATTCACCTTAACTGAAAAGGATTCACCAATAATATTGGTTTGTTGCTGCAATTCTCATCTTTATTGCACAAAGATAAAGGAAAACACAACCACTACATCTAAGCAACTTTGTCTACACTGCATGCTGCAGGTGAATCCTACTTGACACATGGACACACATGTGCTACCTTCATCTCAGTGAGCACATATCAACACCTATTGTGATTAACTAGACTGGATCCCAACTGTTGGAAAAAAAAAACCACAAAAAAACAAACCACTGAGTTACAGGCAGTCTGCAAGTCCTTCTATTTTAAAAGCCTACTGTGAAATGCAGACAGGAACAGACATATGCCATTATTTGAAGGAGATTTTATGACTTCATGTTTGAGAAAGACTTGCATGGTCGTCTATTGTGAGACCCAGAGAGGGCTTCAGAGAGCACTTGCAATCCACATCAAAAAATAAAATAAAGCAAGCCAAAAGAAAACAATCTCAGGGAATTCTAGTCTATTAGGCCTCAGTACCAGGTCAACTGCTTCAGAGGTTGAAATGCGAGTCAGAAACTACCAGCTCATAAAACTGACAATTGGTTCAAAGCCACTTAAGGAGGGATTAGTTTTTCCTACTGAACGATAGATGTCTCCTTACATCAACATGTCTAAAGCCCAGGAAAACACAGATTTTTTTTTTTTTTTTTTTTTTTAATTCCATAGCTTTAGCTATCCTTCCAAGAGTCCTTGCTCACTGCTTTAATAGAAACATCTATGTTATAAGCACTTGTGAGAGTTAGACTACCATTTGATACCACTGGCCCTTTTAGACCAGTTTTGTATCAGTTACAGAAAACCTCCTACAGGAAGGAGTATTAAAGTGGGAAAAGGAGAAGGCAGCTCATGAATGGCAACATTAGTTACATGCACAATACTCAGACTTCAGATATTTATAAATAAGTGTTAAATCTTAAAGTGTACTTTGGATTTGCACATAATTCCATAGGTTGAACAGTACGTAACATCACCAGGATGAATCTACACCTATCCAGCAGATACAACTTAAAGCATGCAGAAAAGATTCAAAGTCTGTATCAAGGTTTCCCCTGCAGGGGAGAAGTTGTAGCTTGCCTTGATTTTAGTATGCACATCAAGAATATCTGGAATGCTGCCAAATATGGTCTTAATCTCTTCCTGTGCAAGAATTGGTCCTCCAAGTTGTCCTTCCTTCTCCAACGGAACTTGAAATAACTGATGAATTAGACAAAAAAAGTTAATGCCCTCCCAACCACCACACACTGTGTTAGAAATAGGAATGAAAGCAACAGTGTTTTCCTTCCAGATCATACTTTCCTGCAGTCACAATCTTGAGATACTCCCATTTAGCAAGAGTGGGTTATGGAGGAGTGGTTTTAAGATACAAACACTGAGTTCAGTGCTTATCACTACAGCATAACCCCTTTTCATCTACCTTTCTACTCACACACATCTTAGCTCATTCTTTAAGTAGATAATCAGGTGCAATGGAAACAAACTTCCTAGAAATTAAGCTCTTCCTGTAAGCTGTTTGCTATTCTGCTCTTCTTGGAATAATTAAAACAAGGTTTTTTCTCCTGCCATCTCTCTCTCTTCACTAGTATCTTCAAAATATGAATCATGAAGAGCCTATTTTCTTGAAGCTTGGAATTTCCATACAAACTACAATTCCACTGCAGATCCCAGAATAGAAATTGTATTTTCCAGCCTTTATTATTAACAGATACTAAACATTTTTATATGTCAGTAAAATTACATGAGACTGTTTACATTGTCAACTTTTTATGAACCTTCAATGCACGCAAGCCCTCAAAAGCCTGCAGATCACAGGTTGAAAGTAATCATTGATGTAAACACTAGATGTCTTATTACAATTGACCTGTACTTGCTTTAAAACCAGCTTACCTGAATGATTGTTGTTAGAATATCCACATAGTTACTTTCTGTCTGATACAATTCCTTTGCAACCTGCCATCTTGCAGACTGCTTTAGTGGAAGAGGAGTTGAGTTTTTGGAAGGCCTTGCACAGGAATTTGGTGTTTCTGATGAAGAGATATTCCCAAAAGAAAATAGAGCTTTATTACAATAGAGTCCCTAAAAAAGCTCACCCTCAAAGACAGGAAAAAAAAAAACCTTCAGAATTTTTAAGGGAAGATAGCTTTTTTTTTTTAAAGGCTATTCTGTAGGTTATTCTATAGTTACCAGAGCTCTTTCTAGAAAATGGCTTTCTTTATTACAGACTAATTATAGAACAACAGTAATATATTATTCCTCAAAATTAGTCCGAAACTAGTAAGCCATTTACGGGCAGGTCAATGACTTAACCCTATTATGTTTAGTAGGAAGTGCGGATTAGGTGCTGAACGTTATTCATACACACACTATGTACAAAAGTACTTCTCTACTTTCACTTTGCCATGAAAACAATCATCTTTCAGCTGCCTACCATCCTTGCATTAGGTATGTAGCTCAAAACCATTTATTAAAATCAGTCCTTGCATGCAACACTTACATGTCATCCTATTGGGGGGGCGGGGTGAGGAAAGACACAAGGAAGTAATTTCTTTTAAAGCTAAAGCCGATGTGGATATGGAGCAGTCCATAAGTTTTAAATATTTGCTCATGTATTGGACCTCAGAGACCTGTACTCACTCATTCTGATGTCAGAGTTCATTACTGTCACAGTTACTATGAAATAAGTACCTTACCTGTTGTTTTCAAAATAGCACTGTTTCTGAAACTGTCTGCCGATAATGGATTAGAAGAAAATTCCGTACCAGGGGTTACAAGAGTGCTAGCATGATCTAAGAAAGCTGGTCTTTGAGAGTAAGCTGATCTTTCCTGCATTCCTTCTGAATTACCACTTACAGGTTGTGCCTGAGATTTCTTATTTGACTTGTATACAGGGGCCTTTTTAAAGCAGTAGTAACTCCAGATACCTCCTCTATATGATGGAACTGGGGCTTTTTTTTTTTTTTTTTTCCAAAAAACTAGTTTTTGACTTATCCAAAATTTTGCAGTTTCCTCTCTTCCACGAGAGCCATATGCAGAGATATTAAAAGCTCTTTGCCAATTAACTCATCAAAACTAGTTGGTGATTTATATTCTTGGGAAGTTTTAGACATGACAGTTTGCTGGCACAAATAGTGTTACCTCAACAGAACATTTCAAAGACCTAGGAGTGGGCTTTGCAGGAATTTTCCCTTTAATTCCTTTAGAAAAGAATCTCTGTCCTCCTTTCTCCAAGTATCCTACTGGAGAGGTTTTTAGATGATTTACTGTAAACTACGTTGCTTATTTGCTGCAGATTTTCAGCACAGTATTTGAAGCATTTTGGAGTAACACTATACTGTACTTCATATTTATCAATTCCATATCTTTTCCTTGTTTTCCTTTGGATATGAATACGCTTACTGCAATGACAAGAGGCAGCCTGACCTCTGTCTGAACTCTTCACTCCAATTCTGGTTTCCGCACACTTCAAAAAGGCGAAAGCCTGGAATTACTTAGCAAATCTGTAGCAAAACCTGTAAGACTTCCCTACCACTACCGTTACCACTTGTATGCAGAGAGCTCTTAAACAGTGCAAATGTGTCTGAATGAAAGTTTTTAGCTCTACCTCCATTGGCAGTACTCGACTCTGGAGTGTTAGAAATATCCAGCAAGGACCCAATAGAAAGCGAATGTTCAGCTGATGGGCGTTTTCGAGGAGGGAATGGTGACATGTCCGTTTCTCTGGTCAGTTGTGCAAGAGTCTCTTTCAAACGACGTCTTTTGCGATTGCTGTTTGGAGTGTTCAGGGAAAGTAGTGACACAGACTTCTTGAGGCCAGGACTCTCTGACTGTAGTAGTAAAAGAAAGTTTAGTTTAGTGTTTTTACCCACTGTGTCCAGCTCAACTCAGTGCAAAGGTAAGTTAATTGTAGAGATCAGCACACAACACAACTCTTCTTAGGGAAGCCGAGGGAAAATGGGCAAAGTACTTTTTTTTTTATTTTTAAACTGGAAACCACACTAGTATTTTGTTTGACTAAAAATAAGTTCAACCTTTGGGAAGCAGAAAAAAGTTTTTTTCCAAATTAGTATTCTATGTATAAAATTTATAATGGATTTTCTGGAACTTAAATGTTGCTTTAAAACATTTGACCTCTGGCCCCACACATACTATCGTGCATGCTAATTTTACCACCAAACACATGCTGCGCATTATGTGAGAGAGTTCAACATACCTTCTCAAATAAATACATGGACTCTCCAGCTCTGGCATCCATTTGAATGCTTCCCCAGAACCACTATAGGAAAAAAGAAAACACACATTAAGAACACATTACAGGGCTTCACCCAAAGTTAAAAATATTCAAAATAGTATATATAATAGTAAGGCAGTTTGCATGCAAACTGCCTTAACATGTGGCTTATTCTGGAAAGAAAAAAAAAAAATCTCATACCTAGTATTATACAGCAATATTCTTTCAAGAATTTGTCAGCACTAACCTCTTGCTTTACAACATAAAGTTTTTTTAAAGGTTCAAATGGAAGATCTTTTACTGTACTTTCTTCAACCACTAAGTGCGTACACCTTTCATCACCAACTGGTAAATAATGTCCTCCTAGATAAAAAAAGGCAAATTAGCAAGACGGAAGAATATTACTGTTAGAAATTAGTAGCTCACTTGATAGTTCTGTGGCACCTATCATTAATGAGAGAAGAGCCAAAGAGATGAACTCTTCAGTGAGCTGATCAGTTGTTGGGCTTACATAACACACCAGATCTTACCAGCAGTGCACAGCTTTTGGGAAATAGGATGTAGCATGCAGTAGTAAAGTACACATTGAAAAGTCAAGAGTACACGGAGTTCAGAAGGCATTTAAACCTGTCTGGCAATAAATGCAATATTCTTCTGGAAAGCTTTTCTTGTTTCATGAAGAGCAAGCCAGGAATACTTATCCTGAAAACATCCACAAGCTAGAACCTGGGCATGTCACAATCTTATAAGTAGCTTTAGGTAAAGAGGTCAGGGGAAAGGGCAAAAAAAAAAAAAACCAAACCCAGTCAACTTTCATCTCTCATCTGTTTTGAGGAAGCCTTGCTGTTACAAGCTTGCTCCATTCCCACGTCTATAGTTCTGTTATGACTGCAATGCTAGCAATACAAGGCTGGAGACTTGCAAGTTAGCCGTTACATCATTACTGTCAATGTAATTATTAATATTGTACTACACTACCAAAAAACAGAACACTTCCAATCAAGTGTTTTACCAGTGATGATTCATATCAAAGTTGTAAACATTGTAGATGCTTCCTGGGTATTATGTAAAGATGTATACCACAAAACTGATTATGAAAACTGAAGGAGAACATACAAATTATGTAGCAAGTTTTCCAGGATATCTTCAAGCATCCTACAATTACTTCTTTTTAAATCGTCTAGTTTCAATCAGCCTAGGAAGTCTGAAGTCTTCAACAGCTACCAGAACTTATGCATACACCGACATCTAAAAATCAATTTATATCTCTCCAAGTTGAAGAGTCTTCATTAATATTTCAGGATTCACGATCCAGCATTTCAGCTTCAGTGAAGTATTTATCAGCTGTAAATCCCCTTCTTTCCACAGGTCAACTTTCATAAATAATAACCTTGCATTTCTGTCATTTCTTCCATGTTAGCTTTCTCATCATCAGAGAATCCAAGGAAACTTAACATGCAATCCTGGAAGGGAGGAACCTTGAACTGATTTCTAAAGTCATCATCAGCTGCACAGAAATCACTGAAAGGAGAAAAGAAAAAAAAAAAAGAGAGACGCACAAAAAGGTCACTAAATTATTGCTACGTCACTATTTAAACAGAAGCTCACAACACTACAGGTGAACAGGATGCAAGGTTAAGGCTGAAGGAAAATAAACACTTACATTTCATTCCTTTTCTCCCAAGCCTTATAAATCCACTCAGCTTTCACGATAGGAGTACCAAGACTTACAGCGATCTACAAAACAGGAAAAGCACAAGTTGTACCAAGTAACTATTTCCATTTATGTCCTTCCCATGCCAAGAAAAATTCATAACCTTGCTTTTACTTTTCCAGACTGCAAAAAGTGAACATATTCCTTCAAGAATCATGTCCAACTGTAACTCCCAAGAGTTAGAGCGTACTAATTCTTCAGTGACTAGGAGATCAGATCAATAACTATTTTGACACTTACTCAAGTGCACCATTTTGTTAGTCCGATGTCCTTCATCACTCATAAAACCACAAAACCAAATCTCTGTTCCAGTGGAATATGGGATCTTTTTTCTGCTTTTAATACTTTGTATGAAGACAAATATCCTAGCCTGCTTTTACCAAAGAGGAAGCAACTATTCCAAAGGTAACTTCCATGACTGCTTGAAAGAGACTGTAAAGTTTTCCTACTTTTTCCCTTTGAGTTGGCAGAAAGGAGTGTTTGAACAGAGTTAGAAAGTAGGTCTTCTCTTCCAACTGGAAGATTAGAAAGACAGACTAGGAAAAAAGCAACAGCCTACTAACAATTCAAACAAGGGAGAGTCAAGGGACACAGGCATTGCTATGTCCTATTCCATGGTACAAAAACCTATAAACTTGTATTTATTTGTCAGCTGGACATACATGTCCTGAAGGATTCCCTTTTGGTGTTGTCAGAAAAAAAAAAGCTTCGCATATATTTATACATGAAGGAAGATTTGAACACTTACACATAACAAGTTAAAAATATTTTTAAAAGAAAATGCATACAAATTGAGTACTAAAGTTTTTTGCAAGTTACCTCGAAGTTTATTGTTTGGAGGGACAAAAAAAGAGCAGGCATGTTGATACGTAAACACTTGTTCATTGATGAACAATTGTTCATCAGTTTAAGTGTCTTAAGTACTGATAACATCAGTACTTAAGAAACATTTTGGTTCTTGTTATTTACTATACTTGTTTATTTCAAAATCTCTGCATTCAGGCAATTTATATTATTTAGATCTCTAACAGAGACAAAAACACGTCAAAGCTCAACACCAGATGGAGATGAACTCACCACTACAAGTCATTGTTTAGTACAGGAAAAAATCCAGCAACTTAGGAGCTGAAGTATAATTTACAGACTTAGTCTACAAGAGCCAAATTCTGAAAGTTTCCATGAAGTACCAACTCAAGCTTACATACTCTGAATTTGTCTCCATGTGTTGAGTTAGCCACCAGATGTGTAACTTTTGAGCTAAAGTCCCTTCGAATAATTCCACCCATATGATGAACCAAGGTCACTAGCTTAACCTGAAAAATAAAGACAAAATAAGTTCTCAGTATATCTTTTGAAGCATACAGTGCAGAGTGAGAGCAGTATAAAAATAGTTTACAAAGCAAGCTACAGGAGGTTACATTAAATGTCTAGGAATAGAAATGCTCTGATTTGTTCTTAAAACAACTTGTTCACGTCTACAGGAGAAGATACAGCTGATACAGCAGAAGAACTATTAACTTTTCTTTTTTTTTTTTAACCTTTAATACAGCCTTGCTGTGTAGCTTGAGGAAGACTACCCAAGCCACCAGTACTCTCGTGATCATCATACATAATGCCTTCACCTTTTCATGCACAATAGATTTAAAGCATGTTTTCCTCATTGATTTAGTCAATTCTACCTGAAGGGGCAATTGCCAGAATTTACGTAAGATTGTGATTTGTCCAGTTTGAATCTAGCAGATCAAATCTAACTATCCCTAACACTGGGCAGAGGCTTTTGCTTTGGCGTTTTTTTTCCCCAGATGAAGATGTGGAGCCATATTGTTGATTCCCAGGGGTCCAATAGGGAAATTAGGTGTCAACTGCATCACTGAAATGGAAAAGCAAAGTGCTAGAGTATCAAACCACTTCATACCTAGATATGTCACGACTAAAGTCCTGATAGCATGATAGCAAAATAGCATGGCAGCAAGATAACATGTCTGCAAATGCTCTGAACAGGACTACAAAGCTTTACTTGACCACACTACTACCTGTACAAATAAGAGGACACTATTGGGTAAACATCGTCTTATCCGAAGCCTCAGTCTACAAATCTTTAAGCCCTACTGAATTAGAGCTGTTTAATGTCACTCAGCAAAAAAGTGACCAAAAATGGCATGGACAAAATGACTTGGACAAGGAAACAGTTTTGTTCCCACCCTCAAATATCACTGCCTCTGGACATGCAACAAAACAAACAATTCATTCCCCCCATACGAGCTCTACTCATGGCTAAACCCTATGGGTGATAGAACAGAAGAGTATTTTGAAAATAAACTTAACATAGTTTTACCAATCCAAAGGAAAAAAAGTCTTACTAATTCATCTTTCTTTCTGAATCCTGTAAAGCACAGTACCAAGTTCAACATACTTGCACAGTACAGTGGACGACAGGAGAAAGGTAAAGGCTGAAAGTAAGAAGTAAGTTTATTAGTCAAAAGCATACTGCTTCCATTAAAGTTTTAACATTATCTTTCATACAGTACTATTGTTCCTAGTATTAAAATGCATCAGACACTAGTCCAAGTCTGCGTATTCAGTTATACCTCAGCTCCAGACCTGCCAGCATTCTGATAAAGTAACTAGAGCATCCCCAAGTTCCACAGGTAGCGCTCCATCCTTTTTTTCCTCCCCAATCCATCCCCTCTACGTGACAACCTTTGGAAATATAAAGCGTCTGCTAGAGCATCGTTTGTATGCTGCCTTTCCTAATGGCACAATCCCAACTAGTGGGTCAACAACAGTAGTTGTAGCTTCACTACTGTCTGCCTGTGCTTTCTCACTCCATGCAATATTCTAACACAATATTAGAAACTTGCTTTTGTTAAAATTCTCTTGCTAAGAACATTTATGATTGGCAAAGCAAAATAGATTTTATTTTGAACACTTAATATTTAGAACTCACTGCACCAGAAAACTACTCAGCTGATTTCAACAGAAAGCACATACCTCTCCTTTTGTGCACAGTGCAGTACTACTGGAGGTCCAATGACACGGCAATCTGCTTTGCAGAGATTGTTAAAGATAGAATCTTGGAAGTCGGACACAACAAAGATAGTCTCAAATTCTGGGGAATCAGAATCTCCAAGCTCTTCTACCATGTCTGTCTTAATGTAGGGCACTTTAATTTCCTTGATGTATGGGGATGAAGGGGAAAGCATTATTCAGGCAACATACTTACACTAGTGTCAAAATTCAACTGATTTTTATTTTGGACCATTAGAAAAATGTATGATTCAGATTTCAACAGAGACAGACTCTCAGTATTTGTGAAAGCTGAATGAGATGCACTGTTCTCTAGCATAAGAATAGCTATGAACTGCACCTAAAAAAAAAGTCTTAAAGCAATTCCTGCTTCTGAAGAATAAGAATTGTAGTTACTTTAGTAGTTTACGTATCAGTTCACACTGACAACATAGTATTGGAAATATCTACAGATAGGGAAAAAACCCACCAAACTAAGCACAAAAGAGAAATGAAATTTCAGACTGTCAGAACAGTTTAAGGTACTTCCGGATGCTACTAAAAAGTAGCATCCAGCTTGCAACAGCAAGCTCCGTGCTGCATAAGATCTAAAGAAGAGAAGTCAATGTTGTTCATTGCTTGATATTTTTAAGGACTCTAAAAATTTGGTCTGTTCCAGTTTCAATCATTAGTTCCAAATTTTATTTTCTAGGTTTTTCACATCAAGAAATGGAGAACCACTTCTTACACTTACGTTTAAATGCAGCTTTCAATTGAAAGAGAAGTCAATTAACCAATTACGAAGTCAGTTCATAGCAAAAACTTATGTGTTAACTGAATATAAGCATGCAGTTGAATGTCTCCATCGATATTTCTATCCCTGTTAGAAAGCACCACTAATTAAGAGCTGCAGATATTACCTCCATATTTGAGAAAGTGTTTGTAAAAAAGTGACAATTTTGACGAGCTTTAAGTGACACCATCAGAAACGTTAGCATATATTGTGACCATTATGCCCAATTAATGTAAATTAAAGCGTGTGCACATTTCAGTCCCAGTGAAGTACAACATGCTGCATGCAATCACATGTGCTTAATTGCATGACATACCATATGAATAATACTTTTTATTAGTTTTTCTTCTGATTTACCAGGACTAGTTTCCTTTATCTTTATAACTGGTACTTCCATAATCTTAATGGTCTGTGGAAGAGGAGAACTTTAGTACAGAACCAAATTGGTTACTAGAAGTCTAAAAGCATACCATCTCACTCCAGTGACTGTTTTATCTTAGACCTACATACCTCCAAGGCTTTCAGAAGCTCCTCACGTTTCCCTGCTTCCTGAACCAAAACCACTCTTGTTTCTATTTGAGGCATTTCTTCTGTTTATAGAGAAACAAGGGTAATATTCGTATTTTAATAGAAAAATCCATGTTAGGTCTAAATCAAGCAATAACGTATAGAAGAATACAGGCCGACTGCATCCTTTCGAGATACCTTGTTTATCAGGAACAAGCCTGAAAAGAAATGTTACCTCAAGAAGCCTGTCCTTTAATTAAGGCATACCCAATTGACCATAGAGCCTAAACTTTCTAGCATATGGTGAAACAAGATCCTGCAATTCATGACCAGCTACCTTACAGTCAAAGCAAGAACATGCAAGAAGAGTCAGCAAGGGCAAAAAGAAAAAAAAAAAAAAAAGGAAAAACAACAAAATTGATTTAATGCTTCTAGTAGAATTAGATACCAAGACTTGCTGGAAAATAGACAGTTGGTATCTTTTCTAGTTTCCGTGTTCCTGGCTGACAAGGTTCATTACTTCCTAGTAACTGCTCAGTTTCATCAAGGAATATCAGAACTGAAGTTAGATATCTTGTTCTTTTTCTCCATGTATTAATAAGCTTTCAAAATATTAGGAAGAAGGGACAAGTGTTGCCTCCATGTCATTTGCACAAAAACACTGCCGCTGGATTTTGGCTACTGCATTGCAGAAAAACAAAAATACCTTTTTTGTTGTTTTTTCATTTCAAGATTTGTTCTTGAATTAATTTCAGGCTCAAGACTATTCATCTCTCTAAGGTCTACCTGTACACAACAGAGCAGCTGTAGTTTCCAAACACTGGTGTCAAAATATGACCTGGAATGATTTATTCCACAGAAGAGGCATCAAATGGAACTAACAGCTTTCTATACATCAGCCAGAAGACTCGTTTGATTTCACGGCTGTAACCCCAAATTTTTATAACAAGATGAGTTAAAAATTAAGACAGTCCCTTTGTTGGTGAAAGGATACCAAACCAACACCCTTTTGGCTACCCTAGATACAATTCTGTAGCTCAAGCAAAGCACTTTTGGTTTTTCAAAACTACTAAATACCTACAAAGTAATCAGTCATTACAAAAACACAGTAGTCTTAAAATAAGTTTCTCCCATTACCTTCAACATTCAAAACAGATCCAGGAAATACATTCTCTTTGGATGTTTCTATAATTTTTGAACCGAGAACAGAAGAATCAGCCAAGAGGCTCCTCCCGGTTTCAGACACCAGCGTACTGTTGTCAGCCATGATTACGTCTTGCTTCTTTCTTCAACAGCTAGAAGACAAATGTGCTAAACTAAGTTACAGTTGCAAAAAGCTCATTAATAAGAGTTCTATGACTAAGGCAGTCCGAAGTAACTTCAGACTTCTGAAAACAAAACATTTAGACTTATTAAAATCCCACTCACACTGATAGAGTAGTTCTGAAAGAGTATTAGGAGTCACACAACTGATAGAAAGGACTGACAACAAACCTATTACAGAAATGGTTCTGAGCAGGCTGCTTACCACAGAAATAATTCATTTGCACAGAAAGCTGCAGAGGGGGTACTTCAACTCTGAGCAGCAGGGAAGCACTAACTCTAGTGTTCCTTTGAAAAAGTTCCATCACAAAACACCAACAAACTAAAAGCACTTGTTTGCTTCAGTGATAAACTATTATAAGCTAGATTTGAGACCAAGGTTAGCATTGTTAAAGTGAAACATTAGCAGACAAATTAGGGTACACAAAGCACCTTCCTAAAATTTGATTTTTCAGGTGAACTGGCTAGAGTTACTGTGGTTATATAAAAATGACCACCCAGGGAGTAGAATGAGCAGTATTTACTCAAGGAAAAATTAAGTTTCTCAAAATGCATGAAAGTGTCTACAAAGTTAATAAGCATATATATATATATATATTTGTATGATCTAGTCTATTGTCCTACATTAACGATAATATAGTAGAAGTATCCATTCATCATCAGATAAAGAGGTCTTCTGTCTTCTCACAGATAGAATATATCTGTGCTCTCCCTGCCCAAACAAACAAACTTGTCACATACCGGAAAGGCAGAATTCTCATTCCTCTCGTATTTTGTACAGGTAGCTACCTGAATCTTGTACCAGAAAATTTGTTCTAGGACACCTGCCTAACATCTAGCACATTTTCCTTTGTGTGTGAAGCAAGAAGCATGCATTTCCTGTGTTTTCATCATTCACGCAAATTTAAATATTTGCACAGTGATATCAGAAGTTACCTAGAATAACCACTGTATCTGAACAGCTGTAGCATAATAACCCTCTATCACTTTAACTGAAGTCATTCTCCTCATGACTGTAAACGCCCCTTTAAAACAGGAGCCACCCAAATAATACATTAAAGCCTTGTCTGAAAGAGGACTCACGAGGTAGCAAAACCCTTGGAGAATAGCACATACTATTTTTCAAGTTGTGCAATGCCTGGCCAATTACAAAGCAAAGTAAAAATCAGAATACAAAAAAAAAAAAGGGGGTGTTTTGGCATAACGACAATATAGAAAAGAGTTTATCTTCTAGAGTTTAGGAGATCATGTTTGAGACTCTTGGCAGGATTCATATCTTCATAATACATCAGATAAGTTCCTAATATAGTGATGAGCAATAAGTCAACACTACAAATCTATCATCATTCTAGGCATATTCAGTTATCAAAATTGCCACCTTAGTTGCAATTTTAATTCACACACAGCTGTGCAGGCTCCACAGAATTAAGTTTCCTAGCAGTAAGTCCCCATCACCCAGCTAGTTTATCTCAGAATAGCTTGAGACCTAGCAAGAAGAGAAAGTAACTTTAACCAGAAAGAGTCTTTAGGGATCACCTGTCCAGAAGGCTATAAGGATACCATCAGGAACTGTTATACAATTACCTCTTCTTTGGCAGCGAGGGTGGAGGGAAGCATAATCTTGGAAGATTCAAACCATATTGTTAATAATGATTACCACATAGACAATTATATGTAAAATCAGACCAAAAAAACCCCTCTGCTTAAGGGTACCATTAAATTTAAATCCTACAGATTATTTTTAAAAAGTCTGACATCGATATGATTCTTGTCATGCTGCTGTTGTTATACCTAATAACATGTATATGAACACACATTTACAGAGAACTTCGCAGTACATTTGGGAGAAGCCCATACTTTGGGCTGGGCATTCATTTTCTTTATGGCATTTCCAATTTATTTATTTAAGGGGTTCCATTCTGTGTGTATTTAAAAATACATTCCGTGTTTTAATGGCCACATATTAATTAATAACATAATACTAGTCACTAGACTTACACACTGAGAGTGCCAAGATACGGAAGAGAACAAACAGCACACTGAAGACACAAACATAACAGTTTCCTTTCACATAAAAAGGAACAAAAGGCAGAACACCATCACTACAGGACTCAGGCAGACCTGAATACACTTACAAATGACCTCCCAATAGTTTGTGGAAAGCCTGAAGGTCACAAAACATCCACCGCTAAAATATGTTTTTTAAAGCAAGCAGTCAACATTAAAAAACCTCCCATGTTGCCCATTTCCCTCCCGAGGAACCACCCAGGAGCGTGATCAAGCTGCCCTGCTGGGAGGTGGCCAGAGGCAAGATTAGATACCGCCAGCTACTCTCACCTTAGGAGCTAGCAGGTGCCAGCGGGCCTGGGCCTCCGCTCTGCCCAGAGGAGACGGCAGGCGGCCTAAAGAGGGCCCGGAGCGGCGCCGAGCAGCGGGGCTGCCCCGAGAGGCGCCCAGCTCCCACAGGTGCCCTAGGCACAACCCCCGGCCCACCTCAGCCGGCCCCGCCCCAGGCTGCCCGCACACACCGCGGTCCCCCTCGGGCTAGGGCTCGGGCTCGGGCTCGGGCTCCCCAGCCCCATCCCGGGCACACCCGCCCGCTCCCGACGCCCAGGGCCACCTCCCCTCTCACCGCCGATGTCGCCAACCGCAAAGACAACCTCCGCCATGAGCGGCTGCCACCACCAATTCAAAAAGCGAGCCCCCGCACTAAGTGCGCCGCGCATTGGCCGCCAGCCCCACCGCCCCTCTGTAAGCCGCCACCTCATTCGGCATCTCTCCGAGATGTCCCGCCCCCTTCCCCTCCCTTTTTTGGACGGCGCTTCGCGTCCTGCCGTCTCTGATTGGATGCGCACCTGCTGCTCATGCTGGGCAGCCTCCCATTGGCGGTGGGAAGTTTCCTGGGCAGACGAAGAGGCCTTGTTGCGGTAACCGAGAGCAGGTTGCCGGATGGGTGGGCGGCGCTCTGCGCTGATTGGCTGCTGGAGGGTTTCGAACGCTTCCAACGGCCGCGGCGCAGAGGCCCGGATGGAGCGGCCGCGGGGGCGCGCAGCCGCGGCTGCCGGTGTGAGGGGCTGTCCGGCTCCCGGCCAGGGCAGGCCGCATGCCGGGGAGCTCCAGAGCCGCTTTAACAGCTGTCCCGTGGCCGTACGGTGGGGATAGCGGTTAACGGCCCGCGGCGTGTGCGGGAGGGCTCGTCCCTCAGCGGAGACTCGCGGCGCGGCTCCCCTCAGCCCGCCGGGCCTGCCTGTCGCCGCTCCCCTCACCGTGTCCGGATCCAGACCGTCATGTCGTGGGCTCTGCAGGGCACGGCGTGTCCAGCTGTCCTGCAGACCACCTTTGGGCACTACGCAAAAGGGAGGATAAATAATTACTGTGGCCACCATAAAAATATTAATGCTATTAATGACTTAGTAAGCTCTGCCTTACCGAGGATATTGGTGTGCATATATTATGCTGAGTTTCAGAATAATCAGTTTATAGGAAACAAGGGAAAAGAGCTGACAGGAGAAAATATGACTGGTCAAGATGAAAGTCAACCAGGTGACTCAATGGCACCAACCCCAAAACAAATCAATTATACCAAATGCTTTACCATCCTTTTCTTTTTAATTTTCGCTAATACTAAAACTTACTGATCTGGAAAGGAATTCTTTCATAGGGGCTCAGCATCTCTGAAACCTAATTTAGCATAATGTCTCACTGGCTTGATGTAAAAAGAATGAGAGATACATTTTCTATTTCTAGAATTTTCTATTATATGCTAAATTCTTATATGCCAAATTGAGTTCTTAGATCTTACTCATTTTTTAATACTACAGATTTTTATTAGTTCAGGCATTTTCATGTCTGATCCAGCAGCTGTTAGTGCCAGTAAGAGTCCATTGAGGTTTTTATGATTTGGAAGAAAAACAGAATAGGAAGAAGCAGAAGAACATGATAGCGGGTGTTGTTTATGTGAATAAAGATTTGCTGGTGAGGTACATGTAAATTAGGACTATTTTCTTGAGGAAAAGATTTCAGAATAACAGCCTGGCAACCAAGGAGGTCATTTCAACTTTGCCACTGGAGTCAGCCAGTTATTACACAGTCCCACAATTACTTTATTTCATACAGAGTAATTGCAACAATGACTTCCAGTCAAAATACAGCCCAACCTGAGGTCCTTTTGTCACCTTGAAGTACCAGTTTGGGCCATCACTTTGCAGTTCCAGGCCAGGCCAATCTTCCCTGGCTATTCCCCTGTTCTCTCCTTGCTTTGCACTCTTACAAAGTCCTTTTCCTGCCAGGTCTTCAGTTTCCCTCACACCCTGAACCAGGGACCAGGTTTCTCCTAGGTTGGGAACAAGTTCTGCAGTATTGGAGTCAACGTTGTTTCTGCAGTACAGTTTCTGGAAAAGATATTGGTGATTGTACATTAATTTCCACTTAACCTCTAAATCCTCAAAAAAGCTATATGAAGTGGTGTGCCTGCAAAGACAGGAGAAGCATATTTACCGGGGCTGGGCAGTAACAGGTGATACATGCATCACTTCTCAGTGATTTAAAAAGAATATAAGTGATACCTAAATGTTCAGTACATAAATATAGGCTCACTATGCATATGGAAAGTGGCTTGGGCATTAGCCATTTTTTTAACATACTTGAAAATCCAGAATTACAATCTCATAAAGCAACTAGGGTATTCTGATGAACGATTGTAAGCTGTCCTTCCTGGCACTGACAGAACTTAGACAAATTTTAGGTAGTAATCACTTAAGAAAAGTGGCTAAAAAAAGATTTTTTTTAATCAAGTGCATTTATTCTCACTAACATTTAGATCAGGACTGATGACAAAAATAATTACTATTCTTTATATTTCTGATGTTTTAAAATCTAAGTGCTTTTCTTATAAAAGGCTCGGAAATAGAAACACCTATTATTTTTTGTTGTGTAAAATGTTACATGCAGTTGAAACTTGCTGTTCCTTCCAGTTACCTAGACATCAGTAACCCCGGAGTATAACATTTATTTAATAGTTAAATAGTTTCCTTTCGCAGTAACACCCAGGGGGAGAAAGTTCCAGGAGATTAAATGATTAAATGAATCCTGTCACATCAGCTTCGTGGGAGCAGGGACCTCATACCTTGTCGAAAAAGACAATGAGGCCACACCAGAAGAGCTGATGGGATCCCAAGAGGCCTGAAGGAGACCTTGGTGCCCTGCGTTGTCTCTGGAAGTTGGCTGTCTAGCAACCGTTTCTTGGCTCCAGGGTGCGAGTTTAGGTAGGTGGACTGCTTGTCCCCTAGATATCTTGCAAGCATTTTGGGGGTTATCTTTCTTTTTTTTTCTTTTAAGAAAGGAATCTCAGACCACGGTGTTTTATTTTTTCAACCAACTGACTTCTTTATAAGCACCTGGAAAAAAACAGATTTCTCAAAGAGCTATCGATTCAGTTTAGCCAGAGCAGTAGCTTTCAAAATGTGAGGAAGGGGGGAGATCAAGCACAAGATGTATGTGGGGGTCAGTGGGAGCATGAGAAACCTCAGAAAAATTCCATCCAGCCTTTTTATCTCTCTCTCGAAGAGATAAGTAGATGAGAGAGGAGTGGGACCAGACTCCGTTTTGCCGGAGGTTTGGGAACAATGATTTTTGTTGAAAGAGGCAGGTACAAATTATTACACTCAAGGATCCTGCGTGTGGACTTCAGGGGCAGATGCTTGGGAAAGCAAGGGAATGGGAGTGTGCAAAGCAAAGGAGGCAGGGGAGCAGGGCACAAGGTAAACGAGAAAGTGTGAGCACAAAATAATACAGAAAGGGACGACTCGGTATAAAAAGCTTGAGACCTCAGGAATCTCACCTTGTGCTGCTCTCTTGACAAAGCCTGTTTCCTAACAGCCCTTTCACATCCGTAGTCTACTTGAAACTGACTGTGAAAATTACAGAAACTCCATCTGCTGCTGTTATGAAAAAAGGTTAAAGATGCTTGAGAGTCTTATTTCCTCACAAATTCCAGAAACTTTCTTTTGCAACCTTTAGAATCAGCGAGGGCTTACTTCAATTCCAGTAAAGCTGGCTTAAAAGCTGACCTTTTACTTCTTAGAAACATATTTTTTCTTTTATTATCTTTTCATGTCAATTTTTAAAGGAAACTTGTCCTTTCCAGGACTCTATTTATATTTCTATGTGATGTTTTAGTATTATGAATTCATTTTTAAAAGCAATGTTATTGTTAAAATTAGTGCTTATTCTTTTTTCTGCATTAGATTCATAATGCATGTGAATCTGGCTATTTAAATAAATATTTTAATTTGCTGAAGGTAGGAATGTGACTAAGTATTAAGTAGTCATTTGTGTCAAGGCTGAACTCTATAGTGCTTATATTTCCTGCATGTTGGGGATGAAAAAGACCTATTTAGAAAATTTTCTTGTCTTAGGTACAAGAAATGTTCCTGTGTTAAACAAAATTTGTTACTGACCCAGGGTAAAAAAAACCAACCAACCAAACATCAAATCCCCAGTCCAAAATAAAATTACAAAATAAACATACTTAAAAAAAAAAAAAATCTCCTTTCTGGAATTGTTTTGTGATGTGTTAAATGGGAAACAGTATGGTTTCTTCAGCAAAAATAAGGGTGTCCCCGAGTCCCTCCTGGAAACACACTGGATCTGGGATCCTCCCGGATTGACTGGAATCCATCCCCGTTACAGCCTTGATCTCACCTCCGCAGCCTCTGGGCTCAGTGGAGAAGGGCAGACTCTGCCCGAGCCCCGACGATCCCGTTCCCTGTTGGCAAAGAGCTGCCGCCGTGCGCTTCTTCTGGTGTTGCAACCCCTAAAAATGGAAACGGGTGGGGTGTGCGTGGGTCGGGCTCGCTGCCCGCCTGGTCTGCACCCCCAGAACCACACAGGTGCTTTTGCCAGCCCCGGGTGGGCGAAGGGACGCGGGCCTGGGCGAGGGTAAGGGGGGGCAGAAGGAGGCACTGCAGATTTGGGTGGCCTTCGGTGGCCTGGCGCACGGTGGAGCAGCTCTTGTCAGCCCACGGCCGTGGGCAAGGCAGCCCCGTGTGGATCGGCGGGGCGAGGCCAGCCTGGCGAGGCCAGGCACAGTCCCTTCCCCGGAGGGACCCCCCGGCCGCACCGGGGAAGCCCCCGGCAGCCGTGCGGACCACAGGCCGCTCGCCGCCCGCCGCTTTCCTCAGGGGCGGCGGCTGCGAAGCGTCCCCCGCCGCGAAGCGCGGCGAGCTCCGCGGAGCGGCCTCCCCGGAGCGGCCTCCCCGGCGGGCGGGCGGCCGGGCCCGGCGCCGGGCGGGGCGGCGCTGCGCGGGCGCGGAGGCGAGGCGCAGATAAGGCCGCCGCCGCCGGCAGCCCGTGCTGGCACGCAGCCGGTGGGCCGGGGACGGAAAGGCCGGGACTGCCTCTGAGGGAGGCCGGCCCTGGGGCGGTGCGCGCCCCGCGGTGAGGCGGCCCCGCGCACCGCGGGGGTGGTGGCGGCGGCGGCGGCGGCGGCTGCGATGCGGGCCGCCTGGGTGCTGCTGACGGCGCTGGCCGTCCTGTCCGCCTACTACGTGTACCTGCCGCTGCCCGGCACCGTGTCGGACCCCTGGAAGCTGATGCTGCTGGATGCCACCTTCCGGGCAGTGCAGCAGACGGTAAGGCTGCGCCCCGGCCCCGCCGGCGTTACGGCCCGGGCTCCGGAGAGGCGGACAGACACACATACACATTTCCCCACCACCCCCCCGCCCGGCTCGGTTCGTGCCCCAGCGGCGGAGGCGGGAGGCAGCGGCGGCCGCGCCCGCGGGTTGCGGTGTCGGCCCCGGAGGAGCGCGCCTCGGGCATCCGCGCAGCGGGAGCGGTGTCCTCCGTGGGGCGCCGGGGGAGGGCCCCCCCCCCCCCCCCCCCAGCCCTCCCGGCCCGGTCCCTGGGGCCCGAGGAGCACCCGGCCAGCCGGAGAGCCGCGCCGCAGGCAGCGTTTTGTAGTTAGAGCCGAGGGGGGAGTCGCCAGCATCACTGATGTCCGCGCCTGCAAGCGGGCTTAGAGCTGGGGCCGGTCTCCGCTGTACCGGGTCGTTACCGCATCCAGGAGGGGAAAATGGACTTGGGTTCAGATGTAATGCTCTGCCTGCCGAGGTGAAGGCAGCAGGCAGCTCCGGGCAGGGTCGCTCCAGGCTGCTCGTGGTTTCATCCTGATTAGTAAATGAAGCGTGCACATTTTAGTAAAGCTGGCATCCGGTCTTCTCTTCTGGGTTTCACGGTGCAGATCTTATTAGATGTGGTTTAGCCCGGTTTCCAACTTGCAGGCTTTTGGTGAAAAGAAGAATTAATGTTTTTTATTCTGATACATTAAGTATGGCTTAGTGATAGAAGACATAGGGAAGCTCTTTCAAATATTAAACTGCCTTGATTTGGAATTGTATTACTAAACAAAACTCTCTGAATGCTTGATTTGTCACAAGACACGTGACAGTTCAGATGTCACTTTATGATGTCTCCCTCACTTTCTACCAGTGTTTTTAGACTTGATGTGAAACAGATGAAAGATCACAAACTTTCTGATAATGGCTTTAGCTGTGAAATTTATTTTCTTCTAGGGTGGTTTGATCTCTTACAAGGTCTGATCAGTCATGGTCAGGCCCAATATAAGGTACTATGTATGTGAAAGTTTGTTTGGTTTTTTTAAATTTCCTAGCAGCATTTCAGTTTACTGAGTTGGTTCTGAAATGTACAAAAACTTGTACTTTGAGTGGATGAGAGCATCAGCATATTCAAAAAGGGATTAAATGAATTAATGGACAGAGGGCCCCTAAATGGATACCAAAAGGACTAGATGGGAATGCACCTTCTACGTTCCTAATACAATAATTGTGGATGCTGGGAAGCGTGAGGAGAGTGGACCACACAGTGTCCAGACTTGTATATTCTGCCTGAATAGCTTCTCTGGTTGCCACTGTTAGAGACAGAGTCTGGGAGTAGATAGACCACTCATCTGAGCCACTGGGGCGCCTTCTCATGGTCCAAATGTATTGCTGAATCAATGCATATCTCTAGGATGAAAGGATAAAACCTGTTTGCTTGCATACCCTCCCATATGTCTGCTATGAAAATTATGCAGATGTGGCTTACAATAGCTTTATTCTTTGGTAAAATCTATGGCTTGATGTTCACTTGCTCCATGTTGTTAATTAACTGAACAGCAAGTGCTCAGCTTGACCAAATGCATTGATGGTACGGACAGAGGGGCCATGATGCCCCCCCAGCATGCTGCCTGCAAACCACATCATCACAGTTCAGCCAGGAACACCTGAATCAAGGCCATAACCTCTAGCTGAAGGAGACCTATCTTTAGAAAATCATATGACTGTGACTATATATAAGTATATTGCTATTGGCTTATATACACATTGAGTTTGTTTCTGTGGTATGTTGGGCATAGTTAGATGAATTCTGGTGTCTCTAGCTTGGAGGCTGAAGGGTATCTCTTTTGGGATCTTTTAGAGGTCATAATCCCAAGAGGAGTTGGCCGGACAGAGCCTGCCCGGGTAGCAGCTGGAGCACACTGGCAGGCAGGGCTGAGGTGCCCACATCTGGCCCTGCTCTCTGGGGTGGGGAAGTGGTAATTTCTTAGTTGTTTACATCTCTGGCCTTAGAAATAGTAACTTCTATAGTGAGAAAAAAATTACTAAGCAGGTAACAGCTCTTGTAACGTAGTTTACAAACTAAAGGAAGGAACAAGTGAGTTTTACACAGAAGCGTAAAAGAAGTGAGGCATCAGAGGTGCCCTGAATCACACAACAGGTAAGTCTTGGGGCATTTCTTTCCAGAGAGAAAGAGAAGGTGGTTTCCAAGTGTTCAGAAGTCTTTCCAACACTGAGAGACAGCACAAAGTCAGGAATAAATGACTGCCATTAAGAAGGAACTGTGTGAACTAAAGCTAGGATTGTAAAAGTTAAGCTTGAGTATTTACTTTGTTAGACAGCTTTTGTGTGTGTATATAAAATACAGTGTATGTCCTTTTGTAGAGCTCAGCTTCCCCTTTCTTCCTCTACTGGCTATTGCAAGACCAAATGGTTTAGCATTTATCTAAATGTGACCATTGAACTTTCACCCACTTCTGAATGTATTTTCAGCTTGCTATTTATTACTTTCCTTTGTAGGTTTGATAGACAGAAGTACATTCCTGATTTTAAAATCTCTGAAATGTACTGTAATCCTTTTTTCCCAGAGCATGAAACAAACTTCACGTGCTTCAAATAGAATTGATTGTCTCTTGCTTATTTTGAAATAGATTTGTGAAGACTCTGACAATTAAGCATGACAATTTCTTGTTAGGGATAATGTGTTTGTTTTCTCAGTGCATTAATAATCCCTGCCAATAAAACATAGCAAGGCTGTCACTGGCTTTCAGCGTACTAATGATAAAGTTTTGCATTTCCATTTGGAGTTTTGTCCCAGTCAGCTAGTAATTTTTTTACAAGCTTGGGACTGACTCAGTGCCCTGGCCCAGCATGAGACACTTCAACAAACATTCAAGTATTATCACATGGTTAAAAAAATGCATAGTGCTTATAGGGCAGTTTCTCTCGGTAGGTTTCAAAACATACTACAGAAGGGGACTGATACTGTTATCCTAATCTTAATTTGAGGGGAACAGAGATAGGAAGAGATGGAGTGCCTTATCTGAGGTCACAAAAATTCCAGTGGCAGAGCTGGAAATTGAGCTGGGTTTTCAGAGCCTTGTTCCTGTGCCCTCTTTAATGTCCTGTGCTGCCCCAGAATGAAAACAGAGAAATTTAGACTTTAATAATATTAATGAATTGATGTGAAAGTGCTTAACTGAGAGCAATTTGCCCTTCTCACCTGTCTCAAAATGGGACATGGTAACATTTTTACAGAAAACTGTGATATAACACAATTTTAGATCAGAAATGAAAAACTATGTACATACATATGTATACAGGTACATCAGAACTCGGCTTCACTGAAGTTTGGACAACCACATAAAATAAATTATGGGATTAAGCCGTAGGTATTGTTTTACTTAGTGTCTGTCAGGAGGTGTCTAAAGCAACATTTCATAATTCTGCTGTTAACAGCAGGATTGATACAGGCATTTTTCACTTCTTCCCCTAACCACTTTCCCTTATCAGAATAAAGAGCAGCATATGTTTATTTAATAAGCCCTTTGAAATAAGTTACTTCTGAACGCCACTGTCAAGATACTTGCTATTCTGGTGCATGGCAAGGAAGAAAGGATTTTTTGGAACTGGGACAGCTGTTAGCAGAGGTTTAGAAGGACAAATGGGTTGGGATAGAGGCCATCAGATAGACGTATATGGAAGAAGGTGGGCAGCTGTACAGGGGAGAAAACTATCCTCATAGTTGTCCTCATCAGCCAAGTGATTCCTTCATGCTTCTCTGCCACTCACTTGCTTTCGGAATAAAATCTAGGGCATGGGACATCAACATTGAGGATTACAGAAACCAGTAATTAGTTCTAACACTTTAATATGTATCTACCCATATATTTCAGAGTATGTGACTTCTGGACAGATGTAAATCATAGTTGTAGCCAGCCAAGTAAGCTGTTGATGTTTTTGCATGCAAGAACACGATCTTGGCATTGGTTTACAGTAAGCCACGTTGTTAGTTGTGGCGGGTAGGTCTCTCAGCAGTGGCACCTGAGCAGAAACTGAACCACACTGGAAGTCCTATTTGCAGTAACAGAGAACTTTTGTCTCTATCTAGTATAAAAACAGATCATCACGGGTGAATAGGTATATGCACAAAACATTACATTAAAACGTAATCTAGTTTCTGCTTCTAATTAATAAACGGTAAAACAGTCGTCTTGGTTTCTTTTCAGTTCTAAAGGAAATTCATAAAACTAAGAGCACTTGTCTTTGAGGACTGTCTTTATAGAACAGCATTAAAAATACATATTCTTTACTGGGCAATACTGCACTTGCATTGAGAAATGGTTCTGTAAAATAAAAGAAAATAGATATTCACCTTTAAACAGGATAAAGTGCCTGAAATGCACACAAAACAATATGTTCTGCACACAGCTAAATGGGGAAATGATCCTGTTTATTTTTCACTAATCTCTATTATTGACTACAGATATTGTAGTTGGCATTTTGGACTCGAATGTTATAGAAATGTGTTTTGCAAAGTGATGCCAAAACTGACGATAGTGTCTGCATCTTTCAAGGTAGGAAGTTTCGTCTTAGACAGTTCAGTCGCCCAGTTCCAGCGTCATTACTCATTTGAGTCATGAGTGAGATTTGGCTCAGTCCCAAGTAGTGTTGTATGAAAAAAGAGCCTTAGCTGTTTGCTTAATTCCTCATCCCACCAAGGCCTGAAAGTTCATGCAGGACCTTGGGTCTGACCAGCTGCGAAGGCAGCAGAGGAAGCAGCTGATGCGTTCGGCTTGGCTTCAGAGGCACGCTGCCTTCGTGTGCCGTCTGAATGCGACCTGTTGCAATAATTTCGTGGCTAAAGGTCAGAGATGTGAAGCCGGACAGTGTCAGCTATGGAAGTCATATGATGACAAAGACTCCCAAAGTGCTGGGTGCTGTTAGAGGCTAAGAGACATTAGCAACAGAAAAACTTTTTTGGATTTTTTTTGTAATACGGAACACATGACTAATCTGGAGTACAGGTCCATGAGGGAGGTAAGCATAATAGCAGTGAGCATTTGGGATTCTTCATGAAACTACCAGCTGAGGAGCCAACAGAAGAATCCTAATAGTTTAGGGGCAGAGATTGGTGGTTAAAGGTGAAGTAATGGTGCCTCTCTAGAGCAGTACTGTGTTCATTCTGTCTGCTTTTTATCACAACCCTGACTCCTTTCTTCATTTATTGAAAATTTTCTCCTACATCAATTAAATCTTTCAATATCTGGTACCCCTCATCAAAGAACTTACCAGGAAGAAGGTGGCAGTCTTGAACAGTTTAGTCTCTAGGGGGTCCCTGGGTTGTGCCTTCCTGAAAACCCCTGTTATGGGGATGTCCTGGTAAAAGAGAAAGAGATTGTGGCTGTAGTGGTTGCTTTGCCTGACTTGTTGGAGAGCTGGGGAGCATTACAGCGTGAGTGTAAATCACACTGCTGCCGAGGCAGCCGTGGGTCACGGGGAGCCAATGGCCCCAAAATGGAAAGCTGCAATCAGAAATGAGCAATAGATTGTCAGTTGGGCTACTGTAATATGTCCAAAGTGGTTGTTATTTGCTGAATTGGCTCAAACGCCAGCAAAACACTCATGTTTGCCTCACCAGCGTGTGTAGCCCTCCTCTCCTGGGGTCCTCCTGCTCATCCAGCTCTGCCTCACTGCCCAGCAGCTGAGCGCTCTTGGTGCGTGTCAGCCCGTTACCCAGTCCAGCCCATAACGCTGTGAAGTTCGCCAGCCACATTTCCCCAGAGTTACCTGTTCAGAAGACAAAAGTGTTTATTCAGACGGATACATGAAACCAGTCGTTACATGGGAAAACTCCCCACTGCAACCCAGACTGAGTGATGTGCCGTGCCTGTGGCTGGCACAGCAATTCTGGGCTAATTGCCCACAGGGCTTTCATCTTTATACTATCTCCTCTTTTCTGTGAGTTTGTCTTTACTTTTTTCTGTGGTCTCTTAATTTCCCCTTTGTCCTTTTGCTTTCTCTTCCTTTTCACTAGATTTATTGTTACAGCACTGTCTTTTCTCCCTTTTCACCAGAGAACATCACTGTTTCTTTCTTCCCTTCCACATGCATATTCACACACACACACACACACACACGTAATTCCCAAATATATTTAAGTGCTATATTTGATAGCCTGCAACAGTCCTGCATGTTGTCACAGGAAGGGTGGTAAAAATCACAAATACCAGCAAAGATTAAACTAATTATTGCTCACATGAGATGCCTAGATACAGCTTTATAATGGATTTAAGGCAATCCAACTGTGGACTGCTGCCAAAAGGGCTGGTTGCATCCTTTCCCCCCACTCCCTCTTTCCTGCCTTGGGTTATCAGTGAGATGGTGACCTGGCTGAAGTTTAATGTTGTTTCTCTGTTTTTGCTGGGTTCATATTGAGCTGGTGCAGCAAGGTCATGCTCTGAGGCTTCGCATTCATTAGTGCCCACGCAAGAAAGGTGCCAGGGAGGCACAGCCAACAGGATGGGCAGGTCTGCCCTTTGGGTGGCAACATAGTCCTAGAAGAGAGTTAGCCAACCATTAAACGCATCTGGTTCTGCCAGTAGTTATATTACAGAGTGATAAGATATTACATATCTATTTTAAATATTGATAAAGAAAATACAAGGATTTTATTTGTAAGAACTTTGGACAAGACTACCTCTTTGCCAGCAAAAAGTGCAATCCTGATGCCTTACAAATGACAACCAAACAGGCTGATTAGATAGATATACTTACAAAGAATCTGTCTGATAAGTGCTTGGCAAAAAAAATGCCTATGCCTAACAAAGAAATTAGGACTGTTGCTTTTGTGCCCTGAGGTACAAAGCATCTCTTCCAGGTTTTTTGGTTTTGGTTTCTTGGAAAGAGTGGCCTATTATAGGGGATAAAAAAAAAAGGCATAAGAGCGTGTGATTAAACTGCAGAGCACCATGGCCATCTGCAGGTTAAGAACAGGGCAAAACACTTCTCAGTAAACAACACTAGCCTTGAAAATAAAATATTTCTGATTCCAGGGAACATGTGGTAATCTTGTCTACAAAGAATGTGAACTAAAGTGGGAGAAAACTAAAATGGGACGTCTATTGCAGCACAGTCAGGCTAAAAAAATCTACAAAAACGTTTTCCCTGACAGTATTTCTAAAATTGCTTCCCAGTGGTTACCTTCCCTGGGAACCTCCATGGGGCACAGGGAGGATCAGATCTTTAGCTGGTTACATCAGTGGCAGCCCAACAAATTGTGTGCCGAGTTATTAATAGATGTATTGCTGTTGAGATTTCAAACTCAAACTGGGTTTTCCTGTGGGAATTTTTAAGTAATGGTGGGAGAAAAGCATGATCTGACATTCAGAGATACAAACAGCCTTGTGAATTCAGCATTTCTTCCCGCCGGGTGGATACTTTGTGTTTCTTCTCCCAGAGAAAAGCCTTACAGTATAAAGAAACTATATTCCTTCCAAAAAGCAGCAAACATTTTAAAATTTGGTTTCCCACCAAACTATCTCAGCAGGGTGACATTACCACAAGCTAAAGCAAGAAAAGAAAGTAATTTTTGTAAATTCTTGTTTTGGAAGTGGATTACTCCACCCGCTCGCATAGCAGCCCATTGTATTGGGCATCGATTTTGGGGGGAAAAAAAATCAAAGCTTGTCTTTTTTTTACAGCAATCTGCAGTGGAAGTGGGGCTGTGCAGGGCCTTTTCTATACAGCACCTGACTGAAAGCCAATATTTCACTTTTTTTATATTCAGACTACTGATGACAGATTAAAAAGTTACATGTAAGGAGCTGGGGCTGTAGACCTAAGGGGACAGATCATCTTTGGCATGGATACTGCTGAATGCTTCAAAATTTGCTTTTCCTCCGGAGGTGTGTGTTTGCCTCTGTTAGCCCTTCCTTTGCCGTGAGCAGGCGCTCCTGGCAGAGAAGCTGAAAATTGGCACTGAAAGTGGCTGCGAAAATGGTATTGCAGAAGTATGGTAAAGAAACCCAAGTCAAGAAAATGAAATAGCTGTCCTTGTGAACAGGTAACAGAAACCAGAAAGAGACTCTGAAACTCTTATTTGCAAAATCATGTCTGTCACAAGGAACCAGACTTTGCTTCCACTTAGTTTTCGTACAGGTTAAACTATGGCAACTACCTGTTCTTCACAACGTGAATGCGGTTAGACAGGTACCTGGGTGAGCCTGCTCGCTCTCAGGTGTCAGCATCTTTAATTCATACTAGCAGGTTTGCTCCGCACTAGTGCTACTAGCAGAGTTAAAACAGTAAAGTGGTCGTGTGTAGACAAGCCCCATGGCACCTAACAGTACACCTCTTCTTCCAAGTATTTGGTACCTGTATGTAAACTAAAAGGTCACAGCTGACAGTTTTCCTTATGGTAGTGGTCCTACAGGTGTACATTAGGTATATGTATTAATTTTACCTCCCAACTTCATTGCCTTGACTGAGAAAGTTGTACAAAGGGCTTAGCCTTTGCTGGATGGCTATCCAATTTCTAGCCTTTGTCACTAGGACAGAGATTAATTTTGCAAAAGGGGAAGGACCCCCACTACTTTTTCTTTTTAATGGCCAGTCTGGACATCGTAGTCCCTGCAGTCCTTTGGCTCACCAACAAGTATGCATTACAAATAGTGTGCAGGTCATATGCAGGGAGCAGGTTGTGACCATTTAGGCTGGAGGAGTGCCTTGGATCCCAGTACTGTTTGCTGAGAGAAACAGGGTTTTAATCTATTCAGGGCAAAGTTTAAAAAATAAAAATCCTGGATAGCCAAAGGGGATAAAATCTCTCTCCTTCTACCATAAGGGGACAGAAAGATCACATCATTCTTCATTTTTGTAGTGTTTTACCCCCGCAAAAAAAGTAACACACTTTAGTCTCTGGGGTTGGGGGGAAAAAAAAAAAATCACTAACCTGCCATGATTCTTGGATAGTGTTTCAGATCCTTCCCAATTCAGCAGGTAAATATGGGACAAGCTAATAACCAACCATTATATTCCTTTGAGGCCATTCCTGTTTTCAAATTGCTTTGCAATCCTTGAGAACTTTCTTAATTTGGAAGTGGAAAGACTTACGCTTTGAGGTGGAACAAGAGAAATACTTTGCATTTTTGATACCTTACCACCACAAAAATTTTGCCTGTGTGGTATTGCCCTCTGCTGGCAGTGGTCTGAGGAGCTTCACAAGTCCCATAGCGGAGCATGCTGGTGAGGTTCGTCTCCTTTCGGAGGTGTCTTTCAAAGGCAAGGATCTGAGAGCTCATTCACAGTTGTCTTGATCCACATAGTGCTCGTGGTTTGATTTATTTTGACAACAGAGAATCTTTTATGGACAGGGTTTTGTTTTAATACAGCTTTAAAAGCATTAGAGGTCTTTGATAATCATTCATTTTCCAGTGAATATTCTAAGTATCCATATTCGTTTTCGTATAGGACCTGCCCTTTGAAGACGGTTGCATTAAACATCAATGCAGTATCGTATGATGTGCCCTGAAGTAACAGAAATCTCCCTTTTTCTTTTTTTTTCCCCTAGTGTCACCTGATTCACTATCTGAGACTCAGCCATCACTTGATAGTTTTGAATTATTTGATTTGTACCTTTGACAAGCTGAAGTCTGTCTCCTCTGAAGACATTAACATCACGGATGCTGTTTTTGATGGTGTGGAAGTCAGAGTGTTTGAACCTCCTGCGAAGCGAGATGAAAGGCTCAAGCGCAGCGTTGTTTACATCCACGGAGGGGGCTGGGCCTTGGCAAGTGCAAGTATGTGTCTGCCAGTAATTAAATAGGATTCTGGTCTGGTTTTCTCCTAGCAGGAGAAGCCAAAAGCTGGTTTTCCTGCCAGGGATGACAATTTTGCTAAGACGTACCTGAATTCAGTAGTAACTGTCTCCACTCTGGGAGATCAGCTCTAAGGAGGAAGGGGAAAAATATCGTGAATACACAACAAAAATGCATATTTTATCTGCACATGAGCTGTAAAAGGACCAAAAGGTTAATTTTGTTACGTCCTGAGAGGACAAAATAGCTTACTGTTTAAATTTCTGGGATGCCTGGATGGGCTGTTTGGGCCAGTCCCCCATTTTCCATGATGAGTGCTATGGTCACGTGCAAAAGTCGATCCTTGGTGATCAGGATCCAGTGACTACAGGTAAGGGTTTTGCCCCATTTTCACACAATAATTAGAAGAAGCGTGGGCTGAACAACACTGTGTGTAACAGCATTGCTAATGTTTGGCTCTTAAATAACTCATACTTGGGAATACGTGCTGCTGATCACAGACAACGGGCAGTGTGATGAAGGAAACGGGTAGAGGTGGGTTACCGTCCTGTGGTCTGGCCCCCTCCCTTAGGGGACCACTGCCGCTACCAGCAGAAATCACCCTGAAAATTAATACTATTTACTCCAATTAACTTGGAAGCCACAAACATGATCAGAGAAAATAAGGTACAGCTATAGACAACGATAAGCTAACCACTGATCCTTCCACATCGTACAGGAGGAGAAAAGCCTTGGGAGGAGAAAGGGCGTGCGGTTGTCATGGCTGCTCCAAGATCCAGATCTGATAGGAGCCTTCCCTCTTTTCCTTCCCCGCTGCCCCCGTGACATCATGAAGTCCATACAGCCCTGATGCACTCTGTGGCTTCATCTACACAAAAAGAACATTAATGGGGTTTTCAGAAATGTTCCAAAACAAAGATTATATTGATTCCATTTGGACTATGCATGTATAAGTCACTTAGACCATGATTTAAGTCAGATTTAGGTTCCTAAATAACTTTAAAATCTGTCCTTCGTGTGCCTTTGGAAATCCCAGTCTCTTTGTCCTGCAATCCTATAGCAGTTAAAAATTTTCCTCCTCTTTCTACAGAGGAATTGTGCTTTGAGATGGGTTTTCTTATGCCTGCCTAAGGGATGTTTGTTCGCGCCCTGCCCACCTCATTTGTTCTGTAACAGTTTGCATATGACTCTTGTTGTGCAAAAAGATTATATTAAATTACCGCGCTTTGTTTGGATGACTATAATTCAGCTATGGCAGATGTTATCCTCGAGTCCAAGATGCAGAAGTTAATGGCACAAATATTACAGCTAAATATTAAATTCTAAGACTAGATACTTTAGAAAACGCTTAGTGTCTTAGTATACTTTATAGTACCGGAAATCAACGATTAAGTAACTGGAAAGGAATAAAATTAAAGAAAATAGTCCATTGATAAATAGGATAGCTGTGATTAATCCTCCCTTAAATGAGTAGTTCAGTTGATGTTAATAGGGCAACTCATTTGAATCTAAGCAATACATGCTATAATAAAATAAACAACAAGCAGTGACTCATACAGTGATAACTGTCTCTGGATGCTAATGCCCCCAAACCACTGGGTAGCTTAAATTTTGCCCAACCGAGAGAACTGTGCTAGGTAGATGAAATGACATGCCCCAAGTCACCAAGAAACAGATGGGAAAGCAAGCATTAGACTGCAGGACTTCTCAAGGTGTGAATTATGTTCCTTCTGCTACAGTATGTATTTTGCGCTTTATCTATTGCAAGCTGATCTCATTTACTTTGCTTATATTTGTGTCATGTCTTTATATTTTCTGAGAAGGCTTACGTACAGCTTTGAATATTGACCTAAATGGACTCGTATGTCCCTAACACCATGTCCTTTTGTTCCAGGAACGAGCCTTTATAACAATCTCTGCAGAATCATGGCTGAATCTCTCAATGCTGTAGTTGTCTCAGTTGAGTAAGTAGCCTAAAACTGATTGAGTAGTTTTAAGGTATTAGAAATATGTAATGTAGTTCTTGTAGCTTTTCCCTTGTTACTGGCTTGTGTATAAGGCTTTAACTTGGACAGTAATTCTCTTTACCGGTCTGATATTTTTACCCTTTTAAAATTAGAACAAATTGGAATGGTATCAAAAATTCATTTGGGTTTCTAATTATTTCTGAGGTCACTTTAAAAGGCAGAAATGTGGGAAAAGAGAGTAGCACTTAATTCAGTTGGACAAATACTAAAATGCAAATTTTAGTGCATCTGGCAATTGTATCTACATGTAAGGAGTGTAGCTAAAACCTGAGATCACTCAAGTGCCAAGTTACGATTCTGTAAATACTTGTGAACTTTAAAAACAATCAAACAAAAACCCAAACACATTTGGACATGACATATGCCTGAAGGAAGGCTGAACCACATCTCTATGCCTCCTCATGTAGCAAGAGGGACTTTTCCCATCCTCAATGGCCACTCCCACAGCTGCAAGGTATATTTTTACATATATATATTTAAAATTTTATATATAAATAATATTAAAATATATATATTAACCCCCCTGAAGTCTGTCTATAAACCACAGTTTCTAAGTCATATTGAGCAAGGGTCTGCAACAAAAAAATTATCAAATCATTTTACCCCTGCTCATTAACCGGAATGCACTGTGGAGTCTGGCAGTTTCCTGCTGCTCTCTCAATCTCCCACTGTTCCAGTCATCTCATTTAAGCCTTGTACTCCACTCCGGAGCAGAGAACTGCCAGGGTGCCAGACAACAGAGAAGCAGGGCTGCTTTTTTAACTCGCTGAACAATTCCAAGGTAAACAAACCTCTCAAC